>NW_015625652.1:1723122-1728338 GCF_001515625.1 Sinocyclocheilus rhinocerous | reverse complement strand
GAGAGAGAGAGAGACAGGGTCACTCACAGTGGAGTCAGCTGTCTTAACCGTGGCTTGTGTACACATACCAGCTTCATCATTGTGTCTGTCACGCGACTCTGTTCCCCTTTCGGGCTCTGTCTTTAGATTTATTTTGAAAGATGAAGCTCGCGATTATGGTAAGGGGCGTTACATTTCCGACGCGTGCTTGTGGTGTTCGGCCAATCACAATGCACTGGGTCAGCTGGCCAATCAGAGCAGACTGCGCTTGTCGGAAGGAGGGACTTTGTAGAAAACGAAGCGTTTGAGAGAGGCGGGGCATATAGGACCTACAATAATGTACAGTATTTGAAAAATAATGTGTTTTTTGAACATTAAAGCATGTCAACATTCTGTTACACCAAATACACAAAATAATTATCTTTAAAAAAGCATCATATGACCCCTTTAATAAAGAAACAAAAATAAATATAACCACTTTGCCATTAAAAACGAAACTGAACTATTTTAATGGCTACAACAGCAGCTGTGTAATGGGGAAGAGAGAAAGAGAAAAAAGACACGGGCTACAGTTGGACTCGGGCCGGTAATTCTGATAAGCTGTTGGACAAGGGCCGGACTAGGGCATATGTTTGAGGCCCGTTCAGGGTTCTAATGAGCTTGTTTGGTACCAAACTCAATTTGGTACTAGCAAGGCGGCTTTATACGCACGCCCTCTGGACGTGACTGAGCGCACAGGAAAGCGCCTCAGTACCGAATGGCTTAAAAAGACGTGCAAATACATAATACATTTTTGTGACGATGCAACAATGACCCGATTAGGCAAGTGACAATTCTGTCAACTGTACTGAAACATGAGCAAAAGTCTTGTATCACAGCGTGCAGCAGCTCTTTAGTGCAGACGAGATGTGCCGATGTGAAGTCGTTTTAAGAGAAAGTCAAAGAGAGAAGACGCGGTACAGCTGAATCACTCACGCCGTTTTCAAATGACTGATTTAATCTGATAGTCTGTGTGGATTTATTTACTCATTTAACCTACATGCTATAGGCTATTGAATAAAGGTGTGAATATCCATCATTTTAAAGTCAAAAGCTGTGGGAATGAGTAAAACTATGCGATATAGCCTATGCGCAATCCCGCACCGAAATTCAGGACCTGATTAAACATAATTCTATTACAGAGATTTGTGAAATAGATTTCCATGACTTTTCCAAAACTTTCCATGACTTTTCCAGGTTTTTCATGACCGTACGAACCCTGAATGTCACAAATCTGCTTAGGTTTGATTAGTAACCTAGAAATAATCCTAAAAATTTTCAGGTTTAAATTAGATTTGGAATCAAGATTTTCAATGTGGTTTTGTGGATATGACAACTGATCTTCAACAATGGGCTAGTTTGCGTACCTGTTGAGCCCAGACGATGTAGTTTCCCTGGTGAGCTGCTACTTTGAGAAAGGGAACGCATTGCCAAGCCATGTCCAGGAGACAAGTGTGTTTTCTCCAGCACCGCCGAGCTGCCAACCCCATTCTCCATCAGGAAGGGCTCTGATCAAACACAACGATACAAAAACACTTACAGAGAGGGCCAACAGACAGAGGAGTTCACTAATTAAATGCTGTTTTAGCAGTGAAACAGTGTGAAATACCTTCCGAGGAGAGACGGTGGTTTTTAGATATTTTGTGCGGTGCAGAGTTGCTGTTGTAGGCGTCATGTTGGAGGAATCTCTTAGTGCCCCGAAGGGGTCCAGAATTCAGACTTTCTGCAAAGCTTCTCCTTTCTACAACACACGAGGCTCTCTTTTAACATCTTTACAACGGTAAGATCAAAGAATGCACAAAATATAGTAATGAGCCACAGCAGATGTGTTTGCACGCATGAGCGCTGACCTGTGTACGTCCGGCTGTCATAGTGAAGTCCTCCCACAGGGATGGGCTGACTGCCGAATAATGGGTCGCAGTGCAGGTTGTGACAGAGTTTCTCCAGGAAGCGCAGGACATACGTCACACTGTTCACTGCCGGCAGTGTTAGAGTGTGGTGCTGCTGCTCAAAATGGGCTGTAAAAGTAAAATGGGCAAAGTTCAGTGGTCACTGTTAATACATAATCATTAAACTAAGGGCTGCAAGATTAATTGAAATGAAACCGAATTTGCAATATGGCTTAGTGCGAATATCAAATTGCAAAGCCTGTGTCTGAATTAAATAAATATAAGTACTGTGTGTTTCAGAGTGAATCACATCACTGTTCCCATAAATATTAGTACTGTAAAATTATTTTATTTTATCTTAAATAGCACATTTTTTACAGTGAAATACTACAATAGGGAAGTTTCATTTTGTAATAATTATTAATTAATTAATAATGAATCCCAAAATTGTTGGCCAAACTGTGCAAACCTATAAACAAGCACAGTAAATCAGCATTTCAAAATCTATTTGTAATTGCAATTAGATATTTTCCCCAAATCCCCTAACAAGAAGTCCAGATGCATTTGAGGCTCTTAGTTCATTTATATTAGCCTTGTGGGTCTGTGTGTTCTGACCTGATATGAGCTCTCCTCCATGGCCTGGTTTGAGGCAGGAAAAGACTGAGCTCTGGTTATGTGCACAGTCAACACAGGCTTGAACACACTGCTGCAGAACAGAGGAAGCTCGGCCTGGCCCAAAGTGATCTGGCAGTGACTGGATACGGCGTGCATCCAGATGGGGACCCACTTTCCCGTACTTATTCAGGTACACACATACTGAGACACACAAATAATTGCAGGGATGTTGTTAGCAAAGATGATATATGACAAAGAATGAAATATGTATTTATTTGGGAAAAGATCTGAGACACTTGCAGTACCTGTAGGGGCCTGTAAGGCAGCGCTGGGAATGGTGGCGTTGTCCAGCGGAACTGAGCTGGTGTCTGGTTCTGGAGTGCTAGTGCTTGGGGAGGTGGGCATAGGGTTGGGTACCAATCGGGGTTTTCTCTATATACAAATAAACATGGTCAGGAGGAATCTGCATAAATAATGATGCTGCCTTATAATTATCACTTTGATTTCTGCTAAAGAGTTGCACCTTGCTGCCGGGTTTGGGGCCTCTCTTTTTTGGGATCTTAATGGGATCTGTTGGGTTCTGCTGCACATTCGGGGGCCAGTTGGCTGGCAGTTTGCCTCTGGGTTTGCTGATAGGTCTACCAGGACCTCCGATTGTTCCTTCAAGCCACTCTGTCCTCTTGGCCCAGCTTAGCTAGAAGACAACATAAATATACAAAACACATTCAAACTCCCATTTAAAGTATTTTGGTATCAATACCATACATTAAAAATAGTGCTGTCAATCGATTAAAAAAATAACTAATTAATCGCACATTTATTTCTGAAATTAATCGCAATGAAACCCACCTAACATTAAAGTTTTTAAATATACTTTTATATTGCAATAATTTCACATTTAATCTTCAAATTAATGTAGAAATCACATAAAGACAGTATAATTTTAATATCTGTTTAATGGCATCTTTTTTTATGACTGAAGGCATGAATCACTGATACCAATACTATTGTTTCTATGAAATTGTTTTATTTATATTTTATAGTTTAATATTTAACCATTGATTATAGCCATTCAACATTACAGTATAATTGAGAGCTATCAATTTAAAAAAAAATTTGACTTTAAACAATAACTTCTAATTTAAGCGAACTTAAAACAATCTTCAAATAAACCCATTATAATAAATGTCATATTTACCTGTGCCCTTCAACAAGTAGGAAATATACAGAAATTGAATAAAGTTATCAAACACTAAATTCTAAATTAAATATAGATGAATCTTTCAAGCTACAAAAATTATTGATGTCCTCTTTTTTTCTTTGATTAACAGACATCACAGCAACTGGGTTATTAGGTTATTTGGCTGCTATTACTTTAAGAGCTGCCGCTGCTGAATTTGATGCGGATCTGACACGCATGCTCGTAGTTTCATTCGCGCGTTAATATGAAATGGTACAGGCTGCTGCACGCGCCGCTGTATTTGTGCGTGCAAGTGAAGAGCACATGCGATGAGCACAGTATAACGGCTGACAGGACAGGAAAATTTGTTTTGACTGACATACAGCCTGAAAACATCTCATCTGACCGCAGTTCACTGATGTTCTGCTGAAGCTCCCTCGTCACCTGTACTGCTTCCACGCTCGTTTGACTAGAGCCTGTTGCTGGGGTGAAGTGGAGTGCGCATCTGAAAAGTCTCCTGTTTGATGTGGTTCTAAAGATGTTCTGCATTTAAATAAATGCAATTCTTGTCAAGAAAAAAAAGCGACAGCAGGGTATATACAGGAATCATGGAGTTAAATTTAATACCTTTTAAGACCTTTTTTAAGACTCTTTCCATACATTTTAAGACCTCATCGCCACTCCAAGTTTTAACTGGTTACATCTGCGACACTTTAACTTACATTTACTATATATTGATTGTAAGATAGCGCAACTAAACAGACTTACTTTGCAAACAGTTTAGCTGTGATTACAGAGTGCTTGATTTGATGCAGACTTGACAGAGTGTCAGTACTGCACCTGATCGTGTCTGAATGATCATGGAAGGTAAAATAATGATCACAACTATTACATCATTTTAATTGTGCATCCCAAGCCCATGCCAGTAAAAAAAACCTGTGCAAAGTAGCCCAATTACCATGTCCCAAATATAAAAATGTCCTTTCCATCCCTAAAATACAAATTTTACAGTCACTATTATGGACATTTATCATAAACACAGCTCAAATGGCTTCCTACTAGTGTGGCCCAAAACATTCAGCAGTTTTATTACAGGTAGAATGCAAAATGTTTCAGTACAAGCATTTCAGTCAAATGTAATTTATGCAATATTTCAAACCTTTAACCCACTGGGGAAAATCAACCCATGGCAACAGTTTAAAAGCAGTTTCGTGGAAAAAAAAACAACAACCCTGCATCCAACACGAGCTGCAGAAGTCAGATTTGACTGATCACGGGGTTGAGAGAAAGGAGTGATGACTGACAAGATGTTGGAGCATATGCTCCTCAACAGATCCTGAGCTCATTGAAAAATATCTTATATCGTAAGATGTGCTCCCTTTATACAGTGCGCGCGCGATCGCGGAATTGAAAGTGAAAGTGAACTGTGACTGCTAGCGCTCAATCAAAAGGAATTTAAATACCCCACATATTGATAGTGGCGCCCTGATGCGCGAAAATTATATACAATATTA
>NW_015625652.1:1720972-1722956 GCF_001515625.1 Sinocyclocheilus rhinocerous | reverse complement strand
CAACAACAACCCTGCATCCAACATGAGCTGCAGAAGTCAGATTTGACTGATCACGGGTCAAAAGTAAGGAGAGATAACTGACAAAGATGTTGGAGGATTTGCTACTCAACAGATCCCGAGCTCATTGGCAAATATATTTTGTTGTAAGATGTGCTCTCCTCCCATTCAAAAGGTATTTAAATAACCCACATATTGATAACGGCGCCCTGATGCGCGAAAATTATATACAATATTAGAATGTTTGCGGGAGCGGATGGGAGCATGTGGTAATGGTCAGAAATTCAGCGAGAGCGGGATCAACAAGCCTTGCGCTATCACGCAGCGGCGCAGTCAGTCAGTGAGTGCCGTAACAGATGACGTCAAATCTTGCAGGATTTCATAAATAAACTACACAGAACCCCACTATTCGGACAAATATACATAATGAAAAGATGATACAAAATGTAATACCTTGGAAAATGGCATTTAAGACTTTTTAATACTTTTTAAGGGCCTTAATTTTCTCTAAATTGATTTATCAACTTTTAATACTTTTTAAGACCCCGCGGAAACCCTGGTCAGAAGCAGCAGCTGTGAGTGGGGTGGCCAACCTTAGCTCCACCCCTGCGTTAAATATTTTTAACACCATTAAAATAAATTAATCGCCTGCGTTAATTTTGACAGAACTAATTAAAAATGACCTTATTATTGAGCAATATGACCAAAATCTTATAATTTTATTTCATGGTGACGATATATATCATGATATAATTATTTTTGCTTTAAATAAGGTTCTAATGATATCAAATTTTTTGATATCATAAAAATTTCATAATTCTTGTCACCAGTGTCAATATCACAAAGAACTAATACAAGCTTAAAAACAAAATAAACAAACCCAAACTCACTGAAGACAAGTAAACAGTCAGCAATTAAATAAGAAACTTATTACAAGCAACACGACAAAAAACTACAGTAGAACAAATAAGAAATATTACATACAGTATTGTATAAAGCAATCAAATATGTAAAAAGATTGCATTGTATATTCTTCACTGTGTAAATTAAATATATATATCTTCTTAATAAAGTTACAAAAGTGATGTAGTTAAGAGCAGAGAGAGTTTTGGACTGCTGTCAATTTAAGAGCTGCTGTATCTAATATACTGTAACATGTTTTCTTTCTCAGCTGTATGCCTTCACTTAAGACCTAAATTACTGTTTTTACGAGGATACTTGCAAAGATGGGCATTTTTGATACATACAAGTGTGTGTATTTAACCGTTCAAGGCCTATAAAGCTGCAAAAATAACTCCGTTCAATACTGCTGCGTGTCTTCACCGCGTGTTAAAAGTAGTGGAATGGGACAAAAAACCCAAAACGTCTAAAGAAATGCTTTTTTCTTTCTTACATCTTTAATGCTGGGTTTTTAGAACACGTCAACCCTGAGATGTGAGCGCAGCGGTCAAAAGCATCCGTGTAGTGCATGTTTACTTTAAAAAAAACAATGGAAAAGCAGTGCAGTGGAATGCAAAAACATGTTTTGTTTGAACAGCCTCTTACTTTGCATGTCGGAAACCCAGGTATCAAATCCCTGGGAAAGGGCACAATAGGACATCCCTGATGTAACCTAGCCAGAAAATGATTTCTGAGCAATTCTGAGGATTGCCAGCCTTCACGTTTAAAAATTTTTTTTAATGATTGAGCTGATCATATAGAATTAGGGCTGTGAATTTTGGGTAGACAGCAAATCGATTCGATTCACGATTCATAGGTTTTCGATTTGATTCAAGAACGAGAACAAATTAGATTAGGTAGAAAATATACTTTATAGTTTCTGTACTGTAATAAATGACGTCAATTAGCACTGCATCATTCATAAATTTTATTTATTTGTGTTTTTGTCTTAACGTTTCATTCTGCTTTTTATTCAGATTAGCTGCAGATATAGCCTGTCACATCTTAAAGGAACACTCCACTATTTTTGAAAATAGGCTAATTTTCC
>NW_015625652.1:1687990-1720935 GCF_001515625.1 Sinocyclocheilus rhinocerous | reverse complement strand
AATCCATTCAGCCGATCTCTGGGTCTGGCGGTAGCACTTTTAGCTGTATCTTAGCATAGATCATTGAATCTGATTAGACTGTTAGCATCTCGCTCAAAAATGACCAAAGAGTTTAGATATTTTTCCTATTTAAAACTTGACTCTTCTGTAGTTACATAGTGTACTAAGACCGACGGAAAATGAAAAGTTGCGATTTTCTAGGCCGATATGGCTAGGAACTATACTCTCATTCCGGCGTAATAATCAATGATATTACGCAGCGCCTGAAAATAGTCCCCAGCACGCAGGTGGTCACGTTGGTTATGTTGACGGAAGTTAGCCTATTTTCAGGCGCTACGTAATATCATTGCACCTGCTGCACCCATGGTACGGCAGCAAAGTTCCTTGATTATTACGCCGGAATGAGAGTATAGTTCCTAGCCATATCGGCCTAGAAAATCGCAACTTTTGTCTTCAATGAGAAGAGGAAGGGGTGATTGTTGCTGGTTACTGTATGATGATTTACTGTATGATTGAAATTGAAACAATTAGTAAATAAACTGCAGAACGTTATGTTTTCTAATACACGCGCGCATTGCATGTATTCTGACAGCGCTGCACGAACTCGCAGCAGATCTGCTTGTTAACAGGTTCAAAGTCCAAAGCGGGAGGAAAATCTGCGCTGATACAGTCGTCAGATAATCAGTCACATTTTTATGAATTTTTACAAGGCATGTGACAATGCGATACGTACGACGTATTCGTAATGAGACTCATTTATAAATCTGTTGTCAACAAAAATAAGCATTGAGGTCTTCCTGCGCGACCGTAAGTGCCCTGCGAAGTGGACTTCACATGATATTCCGCCATGATTCCAGTTCCAAGGGACACATTGCATTCAAAGGGCATTAAAGTGCGCGAGACGTGAATTTATATTGTATTTATTTACAGAGGTATATTATGTCACACTTCACACTTCTCTAGTAAGTTTCGTCTGTGTGTGAAGACAGTAGCACAAATCCGTGAATGAATGTTTCGAAGTGAAAAACTGAATTGAACTGAATTATAGTTGAATAAACTTCAACTTTACTGTTTAGTGCACTGATGTCAGACTCATTTTGAATAAAGTTTATTGTTAAATTGTTAAATGCCCTGCCTCCATTACGTATCTCTGTCACGTCATTATAAGTGTTTGATCATCACATTTGAGTGATCATTGCAAAAAATGTGTTTATGTATATATATTCTGTTTATGTATATACTGTATTCTATATATAGTACCAGTCAAATGTTTGGACACATGAATGGGAAAGTGAGCGCAATCCTGTGATAGTCACAGGCGGTAAATAGTGGAGCGCGTGAAGGAGAGATGCGAGAGCACGAACACTGTTCAAGGTCTCCATTAATTCGTGCTTGTAGTAATTTAATGTGTATATATTTTGAAAGCATTGAATCGCTATAGAAATCGCGATTCATTAGATTCTTAGCATTTTATATCGATTACTGTCCGAAATTGACGATTCACGATTCAAAAATCGTTGTGAATCGTTACACCCCTATATAGAATGTATAGAATAGCATGCTCCTCAGGTCGGTTTATTTCATCTTCATTGTGCAACAAGGATTTCTCAGTAAAATTAAGACCCTAATGGCTCCCATGCTATTGATTGTGATGACTCTAAATACAGTTATACCTTGCTCCCTGGTTTGGGGCCTCGTTTCTTCGGGATTTTAATAGATTCCAGTTCCTTTCCAGGCTGGCTTGTCTGGGAACCAAGCGTTCCTTTCTGACCCCAGGGACCAGACAGTTTGGTTTTCTTGCGGCCAGGCTTACGTTTCTCCTGGGGTGGGGGTCTGCCTGGTGTAGGTGGCATGCCTGTCCCCTCTATGCCACCCTCTGGTAGGGCACCAAGTGCACCTAGTGCCTTTGGTAACCCGACTGCAAAAAAAAAAGTAGGGAAAGAAAATACAGCTTACATAGGGCAATATACCATAACGTGAAGTGACAAACATAGAAGCAGAAAACGAGAAAGGCAGGCTTTGTGTGCAGAGCTGACCCATTTTTCTTTGAGCCATCTCAACAAAGAAATGAGTTGTGTTACACATTTTTGGTGCTAGTGGCCTCTGAAGTGCTACAGAGAACAAAAAAAGCTAAAAAGAATGAAAAGTTTGTCAACTTTGAACATTTGAATGCATTGAACATTTATCACAATTCCTTGTCAACAACAACAACAAAAAAACCTAGAGTAAGCCAAAAAAGACCAGAAGAATCATATGATCAATTTAAAGCAAACGACAGCAAACACAAACAAACACTTCAGAGCTTTACAGACCTGTTAGTGAGGCCAGGATTGCAGTTTGTACTCATCCAACTTAGAAAAATGAATCTCACTGAACGAGGGTCTGCTCTTGATCTTGCAGTGTGTGTCAATATGTGGCATCTTACTCTCTCAGTCAATTCACTTCCTTCCTGCCCCTTAGTTTCGATCTGCTCTCTAAAGTCTTAAAGTCTGCGGATAGTGACACAACGACCGGCTCTTTCCCAGACTGATACGTTTACACATTTTCCCAGTTTCCTTGGCTTCAAACATAAAGACTCACAAATAAAACACCATAACAACTCGCTTACCCCGACTAGCTGTGAAGTTTAGTGTGTGTTTAAAGGGCCTGACAAGGCTTGTCTTCCTCTGCCAAATGCGTTGGCCTTGCGTTCTCTCTTTAACCCTCTTTTCTCATCCCACTCAAACAGTCACACCAGCTCTTTAATGCGAGGCCTGCTATTGGGCACAGGGTTTGCAGCAGTGCCAGCTGGGTGGATGCCAACTCCTTGTAAACCAAAACTCCAATGTTCTCTCTGATCAAATGCCTTTATTGCTTAAAGGAACAGTTCACCCAAAAACAAAAAGTCAACATTTACTCACCTTCATGTCATTCTAAACTTTTTTAGGTGAATTGTCCCTTTTTATTTGTGTTATTACCTCTATATTTTAAATTTCTCTACCCAGGCTATTTTTGTCTCTTCTTTGTTTTGTTTATTCATTCTCTGCTTCTGAGGTGTCACAATTGCATCATTAAAGTAACATTTCCCAATGAATTAAACACACCTGCCTAATGTAAGTTTTGATAGATACTCAGTTGCTTTGGTATAAAAAGATCCACTATGTAGATACATGTACATAAATGTAAATTGCATAAAGTGCTTTTCCATTATGTCCAAGATTCAACTTAAAGGGTTAGTTCACCCAAAAATGAAAATTAGCCCACAAATTACTCACCCTCAAGTCATCCTAGGTGTATATGACTTTCTTCTTTCAGACGAATCCAGTCGGAGTTATATTAAAAATTGTCTTTGATCTTTCAAGCTGTTTCATGGCACTCAGCGGGTGTTGCGTGCATCAGTTCAAAAGCAGTTAAATAAAATGCGCCCATCCAAAAAAAAAAGTGTCTCACACGGCTCCGGAGGGTGAACAAAGGCCTTTTGTAGCGAATCGATGCATTTTTGTAAGAAAAATATCCATATTCAAAACTTAATAATCACTTTAATCTAGCTTGCGCTCACTGTTGTACACTGGAAGCAGTTCCGGGCGGATGACGTATGAGTAATTTATGGGCTAATTTCATTTTTGGGTGAACTAACCCTTTAATAGCACACCTCTCATTTACAATTGGTACAACTCTCTAACTCAAAAGTTTGGGGTAAGATTTTTTTTTTTTAATTCCCCCAAAGCTGCATTTGTTTGATCAAACAGTAACTTTATAAAATATTATTAACAAAAAACTGTTTTCTATTAAACCTAAATTTTATTTATTCCTGTGATGGCAAAGCTGAATTTTCACCAGCATTACTCAAGTCTTTGATCCTCAGTGTCACATGATCCTTTAGAAATAATTATATGATGCTGATTTACTGCTAAAAAAAATTATTTATTATCAATTAGGGCTGGACAATAATTCAATATCAATATGTATCGCGATATAATTTTTTCGACCGAAATTAAGAAATATATCGTGATATCAATTTTGGCCATATCGTCCAGCCCTATTATCAGTGTTGAAAACAGTTGTGCTGTATTTTTATGTGATTCAAGATGCGTGTTAAATATCGCATGCGATTTATCGTGCAGCCCTAATTTTGATCTTTCATGAACTTGCTAACCCCAAACATTTGAACAGTAGTGTATGTAGCACTGGCCTCTTTATTTCATGTCTTCAGTTCTTGTACATCTTACCTCCATCATTCCCTGTGCATGAATGCCAATGTAAAGTTGTCGGGATGAGAAAATCTGAATTCATACTGAGTAATCCACACCTTTAGTGCCTGGCGGCTGCAGGTTGTCTCCTGTGAGCGCGCACCAGCCGACTGGGAAGATGTCTCTGGAATCGTAGCGGCAGTAGTAATCAAAAGCGCCCCGCCAGCCATCGAAGGTGATCAGAACCTCCACACCCCGAAGCGCGCCCACTGTGGCAGGACAGATGAAGTGAGGATTCTTCCTGTCCACTGCCTCCAGCTTCATCCCCACCTGAAAACAGTTTTGCTCCGGGGCAGGTGGTTCTTGCTGAAGGTCCAAAGAGATGAAGGCAAAAGTAAGTGAAAAATATCAGGCAAAAAGTAAAGAGATCAAAGGAAAACTTATACACTTTGCTAATTTTAGTGTCAAATGTCCAGAACATGCTAAAATAATCTTTGAATAAATACATTGAACTCGACCTTTAATTATTGTTTGTGTTTGTTTGTGACAGATACCTTGTGAAAGATTCGGGCTGGGGCCATTTCTGCTCCGTTGAGTGTTTTTAATAAGAACATGGGCCATGATGATGCGTTCAGACGAAACCCTAGAGAAGAACACATAACATTCAGTCAATTATTACTTTAATTTTATCAAAGCACATTTTTACAATAGCAAAGATGTTGCTGATTACCTGTGTTGAAAGATGAGAGTGATTTAACAAAAATATTGTTTCTGTATTATTTTCTCTTTTGTATCATTAAAAACATGTAAAGTAATGTGCTATAGCTAAATTTCATATCATGAAAACACAAGCTGTTGAGGTAAAAGTTTTAAAAAATATGTTTCATTGTGAATAGAATCAAGTTTTTGAATTTTGAGATTTAAAGGTCTGGAATGCAAAATATTTGTAAAAAATGCAAGACAAACTAATGGTCTATTGTACAACAAAGTTGAGTAATTTGTTGTCTTTCTCACCAAGTGGCGGCTGCAGCATGCCTCCGTTCTTCTCGCAATTCCCAATGGGCTGGATTTCTGAGGAGTCCACCAGGCGCCAGAAATCATTCTTGTTGTCACTACCGTCCAGCCGTAGGCGGAGGCGGGAGCCCGTCAGGCCCACCACAGTAGCGATGCAGGTAGATGTAGTGTTCCTGGGATCCTGAGCTTCCAACTTCATGCCAGCCTTAAACTCATTCACCGGAGGAGTTGTGCTCTGAGAATAAGAATTTGCAATCAGTTATGGCATTTATAAACGGTTCATAATAATGACGTGTTCCACATTTGCATGTGTGGATGAAAAGACTCACCTGTCTGAAGCAGTGAGAAGGAGCAGCGACTGCTCCTGTCTCTTTTAGGTACTTCTCCCAACTGAAATGCCCTTTAAAATAAAGGTAAACATGTCAGCATCAAAGGACTCTTAGGATTCTGTCTTCATCTCAAATTAGCAAGCCTGTGTAATAAGATGATGGTTAACAATGAGATATAATCTAAACCTGAATAGTTATCAAAAATTACTACTGAAACATTTAGGAGATAACTAATTCTTCCCTAACTACTTTCAGATGTACATTCCTATAATGCTATTGCTGAAGGTATCCCTGTTGAGGTATCTGACTCAAAGTAGCTATTTAAGTGTTGGGAGTTTGATACCTTGGTACTGTGATGGGACACGAGAGGGGCGACCACTGCGAGCGTGCTTGATCCGTTTGCCATCTTTCCACTCAATAGCTGCTGGGAGAGGAAAACACTTCAATATTACTACATTCATTATTAAACCTGAATCATAAGTCAGAATACATCCCATGATAACAGTTAACACGTTCATTATCAAAATAATCCAAAATACAAATAACTGGCGAGTATCGTCCTAAACAGTTGGTTATGCCTTAAGTGAACATAAACTGTTGAGAAAATCAGATGTGATTTTGTGTCAATATATTAGATCAAATTCAGCGCATTAGGTTAGCTACTGTCAGTGTGCTTAATGTTAAAGTAAATAACAAAAGAAAAAAAAAAAAACTCACTACACCTGACTGAATACATTTTGTAACGTAACTTATACAGTGACATCTGTGCAGTGTTACATTTGCTAATTCAATTTCTGAAATATTTTTTTTACCTGAATACTACTTAGACCTATCTGAAAAACTTGAAAAGCACTATTTTATTTGTATATATGTTCTATTGTATTTATCGCTATTGCTTGTAATTTGTGTATTTGCTTTTTTTATTACTGACTACATACTTGTCTTTAATAATATTTGAACTTTATATTACTTTACATTATTATAAGCTAGTATATTTTGCTGTGGTATTTATATTTGCATAGAGTTTTGTGAAATTGTGTACATCTAAAATTGTGGTGTTGTAACAACAGTATTTATTCAAATACATCACGTGTCAAGAACCACAACATTTTTTTATTTCATATCTAGAAAGTTATAGTTATATATTTATAGATTCATTGTCAATAATAGATCTATAAATGATAGAAAAAATTGATTCATGTGCCATAGTGACAAGCTGGCATGATAATAGTAACATAATGTGACATACATTATTATTTGCATTTGTTAAAAACAAATTACATTTTTAAGTAAATAAATATGAATGTACCGAACAAATAAGAGTATCACCTTTCTGTGGTACAGGTTTCTTCATGATCCAGCTTATTCCAACCTCTCTGCAAAAAACAAACACAAAACTGAGATTTCACAAAGCTGTTTCTTACATCAGTGTCTGTTTTAGGTGGTTCGATCTGGCCTGTATGTCTCTCAGGCAGCTCAGCTGTCACGGGTCTCTCATTCTTTACATGCTGAACCGTTAACCATGAACCCTGCCAGCTGTATTCCCCAAAGGACAATAACATGGACATCGATAAGAAAAGGTAATTTTTCTTGCACAAATTGAATACTTCACCATTTACCTGCCTAGAATGACTCAGGGGGTCGTTGGGTCAGACGCTTAACAAGCAGCAATGACCCAAAAGGTCAATGTGAAGTGGCAAACAACAAGCAACATGATTGGGCTGCTTTTAGACAGTAGGAACCCACCATATTTATAATATCAACGCAAACATCCCGTTAAACCACGCGCGCCGTTTTCCAGCCGTCAATAAAATCTGAACACAAGTTATTCTTCTCGCGAGCATGTGATCGTTTCTGTTTTCATACTGACCTCTTTTATGTCAAAATGCAGAATTAATGAATAAAACTAACTGTATGTGTACAGATACCTCAAAAGATGGCTCCCTGTCTCCCAGTTTTCCAGTTCTCTGTTCAAAAGCAGAGCGCCTTTGAGCGCCAAACACACAGTCCCTCCCCTCTCCATAAATGACAGCGCAGTAGTGGCGGGGATTTGATTCATCCCACTGCCTCGAATCATTTGAATCAATTCATTAAAAAAGATTCATTCGTGCGGCAGGAAAGCAGCTACGCGCTTGAATATGAGTCGGGTAATATGAGTCGATTCATGGAAACGGTCAATTCATTCACTTACACAAGCCAAACACCATTACAGCCTCATTTAACTGGGACGTTACAGTGTTCTTACTCGACAACTCTAACAAAAGCGTATTCTTTATTATTTTGTACATTTAAAATCATGTCAAACTCTCCAGGGATGATTTATGTGCATGTATCGATATAAATAAATACACTTTTAAGAACACAGCACAGAAAACACCACACTCTCTTAAATCCACATCAAATATGCTGCTATGCTACGTGGCATCATGCCATGTTTCGAATCGCATTTCGCAACTTCATATTTCTTTACGCTATACTGACCTAGATCATAAGAAACAGACAGCAAAATATACTTGTGTGGGTTCCTGTTATTATAAGGCAACGCTTCACCTCCAATGCTTATACAACAAGCATTAGCTAAAGGCTAACCTCTAGCAACTCTGAGTCACTTTTTGTGTTTTTCCTCTACATTTAACAAAACTAAAGTTATAAAGTGATGCAATAATTGCTAGACAATTATTACGGACGGTAGGAAGGGGACTGTTTACCTTGCGGAGAAAGGTTTTTGTGTGATTTCTCAAGTGTGAGGGTTAGTGTTTATCCGCCATGTTTTTAATGCGCGTGTAGTCTTGTGTGTGTGTCAGTAGAGGGGAGGGGCTGCACGCGAATGCACGGGACGATTATCAAATGGGCCAATAAATAAACACTAAACTAGTTGTTTCGTTTCTTTTATTTATCTGAACAGGTTAACAATAACTAAAAAACAATGCAGAAATCCTGACCAATGAATTGCATACTAAATATAACATATAGTAAAATTATTAAAACATTATGTAATGTTGCAATAAATAAATAAGTACAGTGAAGTGTATATCATGTATTTCAGATCACTTTTCATTTTGCATAAAAAAACACACCGCATTTATATTTTGTACTCATTTTTTCATTACGCTTATGTTGACTGCATGATGTATTCAGTTAAATTATATATTGATTTTATTTATATTGTCCACTGGATTTTATTTCAAGGTGTGTATTTCAGTTTGTTTTCCATAAAGATTTTCATTTTAAGGTACAATTTTATTTTGCATGTTATTTCCCATCCTTATTCTTTTATTTATTTATGCTTACATCTTATTCATTGCAGTTCTATTTTTTATTATTTTATTGTATATTTATTTAATTTAGTCTGTTAAATGCCTCTATACATATGTGAAACAGAGTGCATTGTGATAAAAATAATCTCTGACAGATGCATTGTTGTGAGATAAAAAAGAACAGATATTTTCATTCTTATCACTATTTTGCTTTATGTGTGAAGGGATAATGTGGGATTTTGAATATTTTCCTTTGTTTTGAAGGTCACATTAAAACTCTATTTAGATTTATTTTTGGTTATTTTACTCAGATTTTTCTTTTTCCAGACCAAGGTGTTTAATTTTAAAATAAGAAAATGAGTTATAAAAACAATAATTATTGCATCTTTAAAACTATGATTATCTAAAACAAAGTGGAACAAACAATTATTTCAAAAATAAAATAAAATAATAGATTTTTTTATACATTACAACAAACATTTTTGCCTCTACCAGAATCCCCCCCAAATATATATTTGTCTACCAAGGAGACAAAATTGTGTTATGAAATATGAGACATGAAACAGAAAAATAAAGCTTCTTTTATATTTTTATACTAAAACTTTTTATAGTGAGCCGTTTACTATATATATAAGTCCATGTCACTAAAAAGTGTTTGGTGAAGTTTGTTTTAGTTTTTTTGCAGCGTGTTGCAGGAAGAGGTCGCACAGCTGTGGAGCGCGACACGAGGAGGCGGGGAACCGGAGGAGGGCGCGTCTAAAAGGATCCTCCTCAGAGTCTTACCTGGAAAAAACTACAGGAATACTTTAACGCCATAGTGAAGGCATGTCCAGGACGCGGTCACAGGATGATTTTTTAATTAGCTAGGCACTATTTTCGACTTACACCATGTATACGACTGAACGCAGGCGCATGAGCCTGCACGAGACCAAGAGAAAGGATCCCGTGCGAGTTTCAGCTGGAAGTTTATGGCAGGATCCTTTGGCTCTCGAAATCGGCGGCGGGAGTAAAGGCGTAATATCCCCGCGGAGTCGGACCAGGGCTTTATCCGTGGTGTATATCGCCGTTGACGACGGGTCTGCGCCTCCAACTGAGGCGAGTCTTTCACTGACATGTCTTAAAGAAGCCTGCGCAGACGCGCATGCGGTGCTGAAGAGCATTTCTTTTGAGCGCATTGCGTTGGGCACCACTGAAATTCTGGACACTTTCTACAACGCAGGCAAGTTGTGGCACGTACATATCTGGGATTTTCAGGAATATTTCCAAAGTGCATTTGTAAGCGGTTGTAATTTTAACTCTGTGTTTAGATGTTGTTGTGGTGGAGATGAATAACACCATCTGCCAGCCGTCTCTGTTTTATCACCTGGGTGTCAGGGAGAGTTTCAGTATGACCAATAATGTCATCCTGTACTGTAACAAACGAGAAGACGATCTTCAAGTTGTGAAGGTGAGACACAACGCACACAAAACATCCTTCAGAAAGTGCAAGGTTGTTTTCGAAAGTCACTATGAAGTACACCGGTGCTAGTTGTCAAACTTTTTATTCCATTGAATATTTCTCAGTGAGTATATTTTTGAATGTCAGTTTCTGTGTAGACACAAACCTTAAAGCCTTGGCAAAAAAAAAAAAATTCTTGACAACGATGTTGTCATGCCATATGGGGTAAGTTGTCATAACGGGACCCTCTATTTTAACACTACTACTATTATGAAACATGAAATGATTAATAAATGGGAACATACATAAATATCAAACTATTATTTCGGCCAACACAAGGTGCATTATATTTAAATAAAATTATGAAGCATGTGACTGCTTAACCCAAATATTCATTTATTGTAAATAAATACCCTTTTTCTAAAATACAAATATTTGTGTCTTGCTTTCCAGTATTTGTGTGTGTGTTTATACACACACACACAAAATAAAATATGTATTTTTCTGATAATGTGATAACAGAAAACAAATATAACTTAAGTTTGCAGATTTATTCTTCAAATAAGACAAATAAGAAAACAAAAACTTTTCCTGAAAACACAGTTTGACATTTCAGTTCTTCATTAGATAGTTGACTTTTTTCATTTAAAAAGTTGTTGGTTTTACCAACAGATATTACAAAATATGATGATATTATTGATATTTAAGGCACTATTTGGATAGTAGAATTTACAAATAAAATTGCAATTTAAGTATTTATTATTTAGATGTTTGAAACTAACACACAAAAAATACTACTATAGAAAACAAGCATTTGTTTAATCGTACTTTTCACTCTAAACATTATAGCTACTGAGTGACCGTCCTTGTCACAAGCTACCTTGGTGCTATATCATATGCTTTCATTTGGTCTTCTGTATTCTTCATTCTAGGAGCAATGTGGGAGCTACACTTTTATCCCCTATATGGTGTCACCACAAGGTAAAGTATTTGCCTGTGATGCCACACTGATGAGGGGCATCAAAGATTTCCTTCATTCCAGCTTTAAGATTGAATCCCTGCTTACCCCTTTGGTGGATCGACTGGTCAAGTTGCTGGAAAGTGTTCACATTCATTCTAGGTAGGAATGTGATGTATTTTTGTGCATTTTCTTTTCCTGGAAGTCAGTTGCTAGATGCTGCTTTCAAATTGTCTGAATTAACATTTAGCACACTCTTGCCTTATAGCGAATACCTCCACGAGTCAATCCGCAGAGAGATCCGTCTAGCCCGAGAGCACTTCACCGGACAGGCCCTGAGTCAGGAGCTGGGCCGGATCCAGATGCGCCTGGACTCGGTGGAGCTTCTGAGTCCAGACATTGTTATGAGCCTCCTGCTATCTTACCGGGACATCCCAGTGAGTTACATATGCACAACACTAAACTTTCAGTTACCAACACAGCTAATATGAATGATCACATAGATAGCATACTGTGTAGTTATTATATTATATAAACAAACAGGCTCTTTTATTATACATTTGCAGTATTTTTGAATGCATGTTTGTGCCAGAATTTCTTTGTAGGAATGTTTTGATTGTTCCTGTGATGCACACCTGAATCTGTTTAATTATTAGTGAGATCTAGAAATGAGATCTCTCCGTCCTTGATATAATAAATCATATAGTAAACATTATGTAATTGCTTCCTGTTCTTGAAGATTTTCATGCTGTGCTTTTTAATTTGATTACATGCAATTCCTTGTCTACCCAGAGGAATAAGCGAGAATATTTGACAATGGTTGTGAACTATTAGAGGTGCCAGCCAAATGTGTGAATAATTAATTGAAATTGAACTCTCTTTCTCAATGTGATTCAAGGACTACGACGCCATAATAAATCTGGTGGAGACTTTGAATAATTTGCCCATGTGCATGGTGACAGCACATCAGAACATCAAGTTTCAGTATATATTTGCATTGAACAGGTAAACTTTTTTTTTTTTTTTTTTAAATAATGTAATACACAAAAACAAACATTTATTTGAGAAAATATTAATATTGTTTCCTTCGAAACATTTTGAAATGTGTTTAAAGGAGGAATCACCCTGGTGATCGTGCCAAGGCTTTAAAGCTCATTTTACCCATCGTGGAATCGGGGGGCACCGTGGCCTCAGATGTGTACTGCCTGTGCGGGCGCATCTACAAGGACATGTTCCTGAGTTCAGGCTTCAAAGACACAAACAGCAGAGATCAAGCTTGTTACTGGTGAGTCATTACAAATTACCCTCTGTTGATCTTTATGCCTGTTGCAAACATTTATAAACATCCACTTCACTGTATAGTCCTATGGTAGGATAGCATCTGATCTGAAATAATGCAAATAAAAGTTAATAATCCAGTGGTTTGCACATGCTTCCAAAACCTGGTCAGTAGTTTTGTCTTGTTTTCCAGTACAAATATGCAAATAATCTTAAAACAAGATATGTTTATTAAAATAACTTGAGACTTGTTGTCAGAGAATATGTATTTTTCCTGTTTTCAAATAATGAATTAATTTTTAGATAATAAAAGAAAAAATAATTTTCTTGTTTTATGCATAGACCTCACAAAATTTTGTAGATGTATGCTTTAAATAATAAGAAATAAAGCACATAACTATCATTTCCACAATGCGCTAAGAAAATACAATTTTAATAATAAAAGAAAAATATTTCTTATTTTTTGAAATGTAAACCTTACAAAATTTTGTAGATTTATGCTTTAAACAAACAAACAAACAAAATGCATAAAAAATGTGCAATGGGGTAAGAAGAATAAATGAATTCCCTGGCCTAATACATTCCCTGAGACAAATACATAAATAAAATGTAATACAGTTTTGCTTCTCATCTGAATTTGTCTGGTTTAAATCATGTTTAGATATTTTCTTTTACTAAAAATGAGAGAAAATAATTTTTAATAAAATTTTAATTAAAAAAAAAATGTGTGCAAATTTTATCACTGTGGTTCAAGCAGAGATGAAATCATGTATGTTTATGTTTTTGTGGTAATGCTAATTTCTCTAATATTCCATTTACTGTAATGACGTCTTGTGTTTCTACCTGTATGTTGTCCTGCAGGTATGGAAAGGCTTTTGAGATTGAACCAACTTTGCACTCCGGAATCAATAACGTTGTGCTTCTGATAGCTGCTGGGCATGAATTCGACACCTCTATTGAACTGCGGAAAATCGGTGTGTTTGTGTGTCCCTCATTTAGCTTCACTGCTCGCTCTGGTTGTGAGCACTTTAAACAGTGAGATGGGTCATGGTTTGGTCTAAATATCTTATACAGTAATGCTTTGTGGGTATAGCAGGCTAGTGTATAGAAACTGATATTTAGTGGCCTACTTGTATGATACAGATGCTTCAGGCATTGGACATGAATGCATGATGACACAAAGTATGTGTATAGAGAATGTGAGAAAGTAAGGGTTTGAGGTGGTTAAACAGGTGTTGCCTTGCTTTCACACTTTACATGCATGACTCCCACTCTTCATTCATTTACCAAACAGTTTTTATGATTGAGTTTTGGTTTATTGAGTCATGGTGTTTTTTGTGCATTGTGCAGGTGTCACACTCAGTAGCCTGCTGGGCAGGAAAGGCAGTCTAGAGAAAATGCAGGACTACTGGGATGTGGGTTTTTATCTGGGGGCTGGAATCTTGGCCAATGAGCAAAAGAAAGTCATAGAAGCTTCTGAGAAACTCTACAGGCTCAATGCGCCAATGTGGTGAGTAAAGGAAGTGAATGTTTATTTAGCTTTATTTAAGGTAGTGTGAAGTAAAAAAATTAAGTTATTACTATTAATGAATATTATTGGAATGATTTTCATTCATTAAAAAAATATATTAATAAATATATTTTTACATTTCTTTTTACTGAATAAAAACTCTTCAAAAAATAAAAATAATAAAAGTGCGGTTCCAAATTGATTTACATTTACATTTAAAGCCCTAAGTTTTATTTTCAAAATCATAATACCCCTCATTCAAAAAAAGGACTAGGCCTATCAATTTATTATTATTATTTATATAATTAATTACACAATATACAGATTAAATCAATAAATTGCATGAGAAACACTCTCAATAAATAGAATTGAAAAGGAATCAGATTATAGTGACAAAAAATGTAGGTGGTACTTCAAGTTTAAATTAGTCATGAATAATTGCAATATCACATTATTTTACAAATATTCTGAAATTATTAAAACACACTAACTGACAAACCTAAATAAGATTTCTCCCTAAAAACAGGTATGTTGCATCCATCATGGAGACATATATACTGTACAAGCAGTTTGCCAAACCTCGAGACGTCAGTCATCCTAAACAGGAAACTGTGGACTTTTGGATGGAGTTAATGGTGCAGGCATGCAAGCCTACCGTTTCCACAGCGCGCTGCCCAGTAAGACTGCTTCTTTTCTCCCTTCTCATCGGTACAACGTTACCCTACTGCGCAAGAGACAGCTTGTTTCACTTAGCTTCAACAACAATTAAAGGAAAGGCCAAAAAGGTGGAGACATAAACAGACTCAAAATATATATCTTTTTTAGGTTCTGATTCTGGAGCTCACTAAAGTCTTCCAGCCTAGTATAATAAGCGTTAGTGAAGAAGATGACAGCCGTACAGTGCAGCTGAGACACGTCACTCCACTCGAGGTAAACATCCTTGACCCTTGATGCTTTTTGCACACGTTGTGCAGGCTGCAGTGTGTGTTGCCACGCAGTGTAGTTTCCATGTTATTAAATTATTTATGTGATAGATAGGCATGACGGAGGGCGGAGTGACCCGATGCTTTATGCTGTAAAATTCAACATTGTGTACATGTCTGTGGGAGTGTAATGTGCTTTATTTGGCTTTCCCAGAAAGGTCTTCATGAGTGGACTTTCCCAGCATCTGCGATTCGTGGAGTAAGGTACTGTGCGCTTATGGGAATACTGTCATTTCTACATTTTTTTTTCTTTCTGTTTTCCATTTCCAAGCTTGCAGCAGTTTATAATCCCACTAGGGCTGCTCTGTTTTGGCCACAGCCCAGTGACTTTCTCTGAATAGGCCTTTTTTTTTTTTTAAACTTCCTCACTTGTTGCTTGGCCTGGTTGACGCCTGTTATCCTCTTTCCAGCTTTTAAGCTATAGGTCAATGTCTCTTTCTGTTCTTTTTCTTTCTGTTTTTGTTCCTATTTCCAGCCCTTAGGGCAGCAGACATCTTGTTTAGAGCTCATGTTGCAAAATAAATGACACTTGATGTTAATATTTAAGGTCACATTGACCCATAATTAAAAAATAATTTCAGTTATGCATAAATAGCTCTAGGAAGGGTTTGTATTCCTGGTAGGATTAGTATTTCCACACAGATGTGCATATATTTGTTTATCTGAACATGATTCCATTTTCTAAGGCATCTTAGCTAAATGAAACATGTCTGGGTTTTTTATAAAGTGTTGTATTTGTCATTAAAATGTTTTAGAGTTGCAATTAGCTGTTCAGTCACGATGTCAATTTGTATATTGAAATAATATACAATAGATAATTAAAATCCTGTGAATATTTAAATATTGCTTATAATTTAAATATTTGATTGACATTATTTAAAGAGAGTTTCAAATGTTTTATATAACACATTTAATTACATACTCCCCTATAACTTATTGAATTTTGAAACCATTGTGGGTTACAGCATTACAACAGTTGTCAGATTCACATTGTTGCATTTTTAAAATGTCAAAAATTCACTTTTCAAATATTGAATGTTATATATATGTATAAAAAATATTTTACTTATAAATTCCCAAGGGAAACCACAGATCTTCTGAGTTTTAGGACTACAAACTGAATCGCTGTATTTTGATCAGTTTCAAATGGTATAAAATTGCTTGACCCATTATCTTTGATGTTTTATTTTTTGGCTTGTGATTGAGAATCCCTGTTATTCCACTTTTGCAGCATCTCCAAGTTTGACGAGCGGAGCTGCTTTTTGTATGTCCTGTACAATTCAGATGACTTCCAGTTGTACTTTCCCAGCGATCTTCATTGTAAAGGGTGAGCTCCTCCCATCGGCACATTGCTTAAACACGCTGCCAAGGACAACATGAGGGAAGAACTCCAGTGTCATGATGGTTTTGACAGAGAATGAACTCTTAAAAGATTATGTTCTGTGAATTTGTTTACGAATAATCTGAATCTAATCTTCAGAGGTGCTGCAGGCGCTATTCACGGAGCCTTTAAAATACATGTCATATTATTTTCTCATCTATCCTGTTGTATCAGGTTCAGTAAGTCATGTTTGACCTCATTTTATGAACTTGTCATTGTTCCAATGAAATAAGCATTAAGCGATTATGTAATGGCAAAACGATTAAGTGCATTTTAACATCATAAAGGAAATCTTTTGCTGAAATATCATGTCACAATGAAAGAGATTTTTCCATTGGCCATATTCTCAAACCCTATCATTTGTGTGTTGCTTGTCAGGTTCTGTGATTTGGTCAACTCTCTGTTGCATCACACAGAAAGTCCCGTGGAAGATTCCAGTCCAGTCAGGGGAGGAGAAGGAGATTTAGAGGTGAGAGAAATCACCATGAATATCATATAACCTCTTATTGTTTGTTCAGGCTAGTAACCATGCTCAGCATTAGTGAAAATGTGCACTTGGTTGATTAAGCAGCTGTTTTTATCTTATCCTTGATATACAACCCTTAAAATGACTTCGGCTGATGTAGACTTATGGTAGAATTGGATGATATTATTGAGTTGAATAGACCTGAGATATATTTGAAAACCTCCTTAGTTTAGTTTTGATTAACCAATTAGTTGATTAATTTCTCATGGCTTGGACTGTGCCAGTCAGGATATGTAGTGTCAATTGATTCTGCTATTTTCCTGTTTATTACTGTGAAGCTGCTTTGACACAATCTGTACTGTATCTGTAACCGCTATAGAAATAATGGTGACTTGACTTGACATTTTATGGTCAAATAGTGTCCTTCAATGTGGATCATTCCAAATGCAGCTTTCCATTGCATACTGTAAATATGGTACCACTATACGACAGACAGTACCATAATGCAACTGTGATTTTCTTGTTCTTTTACTATCTTTACTATTGCCATAACTCCACCTACCTCCTGCTGTCATGTGTTCTTAGTGCCAGTTTAGTACTTGCTGAATATAGCAGTTAAGTGTGAAATGTAATGCTTCTTCCTAGCAAACTAATTTTTGCTGTTTTTTTAACAAGCATTGGGCATATTATCTACATACATACGTACATTCTATCTACTTGTTTTTCTTTGTGTGTGTGTGTGTATATGTGTGTATAATATATATATATATATATATATATACACCTTGCTACGTGTACTGTGTTAGGCTAACCGAGACTTGTCATTTGCACTTATATATTGTTGCTCTTTTGTTAGTTTTGACTGCTTTTATTGTCCTCATTTGTAAGTCGCTTTGGATAAAAGCGTCTGCTAAATGACTAAATGTAAATGCATACATGTTCTTTTAACTTTAATTTTTGCTTCATCTTTAATCATTGCTTAATTAAATGTCAAATATTTCATAAAACATATATTATCGTTCAAAAGTTTGAGGTTGGAATTGGAAATAATTTTTTTAAATGTTTGTCTCTTGTAATCACCAAGGCTAAACCTATCTTTTGTAGCATTATTAATGTCTTTGCTGTCACTTTTGATCAATTTAATGCATCCTTGATGAATAAAAGTAACAATTTCTTTAAAAAAAAAAAATGCAGTACATTTATGAGAGGAATGAGAATGGAGACAAGGTGGTGCTGGGGAAAGGAACCTATGGAGTGGTGTACGCTGGACGGGACCTCAGCAATCAAGTGCGCATCGCAATCAAAGAGATCCCAGAGAAGGACAGCACGTATGAACTTGTTTTTCCATTAATTTAATTTTTCTAGTGAAATGCATCATTTAGAATATGTTTCTTATCAGTTTAGCTGTAAGTTTGTTTAATTTATTTGAGCTGTGTCATGAAGAATCAAACAGATAAAAGATAAAATAACTTTACGTAACAATGTACATTAAAAATATACTATAAGATTCACAACTCTTAAAACATGTCCAGTTTTGCCACACAAAATTACTATATGATAAGGATCAAATTAATAAAATCTATGAATAATTTCATATATTAAACAGTGAACATATATTAATAAATTAAATAAAAAATAATAAAATTATGTATAATATGACCTTTACATTTAACCTTTAATAGAAGATTTACATCACTTCTGAACTGTTTATACATTGATGATCTGCTTCAGTAGAAATCCAGTGTTTGTTTGTTGACCTCTGACCATGTTCAAAGGTCCCCATGGCCCAGTGATGTTTGTCCGCAGGACTGATGCTTGTTTAAACTGTGCTCACATGGACAGTTAGCAGATGTAGACCTCTCCATGTGATCCAAGTCTTGTGCTTAACCGTTTTAACCAAATATGCCCATAAAACCCTTGTGATTGTGGTCAGAACTGCATAGCTTAGATGATCATAATATTTACTTTTTGTCTACCATTTTGGTCTCTTTCTCTTTTTTTGGGGGGGGGGTCTTAGCTACTCTCAGCCACTCCATGAGGAGATTGCCCTACACAAGAGGCTGAAGCACAGGAATATTGTTCAGTATTTGGGATCAGTCAGTGAGGATGGCTTCATCAAGATCTTCATGGAGGAGGTTCCTGGAGGTGTGGCGTGCTTTGCTGATTGTTCTCTGTCATAAACTTTTAACTTCTCCTTTTTGATGACATGGGGAAATGTTGATTTTCGTAAAGTCTATTGAGAAATCCTTGGTTCTTAGGAAGGGTGTGTTGTGAGTAATGTCCATGTGTGGGAAGATCTCCAACTGAGAGCGTAATTGAAATGTGCTATACCGAACAGCACAGACCAGTTTAGAGTATTCACCTCAGAGAGTTATTTATGGGTCAGTGATGTAACACTCATTGATGTGTTTGGTCCTACACCTCCTATATGAAGACTATACATAGACTATCCTGAGTCATGAAAAAAAGTTGAGCAGTTTGTAGTGAAGTAGTTACTTTAAAACTACTTGAATTTTGAAAAAGGTTATAAATGTTTTACTGGCCCTTTTTGATTAGTTTAATGTGTCCTTGCTGAATAAAAGTATCTTTCTTTTAAAGAAAAAAATTTCTTACATCAAATTTTAGAACTGTAATGTATTGACATTTATCATTTTAAGTAATTTAACCTTAGATTGTTGAAAATAGAGCATTAAATCAACAAATACAATCATTATATTTTAAAAACGTTGATGCGTTTTAGATGTTATAAATTTTTTTATGATTTCTTCTATTATCTATCTATTGTATGACATTTGACATTTTATATTTATTTATGTGCATGTGGATACAGAGTGTATGATTTTAAAATGTATTCAATTGTTTTTTCTTCCTTCACAGGAAGTTTGTCCTCTCTCTTACGATCACAGTGGGGGCCTCTTAAAGATAATGAGGCGACCATTGTCTTCTATACCAAGCAGATTCTTGAAGGGCTGAAATATCTCCATGACAATCAGATCGTCCATAGAGATATTAAGGTATAAATGGATGCCAGAGCCGCCGTTGCTTTCAGACTGTCTGTAAGAAAAATTTCAGCTGCAGTTTTCAATATCACATGCCATTACTTTTCATCTCACCAGGGTGATAATGTTTTGATAAATACATACAGCGGACTGCTCAAGATATCAGATTTTGGCACTTCTAAGAGACTAGCAGGAATCAATCCATGTACAGAGACGTTCACAGGTGAGTCTCCTAGTGCATACTTCTCACATTACATTATGTACTTTTGTGTGTTTGCTTTTCAAACTCCTCCTGATTCATTCGTCCACAGGCACTCTGCAGTACATGGCTCCAGAAATCATCGACCAAGGTCCTCGTGGCTATGGCAAACCGGCTGATATCTGGTCTTTGGGTTGCACCATCATAGAAATGGCCACAGGGAAGCCACCCTTTCATGAGCTGGGAAGTCCTCAAGCGGCCATGTTTAAGGTGCTGCAGGTTTTTGAAGCAGGAATCTGAGTGTTATTTTAAGCTGATGGCTATATAACCATGTTAAATGAACTGTGAAGTTTATTTACATTCCATTCTCACATTCCCAATTGACTTCATGCTCAATGCATATTTAACAGAGTCACAGTTAGGCCAGACAAATAACTAGTATGCAAAAGGAAGACAGTTTATGCTAATGTCTGCTATAGCGCCCATTGTGGAAAAGACTGCTGCTGTTATGAATTATTTCTGGCACATTTTTTGTAGCTAGAATTGTTGTGTTTGCATACTTGCTTGAGTTTCAGGCCTAAATGTTAATATCTCTTACAAAGAATCTCATCAGGTTTAATAATTGTCCCCCTGCAGGTGGGAATGTTTAAGATCCATCCCACAGTGCCGGAGTGCATGTCAGAGGAAGCCAAAGGCTTCATCATGTGCTGCTTTGAACCCAACCCAGACAAGAGAGCCACAGCTTCAGAGCTCCTGAAGAACAGCTTTCTGAAGGCCAGTTCCAGGAAAAGGGCAAAGCCTCAGTCCGACAACACTCTGAAAGAACCTGTCGGTGAGCTTGTAGAACCACGTCTATAAATCTCTTGACGCTTTAAAACCAACAGCTTTAAATGGGTGTTTCTTCAGCTTTGGCTGCTTTTGGCCTTTTGGAAATAAACACTTCTTTTCACACTCACTTTTTTTGGTCTACTTATGTCCAGCAATGTTTATTCGTATTGCAGAAGAAATCTGTTTTTATTTACTTATTCATATTAGTATTTATTTATAATTCTATTATTAATTTAATTATTTAATAAGTTAATCATTCATAATTAAATTACTTAATTATTTTATAATTAAGTAATTTACATGATTTTATTTCTTTTTAATTATTATTTATTTGTATATATTTTATTTGTTTTATTTAATTAATTTATCATTATTATTTTTTTAATTAAGTTATTTATATTTAAGTGTAATTTATTTTTTTGTTTTTTCTGAAAAAAAAAAAAAAGAATATTTGTCCTCCAGGCATTTGAAAAATGAGGACATGATAAAAGTTTCCCAGGCAGTTTTAATATGATCTTCATACAGCCAAAAGGAAAATAAAAGTGGATAAAATCCCAAAAATAACCCCTGAAAATTAACCCCAGGACATGAGAGTGCCAAAGCTTTTGAAGAAACACCCACTTATGAATAATGACTTGAATTAATTTGATATTAATTACTGAATATTTGCATATTTTTAGTTTATATGGTCATTATATTGTAGGAGACTTTCATAGGAGCATGTCCGTACCCATTGCATTGCGTGTGGAGAACACAGATGCTGAACACAATGAATTGTCCTCCTCTTTTGATCTGAGAAGAACCACTCCTGCCTTCAAAGGAAATGACATGGCTGAAAGTCCACCCAGCTCCAGCAGCTTTTTGGCGTGAGTCCATGCTTCAGTTCTGGGAATTGTATATTGAGAAATATTCTTCCAGCACCTGAAATGTCTTATTTGCCTTCATGCTGTATGTATTTTTCTGTTGATAGAGTGCCAGATGAGCCTCAAGCAGACATGACCACAAGCCCAGCGGGTTCTGGAGAGAATCTAGGTCTGTTTGTGCTGAGAAAGGACAGCGAACGGAGGGATACGCTGCATAGGATCCTTATGGAGTACATCAGCAATGTAGTTCAAAACATTCAGGAAACGCTGCCGCAGGTGCATTTACACACTTCCCTGTCACCGGATGTGTTTGATGTGGAATGCTGTCACACCACCAGTGCCCTTTCTTAAATGCTTGTGTGTGAAGATTGGCCTTTTATTCATCTCGCAGGCGGAGGAGCCGTGCATCACCTCAGATCTCATCAGCGAGCTGATTGGCTGCCTCCGAGAGAACATCCGCTCTCCAGACAAAAGGCACCTGACTAACAGCCTCCTGACTTTGCGCTCCAGCCTGCTGAACTCCTCTGTGCCTCTCAGCAGCCTGCAGGCGGTGCTCTTTAGCTTCCAGGATGCAGTATGTTCTTTGCTTTCAGTTTGTGTTCATTTCAGTAAGCCTGAATCAAACTAAAACTAAGGGCTAATTAGCAAAACATTTGCAATTACTAAAAAGGAAATTACTATTATTACTATTACACATACAGAGGGTTAGGGATTTGTAAAAAAAAAAATCTGTTTTTAAAAAGGTTTAAAAAATAATAAAAATCTTTTTTTAAATGTCATGTTAAACTCATTTTACTTCTGCGCTCTATATATTTATATATTTGTAATTAAAAAGTAAAATATATTTGTGCATTTATTTATTTACTCATAAATCTTACCTTCATAAAATTAAATGTATGTGTGACTCTTGTGTTTGTAGGTCAAAATGGTCCTGAGGAAACAACAAATAAAACCTCACTGGATGTTTGCTTTGGACAACTTGCTGAGGCAGGCTGTACAAGATGCTATCACGGTTTTGCTCCCAGGTGCATAAAGGACACCATTTAAATTAAAACAGTAATCCCATATGCTTTTATTGCATCCATGAATCTTCCGTTACCTGCATATCTTCATTGCCATCCCTTAAAATACCTTTTCAGAGCTCAGGCTTCAGCTACAGTCATCATTTGAAAATGAGGAAAGTTCTCCAGAAACCGAGCAGCCCACAGAGGCCGATTCTGAAACAACCGTTACCCCCATCACGAAGAACAAAGAGGAATGGGGTATCACTCAAAATTCTGAAGAGGGTCACGCCAAATGCGACAATTTGCCCAGTGAACTCATCTCTAGCCACTCTTCACTTGCAAAGGAGTTATCAGAACTTCGACTTGAGTCCAGGAGGTATTGAAAACCTTTGCTCTCTCTTATGCTGTCAAACCTCACAGTGTTTAATGCATAAAATACTTACATAATGTACACTACCATTCAAAAGTTTGAGGTCAGAAAATGTTCATTTATTTATTTATTTTTATTTTTATTTTAAGTAAAATAATACTTTTAATTCAGCAAGAATGCATTAAATTGATCAAAAGTGAAAGTAAAGGCATTTATGATGATGTTTTTTTTGTTTTTTTTAATAAATGCTATCTTTTGAACTTCCACAAAAAAAATATTGATATGTGACATGTGAGTAAGTAATAAAAATGATTTCTGAAGGATTATACGACACTGAAGACTGGATTAATGGCTGCTGAAAAGTAAAATACATTTTAAAATATAAAAATTGGAAACAGTTTTTAATTTGTAAAAAAAAATTTCATAACATTACTATTACATTACTGAATGCTTAATCAAATATATGCAGCCAGCATATGAGACACTTATGCTGTTATTCTTACACTATTACACTTAAGTTAGTCTTAGTAATTAGTCTTACACTATTAAAAAACTAAAAAAAAAAAAACTTTGGAATGGTAGTGTGTGCATGATGCAACCACAACTATAGACAAACATTTCTCCAAGTACTGCAGTTATCCAAGCTTTATTTTTTAAAGTAGCCACAAGAAGGCGGTGAATGAAAACCACACTGATTTCATGCGGTTGTGAATTGTTTGCATTGCATTCCAGGTTGCTAATTCAGCTAAATGAAAAGGAGAAAGAATTCCAGGAGCTTCTGATGAACTCGCTTCAGACCAAACAAAGGCACATCAACGCTCTGGAGGTCAGGGCTGCGTCTGCAGCGGCAGGTAGCTCATGTTTTTTCAACTATAACTTCTGAAATAAGCACTGTATTTACTACTGAACAATTGTTTTTAAACTTCTTCCTCCATATGAGAGAAAGTTCTCGCCCGAGGCAATCAAAAGGTGTGGCCATGGAGCAATATGTGTCACATTTATTCACATCCACTCCACATGCCACTGCTTGTCTTTAGTTCTGGGTGGAGATTTTGAGACTCATAGAGAACACACCCTGTAATCGCTTATAACTGTTACCCAATTTCGACCAACCCAATTTTATGCCTTACCCTCGAGGCTTGCGTTTTCACAACATGTACTTCTATAGATATAATCCCTGTTCTGGAAGTGTTTTAGAAACAATACATTTTGTAGTGACCAGTTTTTTAGTAATAGCATATGACAGTAACATTACTGTAAATATGCTAATTATGCACCCATAGTAACAGTGTATGTAGCCATTGTGTGATATGTTTATTCTTTCCCGCAGATAATAAACCTTCACACCATAATGCTCACAATGCTGCTATGATGCGCTGGTTAAGAGGTGTTCCAGTGGATGAGAAAACCATAGAAATAGTGAGTGAAAATATGGGAAAATTTTTTTTACTTTTGATCACAAGCTTTGATTTGCTAATTCATATTTATAGACTTCTAATAGTAAAAGTTGGCTTAAAAACATAGTTGATAGTGATTGCCTGTTCTTTGATTTCTTTAAGCTTGTTTTTCATGAGTTTACCTTGGACAGTCTCCTCCATCTCGCCTGCAGAGATGATCTGCAGTACTGTGGCATCAAGTAAGTCCTTTAGACATCCGTACTGAACAGGAATAATCTGCCAAGGTGCAGGAGATATAGTTAAAATTCAATATTTCATTAAAGAAATCATATATACACTGCTGTTCACTGCTGTTTGAGGTCTGTAAAAATTATTTTATGATTTTGAAAGTAGCTCTTATGCTCTCCAAGGTGACATTTATTTGATTCAAAATACAGTATGCTTATTATTTATTTATTATAGTTAGAAAGCTCAAAAGAACAGCGGTTATTTGAAATAAAATAAAAAATTGTAACAAAATAAATGTCTTTACTGTCACTTTTGATCAGTTTAATTCCTTGCTAAATAAAATTGCTAGAAAAACATAGTGATTACAGTCTTTTGAACATTTCTGTATAATGTGTAGTAGATCTTTGTTCATGCATTTGTCACTCAGAGGCGGGATGCTGTGTCGTTTGTGGGCTGCCATCTCCAAGCAGAGGAAGTCGCATCTCAGTCCAGTCAAAGAGGACAGTGAAGATACCATTCTCTAACAGACACGAATGACTCTCTCTTGACCAGTTTTTACATCCTATGAGCTCAGTGAGTTTGCAGTTTTTAGAGTCTGTGCCTTTTTTGGCACTATTATTTTATTTCTATGCCTGGCTACTGTTCAAAAGTTTGGGGTTGGCAAGATCTTTTAATGTTTTTGAAAGAAGGATCCTATGCTCTTCCAGACTGCATTTATTTTAGTAGTCATTACTCCATACTTTAGTGTCACATGATCCTTCAGAAATCATTCTTATATGCTGATTTGACGCTCAAGAGACATTTATTATAATTATCAATGATGAAAATGATTATAGGTTGTGCTGCTTCATATTTTTGTGGAAACATTATTTGAAGAAAAAATTATTTGAAATATAAATGTTTTGTAACATTATAAATGTCTTAACTGTCACTCTGAATCGAATGTGCGCTTGCTGAATAAAACGTATGTTATTTAAAAAAAGAAAATGAATTAATGACCCCAAACAATTGAATGGTAGTGTACAATCTCAGAATAGTTTGAGAACATTCAGTCTCTCAGATGTTACCTTTTAGAAATAGATTCAGTATATTTTTTATGGATATAAAGTTCTATAATGTGTGAAATATTTATGCTAACATCATCTGAAAATCATATGTTATTGTGCATGTTATTGAGTTGTATATACTGTACAGGGTACAAAAATGCTGTATTTGTATTTATGAATTGTCCGTTCTTACTAAATACTAAATATTACCTACCCTTACAGAAGAAAGCGATTCTGACAGCTAAACTAGAAAAAAGTCAACTAAAATTTTGTAATTTATTTTAGAAATAAAGCTTTTAATTGTAATGTACAAGTGAAAGGAAACTGTTACTGGTCTACATTTCTTTGTTCATTTTGACTGGTCCTATTCTATAACAAATGCAATTTTTAAACACACAAATATTTCAAGTAATCCTTCAATTCATGTGAGATAATAATAGCTACAAGATAATAATTAGTAAATGTTAAAAATATTTTAATATGGAGTATAGTGTATTGCACCGGACAGGACGTCAACTTTCCAAAAATGTATTTGATGTCAACTATTGTATTTTTTAAGCCAGAGGAAAAATGTTGGTAATGATCTTGTCATAAAAGATATTACAGTATGCAAACCCAGCCACACAGTGATAGACTGACGACACCTGCTAAACATCTGAGTAACCGTATTAGCAATTCACTTTGTTCTTGATGCATTTTTAATGAAGCCAGATTTTTGACAAGCTTTCTAAATAGACAATTTCTATGCATTTCATTTCTCAAAATGTGTTATTTTAATTGTATATGTAGAGGCCGCTGCAGAGGTGCAGTATCTGAATACTTTATGAACATGTAAATATATCATTTTATGAGAGTCCAAAACATCTGCGCACACAAGCATTAGTACCATCATTTTCCAGTGTGAAATCTCACTGACGTTATTCACATTCCTCAGAGATGTGTTTCAGTGCTTACTGGCAATACAAAGTGTGTGTCGAGTGTGTGTTTGGTAGATGGGTGGTTCATAGTCATGTTTGGAAGAAGTGATGCCATGCGCTGAAGCTGATCTAACAGTTCCAGCCGTGCTTCCTTATGTTTCTGAACTGTTTATGTTGCCTTAGCAACAGCTATTACATCATCCTCTGACCGCTGCCTCCAGGTTGCGGATCAGTTTACCACAGGGAAATTTCCTCCTTTTCCCTGATATGTCTGTGGCTGTTTGCACTTTTTTTGGTGCGGTCAACCACTTCGATGATCAAGCAAGAACATGAAGGTTTTAATCACCCAATTCATCATAAAGTACATGAGTTAATCAGTGGGATGGGCTTCTCTAGTCATTCAATGAGCAATACCTTGCATTTTTTCAATAAAAGGCTGGAATAAACTACACCACTTTTAAAATCTGGGCAGATTGTACACATAATACACTTGCAGACTTTGTAAATGGTTCTTTATTAAAACTGGGCATCGTACACTAAACAACTGATGATCACACATTATGCTCTCCGAAAAAAAAAAGGTACAAAAACTGTCACTGGGACGGTACACTTTCAAAAGGTGTACCTGTAGAAAGGATACCACCCCAGTGACAGCTTTTGTATCTTTTTTTTTCTGAGATGCAAGCAACACATGACAAATGAAAACAAAACATGTTCTAAAATCAGCTCAAAATAGGCATCAAACATGTTCAATATCATTCGACTGGATGGATTCAAAGGTCAGAGATTCGACTCTTGACTGCCCAAAATCTGCTGACTGACTCTGACTTTATGATCAGGGTCTCTGAAGGAGAGACTTATTTATCATCTTATTTATCAATCTGTACAGAAGTCGTGTATTCCAGCCTTAACTGGCATGACAAATAACCGTGAAGTTGTTGGCATATATTTGTTGTTGAAATATATAATTGTACAGATTTTGAAATAATTTTTTGAACCCAATTCAAAACTTTTTGTTGTCCATCATTTTACTTTAAATCCCATTGCAGTAAACAACGCTAGTTGAATTTCAGTTTGCCTTATATTGATTATACATCAATTGCTTTTAATGACTTGGCAAGAGTAATGACCAGCAGAGCATAGCTTGCCCTTGAAATCTGGTTGTAGTCCAGGGCTCTCCACAGCTAGTGGTGCTTTTCAGCAGGTGGAGCAGATGTCACTGCTTTGCCCAGAGATTTTGTGGTTAACTTAACAGGATTTGCTTTTCATAGCCGTCTATTTCTTCTTCCTTCCTGTTCTTTTTTTCTGTGTATGTTATTGAGCTCATTCTGTCCTCCTTTTGCTGTCAAGACCTCTTTATCTGTCTCCTTGTGAAGGCTGGTGGTGCGTGCGATCCATTAAATAGGGAATTCTGTACAGGGATTATGGCTTTCGGACTAACTTCATTCTGTTAGAAGGAGGATGTTCTTTTTCCTCAATGAGATTTTCCACCATTTCGAATAAAGCTGTCTTATCACTGCTCTACAGCCTCACGTTTTCTGAAACTGTCCTGTGGTCCACATTATGTGAAGAAATGACATTTGGTGAATGGATAATAACTGTTAGATACTCATATGACATGGAATTATGCAATGAATTTTGAAAAAAAAAAAAAAAGATTCAGAGAGATTTTTTACTGAAGAGAGAGTTGCAGGGGTTGGAGAAAATAATGTTAACACTTGAATAGGCAATATTTCTTTAATAAGGTGTTTTATGACCTTTTGTGTTGCAGCTCTTTGATGGATGTTGGCTTTGTGAAGTTCTATGTGGCCGGTTCTTGAGGAAATAGAAACTTCAAAGTGAATATTGAGGTTTGCTGTCTCTTTTGCTGCAGTATTTTTGTTTTGTTTGGACACAAACTTTCTTAGTGTTTGACAGTCCTATCATTCACATTCAGGGTTTCGCTTACTATTCTTCTTCACTCATGAAGTTGTGTTTGTGTATGCAGTCATAATCATAAAGACTGTTGTTCCAGAGAATTTTTGATGTGTTTGCAGCTCAAGCATATGTGACCCTGGACCACAAAACCAGTCATAAGTAGCACAGGTTGTAGCAATAGCCAAAAATACAAAATTATCAATTTTTCTTTTATCCCAAAAATCAGGATATTATGTAAAGATCATGTTCCATGAAGATATTTCATACATTTTCTACCGTAAATATATCAAAACTTAATTTTTGATTAGTAATACGCATTGCGAAGAACTTCATTTGGACAACTTTAAAGGTGATTTTTCTCAACATTTTGATTTTTCTGCACCCTCAGATTTCAGCTTTTCAAATCAGCCAAATATTGTTCCTATATCCTAACAAACCATACATCAATGGAAAGCTTATTTATACCACAGCTGTATCTACTGCACCTGCAGTGCATGGAAGGTGGTCACTGCATAAAGGTTTCTCTTAAGGCGGCTACAATTAAATTATTTTTAAAAACACTGTCATTCAAATGTACCAATAGGCTATATTTCAACAGTGAAGGACATTCAAGAGGAATTTAAGCCTTTAAACTGGTCCAGTAGGGTCACAGTGGGTCATTCACCCACTCTGTCCCCTTTTCATTCTCTCTTTGTCTTCCCAGTAAGTACAATGTTTGTCATGGTAATGAAAGGATCTTTGGATGGTGGAGTAGGGGGTGGGGGCCACGTGAAGGTGTAGAAGGGCAAAAAGGGGGCTGTGGTTTCTGCAGTGCAAGGTTCAATCCATGGCTTTGGAAAGGTGTCCAGAGGTGAAGTGTGGGGAGGGGTGAACATCTTCTGCATGTTCATATTTGTGTGTGTATGGCTCTGTTACCTATATGGGTAAAAACAAAGTGCAATTGTAGCATATGGACATATGCATTTTTTTTTGGCTAATTTTGTTCAATTATGAAAGTTTAAGATCATGAAACGGGTAAAATGAACCCCTATTCTGTAAGGAAAAAAATCTGAAAAAAAGAGAATGTCTTTGCAAAAAATTAACAGTACTTTCCTCATTAAGTTTACTCACATTTCCTTTAACTATAAAACACATTATAATGTCGGGGGACGGGATGTCCCCTCTCAAGCGTGCCATTTGCACCCCCCGAGTTCACTCCTACACCAACCCCCCTCTTCCCTATAGCGTCCACTCTTATCCTCTCTTGAACAGATGCCAGCTGCGCTCTACAGGTGGCAAGCAGCTTCGTAATTCATATTTTTTTCGTTATCATTGTTTTGCCCCTCAGGATATATTAGGTCATGCTGAACTAAACATTAAACCGTTTGTTTGAATGAGAAACTGATTTCTTTTGCAATATGATTGTGACATCATGTTATGAAATTTCACTAGGCCTACATGTTATCCAATCTACACCATAAAAACAAAAACTTGAATAAAAATATAATGTGTTACAAACACCAGTTTCTTCACTGTATTTATGTGTTTCCTTTTGAAACAGGATGTTTGGACTGGATTTTGAAGGTGTAAATGATTATTTGCTACTTGCATTGTAGGTTGTATTAGGGGAGGGATGTTCTCGTGTTAGCAAGCATTTGATTGGATAAAATAAGCCAGTGCAGGATGAGTCATCAATATTTTTGGTCTGTTGCCAGGAAGAGAAAGCATATATAAAAAGTAAGTAGGTAAAAGTGAATTTTTTCAACATATAGCATATACATGACCTCTATGCTAACACATATGGACAAAAGGCACAAAACTCCAATTTTGATTTCATGGGTGGTTCAATTTTTTACACATATTTATGCATATAATTTGTAAGGGAAAAGGTGATATGGGCTCAAAACAGAGAGAGAGAGAGAGAGAGAGAGAAACATCACTTTGGATAGTCGTTATGGCATCTTTCTAAAATGAAATTTAGTCCACGGAGTCACAAACACGCAACATTTTGGAGACGCAAGCAGACGGAACCTTCTAATGTAAAACAGGTTGGACAGGTAAAATAGGTAACAGTATTTAAAAGATGCGAGATTTTAAAGATTAAAAAAGACACAGTAGATATGTTCTAACTATTTCTGACAACATTTGTAGTTTCTAAGCCGTATTAACAAACCATCCGCCGGTAATTAGGGATTCCTTTATTTCTAGATCCACCCCTACGTAAAATGTGGAACATTCCACACTGGAGGCCGAGTTGGGACGGTCGTCGGCTCACAGTGAGCCGCATGCCATCACCTTCAGAGCGGCAGAGGGAGCACACAGAGATCGTGTCCGCTGTGTGTTAGAAAGTTTATTCAATCTCACCGCTCCATCAGGCCGGGACAAATCTACAGTTTTATGATTGGACTTTAATCACGGGCTCTTCATGCATCAGTCGTATCCATAATATTTTCCCAAGACCCTTCAGTTGATTGTTGATTGGGGGATTTTGTGAGCAGAACAGAAACAGAGATCGGTTTCGTGTGCCTGTGGAAACCCGGAGCGATCGAAGAAAGTTTCTCCCTGTCTCACGAAAGGAATGAATACATTTTAGAGAGGAAAATTCGCATGATTTAACTACAAACATGGAATTCAACCATCTTGACACACAGCCGGGGATAAATCAGTTGACACCCTCAGAAGCACGTAAGTCGGCGTTTATGTTTCCTTAATAAATCTGTATTTTCCCTCGTGATTTATGATCGGTGTATGAATATAGTCAGTTGAATAGAGAAGCCTTTACCTTCCATCGACAAAATCCGTTCAATATAATAGAATCGTAGGAACGATGTAGAAACTGTTATATAAGATAAACTTTAACAAGGTGTGCAGTTCGTTACGCATCCTGAAGCTAGTTTATAAAATTTGAAATAATAATAATAAATTAAATATAATAATGCTAGGGCTTCCGCTGTTCTAGAGTGGTTTATATTTTGCATTAAATAAATTAATCTTCATTCATTTAATATGCATTTACGTCATTTATGTAACTTTGTATTTTTATCTGTGTTTATTTCAATATAGACAAACACTTATTTATATCGACTTTTTGTGTATTATTTCAAACTATCCCGGTTCCTAGAAGCTAGCATCTCTTTATCCAAGATATGACGCGTTCATGGGGGCATACATGACGTGTTACAGTGATTCAATCTCAATCATGAGATATTCACGCGGGAATTTCACAATCCATTCAGGCTGAATGGACAACGAATTCGATATATGACGTATTCATAATGTTTCACAGTACTTGTTATTAGTTACTAGTTATCCAGCGATGATCTGCTTGCTAGCATGATGTTTTGTTGTCATTATCTGCGGATGTGATGGATTATTGTGACGCTTGATTGCAATGCACCGCCCCATTTCTGTGACATCACTCTTGCAGTCTATAACATTAGAATACAAAATGATTAAAGACGAATTTCAATTGATCGATCCGTATGATTGATTCATCATCAAACACTTCTGGTCGCATGCAAGTGATTTCTAATGAATCTGTTGACTAGCTTACTTAATCTTGGCAGTGACACCATAGTCACACAATAAATAGAAGCATATGATCTTCAAAGTGATTTGGATGATACATTCCCTGGTAACAGCTAGTCTATGCAGAAAGCCATTGAGTTAGGATACACCCTGCAATTATGCATGTCCTGATTAGGGATGCAACAATTATAGATTTTGTTGGTACGATTATTGTCTGAAGAATAATCACGGTTTTACGATTATGACGATTATTATGCATTTATTCATTTCCATTATTAATATACGACTAATATTAACTTTATTTGTCCCACAGGGGAAACTGTTACTAATGATGGAAATAAACTGAAATATTATTGTAATCAACTGTCATCCATATGTATTCATTTTAATCATCTTTATTAGGGATGCACCGATACCACTTTTTTCATAACGAGTCCGATACCGATACTTTCATTTTTGGCACTCGCCGATACCGATACCGGTATTTTCACAGAATTTAAAATTTTTTTTTAAATATTGGGTACAGAAACAAAATAATAGTAATAATAATAATATGAATCATGTTATTTGGCTTCATTTAGCAAACAGATATTACCTTCAGTTATTTCCACACTTAATTATACCTGTTAAAATGTATTGTATAAGCTTTTGTTACTTTCACTGTTCATTTTAATGGCGCATTAGAGCTGCTCCATTGCAGCAGCTCAATACTGTAATCACAAAACGTTTTCCTAAAATAATGCAGGGAACCACTCGTTATACATTATACGAGTGCACGCGTACTATTTTGGTGATGTAATTTGCATCACGCGCAGTGTATATGGACCCTCGTATACGAGTAAAAACCGAAGTATACTTTGGCCTTAAAGCAAGCTAAACATACGCAG
>NW_015625652.1:1676052-1687762 GCF_001515625.1 Sinocyclocheilus rhinocerous | reverse complement strand
CTCTCTCTCGCTCTCCTTACCGTCAAATAACTTTAGTAACTTGTGCATTGTTTTACTTACTTGCTTTTGACATATCCGACCGAACTACAAACTTTCCAGTGATGTCTGTGAGATATTCACTCGACAAGCTCGCGCATCTGTGCTGCCGCGCGTTCAATCCACTCAGCGCGCTCTGCTTATCAGCTCGGGCACATCCGCTATACAGGCGTGAATATTGAATGTTTAACATTATATTAATTACTTACATGTACAGCGCAGTATCGGGCCCGATACCTGTATCGGTATCGGTGCATCCCTAATCTTTATAATAATTCATATGATAAATAAATGTGATCTTACCGCACTATTTAATCTCTTTCTGATCTGAAGCGGGCAGAATGCTGAGCTAACGAGCTGTAGCTTCGCGTCAGGGGGTTCTTGCCTTCACGTCGTGCGGTTAATCGCGAAACCGGTTAATCGCTGCATCCCTAGTCCTGATAAGCATGAATATACAGTAACATGACAGTTGTCTATTTCTCAACTCAAATTACAGTGATTTAATGGATCTGCTGAGAAGACAGAGTGAATATTTATGTCTTGGGGTTTGGCTGTTGCTTCTGATTAGGAGGGTTTGTTATGTGACATGGAACCCTCCTGCAGCATCATAAGGTGTTGCTTCCTTTTTGTGCTTTCTTTTGGCTTCATGCTGGAGGAGATCAATCCCGATCCTGGTCATATACCGATACCAGTATCGGTATCGGTGCATCCCTACTTATAACTGAGCAGAGCACTGGTCTGTTCTTCATCAAATTGTGGTATGGTGATACTCTGCAGTGTTTTGGAGGGGTTGGTGATTATGGTAACTAAAAGCCATTCAGAAGTAATTGGACTTTGTCATTCATTTGTTGCAGATGTGTCATTTCTTGTCCTAGTGACTGGTCTCTGTATGAGGATCATTCCTATGAGTAAATATCCTTGAGACTTTGTTAAAACACTTAAAGACTATACAGTATAGTCACTTGCAAAACTTTCAAACTGAACATTTTGTCCTAAAATGGATTTGAGTTTCTTTCTCAGAACCTGAACAAGATGCTGCTTTTGTGTTTTTGAGTCCTTTGCATTGAGGACTTCATTCACTGTCGACTGTTACTCATTAACTTTCTTTTTATCCTTCATAGAAGGGCTCGGTTTGTGCCTTTAGACTGATTAATCACCTTTCGTTGTCCTTTCGTTTTATGCCAAATACAAACAAGACACGTTGCATGCTAGCACACACTTAGGAGCCCATTATTCAATTGTTTGAGAGAAAACAGAAAGTAAATTTAAGTTCTCAATGTTAATAACTTGCCCTGAATGGGAGCCTGAGGTGTTTTCAGCTCTTTTGAGTTCTGCCCTGTCAGGACTTTTGAAGAGCATCTTCTAATCTCTCTTTTCTTTAGATCTGCATTCAGGCACGAGTGCTGCTCGGTTCCTCCCGCCTTTCGTTTTACACCCCCAGCTGTCTGCACTGTTTGGCTGTCTTTCGTTATATTCTCCCTTTGCTAACCTGAGAATCGATCTCTAGTGTGCTTGAATCATTAAGATTCATTGCATTCAATAAAACGGCTTCACTGAACACTAATTAATCGCCACTTTAATGACCCATTTTACTCCTTTAGTTGGTTTGCTTATAGATTGAAAGGTAACTAATAAGAATTGAAATGAGTGGTTGACTGATTTCTAATCACAATAATGTTGATCTTTATTTTAAAATATACTAATTACTGACCGTGAATGAAATTTATTTAAATAAATGCTTATTTTACACATTTACTTAAGATTTGCTAAAACAAATAGCCAGATTTGGAAAAAAATCTCAATTTTTTTTGGACCAAATATTGTCTGATTAATGAGCCTATCGTTATTTCAGACAATTTACTATTTTGAAAGTAAATAAAGTGCAAAGAGAACTGTTTTCAGCAATGTTTTATTACTTATTAAAGCAGTGTTGACTTTTTTTATTCATGATAATCCAAGCACCATGGTGTTCAGGTTTCAACAGAACATTAAACATGTCAAGGTCTGTGTGTTCTTGTTGCTGAGAATGTGCCAGTTTTTATTGTGATTAATAAATGTTGGTTGCTGTTAGTAAATGGATATCCATTTGAAATAGTATATTTGTCAAAATATGTCATTCAGCTGTTCTGGGCAATTCAATCTGTTTAATAGCATTCTATGTAAACAAGTCTATGTTAATAAAATATCAAAAATCTTTTGCAGTGTGGCTAAATGACATTTTGAGTAATACCTTCAAGAAAATAAAAATCATAGAATAAATTTGTTCAGGCTAGTGCACAAAAAAGCTTTGTATTTGGGAGCATGATCCATGACATTATATATTTTTTTCATTATGCATCATTTTAAGTGAAAGAATTGGTGTTTCTAGGAAACCGTTTTAATCGTTGTGTCCATGTCAGTTCTGTTGAGGCTAAAGAGTTTGTCAGACTGACACAGGGGCCAGTTTCTGTTGTGTAACATGTAGCAACCCCCAACACACATTCTTATACACACACACACCCCTCTCTGTCACGCCTGTGAAACAATATCATTCAGTTTCAAAACCCTGTACCAACAGGCTCTTATGTAACAGCAAAGGACCCCATTTTTGGGATGACAACAAATGACTTTGTAACAGAATGAAGAAACCACAACTTTGGAAAATATACTGTACACTAAATTAAGATAACATGGTATCCCATTAGGCAGTTGGCACATTAGTTCCTTTTTTGAAGTGGTGGGAAATTTTACCTTGGCTTCATACAGATGTTTTTAAATGAGTATCGACAGCCTACAGGGGGTTGTGTTTAATTGGCTTGTAACAATCAAGTGATCCAATTTTATAAATCCCAACCACAAGCTTCAATACTCACACACACACACACATACACACACACATGCACCAGTGGTAACTGAAGCACATTCAGCCTGAGGAATAGATGCGGTTCTCTCTACTGCATCAAATCTGGCCTAGAAAATGTGTCTCTGGAGTAATTAATCCTCTTGGAAGAATACAATTTTGTCAGACCCAGAAAATGGCAAGGAAATGTGAAGGAAAAGGATTTTGGAGGCCACATACTGTACTCCAGATTCTTTCTAAATATAGATTTTGATTTTTTTCTTTCTTTGTTCATAATAGGAATGCTTGACTCTTGATAATCCAATTTGCATGACCTCAAAAATATTGCACGTCACCTATGGTTTACAGTATGTATTCATTTTGCTTCCAACAATACATACAAAAGTTTGCATTGAATAAAGAATCTGGTAAATCCTCTGTGTAGCTGTGGTAATATTTTGTCACTACATAACAAATATGCTGCAGTTTCCAGTTTACAATGGTTGGGAAAAGTGATTATAGTTCACCCAAAAATGAACATTCTGTCATCATATATTCACCTTAATGTCATTCCAAACCTATAGAGATGCTAAGGGGAAAAAAGTAAAAATAGATTATTAAAAATAGTTCCCGCAGAAACTTGCATTGACTCACAAAGCATTTTGCGTTCCCTAGCAAAAGTTCCCATCAGAAACTAACAAATATATGTTCATATAGCACATTATTTCATATTTCAATATCTCATATTATTGTTTCCATCTCAAAAGTTTTGCAAACGATAAAAAATTCCTTGGGGGAGCCCAATTTTTTTTTTTATGAGAGACCACAAAGCATTGAAATTGAGTTTTACCTCTCATTTCTTTTATTTTTTCCCCCATCATACCCATTTCCCCCCCCATCATACCCCTTTAGGGGCTTCATACAAACCTTTATGGCTTTTTATCTTCTGCAAAACTCAAAAGAATGTTTGATTTTGTCCACAATGTAAGTCATTGGGGTCAAAAACAATATTCAACCACACTGAGTTTATTATAGAACCCCCCCCCCCATTTATTTTTTTGTTTTTCACAAAAACGTTGTCATGCAAGTTTGGAACAGCATGAGTGTGAGTTTCATTTCTGGGTGAAAAAAGTCATGAAAGTCATTATTCACTGAGAAGCTTGATGTCCATCCTATTTATCTCTGTGCTTTCATTAGAAAATCATTATTTGTGTTTATCAGAAGATTAATTAGATGATTATTAGAAGATCAGAAGTTAATAATAGCTTAATTTATCATATTTATTTATTTGTTTGTTTATTTTTGGTGAATTATCCCTTTAAAACGTCAGATATTGAAGTTCATCATTTTGATGTTGGTCTTGTAATATGGACAGAAATTGAGCTATCTTAGTCCGGAGACAACATTCATATTTGCCATTTACAGCAGGCGCTGTGTTTTCTGGTGTGGCCACTGAGTGCTAGGAATGCTAAACATTCCTCACTGAATGTGTGTCTTCTGTTCAGCTGAGGAGAGAGCGGACGGGGTAGGAACGGTGTGACAAGATTCCAGAGCTCATGCTTGCATACAGATGGAATCACGTCAGGTCTTCTTTCCCGTGTAGCACACAGATGGTGTAAATCACAGTCCTGAACACGATCACAGACATGAAGCGCTTGCAGGACAGCGTGTTTCCGTCGTCCCTCTCAGATTGGATAAAGGCATCCATCCGCACCAGATTATGTCAGAGGACACACACCAAATGCACTGCCACCATCTTTCTCCATTACACTGAAGTCTTTGTCCTTTTTAAAAGAACACGATGGACTGATCTGGTCACTGTTGGAAGGCCACATGTAAAGTGTCACTATTATCTGACAGAGTGCACTGAAATGGGTTTCTTGAAAAATGACATTTGTCTCTGTGGCAGCTATAAGCAAAAAATAATCACTTATGTTAGCCAAGCAGAAAAGTTTGGGGCGGGAGAGATTGCTTAGAGTAGCTTTATGGTGGGAAAAGCTTTATTGTTGATTATGCAAGGAATTCTGGGAAATGGAGATTCTAAGCTAGTTTGCTGGTCTTACATATAGGTTGTTTTGAGCTGGTCTCTCAGCCTGACCAACATAAAAGTGCCGAAACCCCTTAGAAAACTGACTTTCAGACCACCTAAAACCAGAAAAGTAGCTTAGGTTTAAGATGTTTTTTTAAAGGCCTTTTAATACAGGTTATCTATTAATGAATTAAACTGTACTTGCTCCTGATTTTAATGAGCTCTTCTGAGTGCTCTAAAGCACTTGTGTGTATTAGTTGGTGCTTCACTACACACTTCATTAGTCTCAGATTTAAAGATGCATAAGATGAAGCAGGTCACGTGTTCAGTGTTTAGAGTCTTCACAGTTTTAAGCCCTTTATGAATGTTTTGGTTGTGGATTTGTGCATGTTAGTTACATCGCCAACCAAAACATTAGCTTAGTGAGCTGTTTTGCTGTCTAAGCACCTTTTAAGACAACATCCGAAAATGGACCCTCATGAGTGACTGTTTTGAGACAGCAACTCTATGCACCATATACTGTATTTGCAAATTGATTTCAATAGAGTTTGACCAAAGTTTAAGGCAAGTCTGTTCACTCAACAGCCATATTTATAGCTAGCAAGCTTTTTTTTCTATGTAGGTAAAATATATAAAGTATAGGTCCTATCTACTTTGGGAAAGACTGATGGTGATGTATGTCTGAGTGAAACAGATTATCAAAAAAGAAATAAAAGTAGGGCAGGAATAGGGTTGTGACGGTGAGGAAATTTTCCCACCGGTTAATCGACGTGTGACAACACCGGTAATACCGGTATCACCATGGGGGCAGGTTGGGGGCGTTCCCTCTTTTCCTCGCTTTCCTTCGCTTTTCTTGACTCACTCTCCTCACTGGAGAAATGAAATCTGATCTGTGATGCTACTGTCGTTCGGCACGCTGCATTGAGCAGCCGCGTTCAGTTTTTAATTGTAGTGTCTGTTCTTTTACTGAACTAAATGATTTTTATTACTATAAAAAATTAAAACGACGGTGGGGGTCGGTGCCGCGGTGGGCAAGTGACATAACCGGTGTTGCGGCTTAACACTGGTATCACCGTCAGCACCGTCTATCGCGGCAAGCCTAGGCGGGAACTTGGTTCTATCAGATGGTTGTTGATTGGATGGAGGCAGATCTTAATGTAAGCTTGCAGTCAATTGTAAGAAAGAGAAAATGATTGGAGAAGTCCAGAATATATAGCCAGAGAGAAGTTTGTTGTTTTCACCTCAAGATTGAGCTGTGTATTTTGACTCCGAGTTACAAGGTCAAAAATGAAACGGATGCAGAATTGTTAACTAAAACCAATAACATGCATTTCATTTTCAGTTTTCATTTCATGCTGACTTTAAAGTCACTCCGAAGAATCTTTAAGTGCCTTTTAAATACCTAAGCCACATTCTTTGTCATATCATCTCATAGGTGGTGTAAAGTTCAGAGATCAAAACACAGGAAGCCTTGGAATTCAATGAGGGCATTTCCTCTCTGTCACTCCTTTGCCTGTTTTACTCTCCCTATGTGGGAATCTCATGTTTTGATGGCTGGATGTGTCCTAGTTTTAGTCCATAACAGCTGTACTGCACTTTGAGCCCTGCTGTATGTCATCAAAGGTTGGATTTACAGTCTGTTTCTTCTGAGAGGACTGGAGGTGTGAAGATCATATCATGGAGAAGTCGGAATGCAGTGACAGTCAGCTGATCTGTGCTGTAATGTCAGAACCCATCTGACGCAACTAAATGACAGTGATCTGAGTTTCAATTGAGCTTTTTTGTTTTGTTTTCTCACATGCAGGTTTCATTATGTCATTTCTATAGGGATGCACAAATGTTCAAATCCTGGCCAGTACTGATTAGCTGATAATTATTTTCATGTTATGGTCAATATTGTATAGTTTTGTACTATTTTGTTCAACAAATGTAAAATAAATTGCTAAAAAAATATAATTAAATGCATCACAATATTATATTGTGCAGTATGACTTTGTATCATTTAGAGATTTACTAAAATATTACATTTAGTGAAGTGAAGTGTGAAGTGAAGTGACGTGACATGTGGCCAAGTATGGTGACCCATACTCAGAATTAGTGCTCTGCATTTATCCCATCCAAAGTGCACACACACAGCAGTGAACACACACACACCGTGAACACACACCCGGAGCAGTGGGCAGCCATTTTTGCTGCGGCGCCCGGGGAGCAGTTGGGGGTTCGGTGCCTTGCTCAAGGGCACCTCAGTCGTGGTATTGAAGGTGGGAGAGAGCGCTGTACATTCACTCCCCCCCCACCTACAATCCCTGCCGGTACGAGACTCGAACCCGCAACCTTTGGGTTACGAGTCCGACTCTCTAACCATTAGGCCACGACTTCCTACGTTATTTAACGTTATTTAACGTTTGTTATTAAATTACATTGAAAAAGTAGTAGATGTAAAAATGCGGGAATGGGCATGTATAATTAAATATCCTATATCAGCCAATATATATATTCATTGACCAACAGAAATAAATTAAAATATTTAATATGTGCCAGACAACCAATATACTACCAATATATTATACATTCCAAACTTTCTTTAATTTTTTTTGAAGAAAAATGGGACATGATACATGCAAGTGTGGTTTGTAAAGTCTTGATGAAGCACAAAGTAAAAATGTCAGTAAGTTATAAAGATGATGTGATTCAGATCTACACACAAAAGGTACATTCAACCTCAGATCTTAATGTGGTGGAATTAGTAGAAACCACTAATGGAGATGTCAAGCTTTTATGATGACGCCGACTTAACCTCAGATCAATATTTGATTGTTGATATATTTTGTTTCAGCCATCAAATCAGACTGCTTACATTAGCTAGATACAGATGCTTAACAGTACATAAAATTAGCAATTGATTCAAACCATATGACCATTTTGTTGGCTAAACCAAAATAGTCTCCACATGTTGAGGTTGAATATTGACTATTTAAATGATTTGATCCAATTTCTAAATGTTTGTCTAAGGCCTCGTGTTTTTAATTCCCCATGTGATAGTTTAGCTCTCAGTTTGCAGATCTTGCTCTTGGCTCTGGTTTTCCCCTGCTCATAGTGTGAGTGCGTTCACATTACATGTAAGTGCTTTAGTGCTGAGGTTGGTGTGTATGTGGATCCCATAATTAGACTTCTGCTGCTGGGATGGTTGTTGGGTGGAGTTGGAAATCCAAACACTGAGTTTAGCAGAATCTCCAGACTGTCTTGAATTTATGTTTAGGTCTTCACTGGTTTAAAGGGGTCATATGATGCTTTTTTAAAGATCATTATTTTGTGTATTTGGTGTAACAGAATATGTTGACATGCTTTAATGTTATTTTTTTTTTACATTATTTTTCAAATACTGTACATTATTGTAGGTCCTCTATGCCCCGCCTCTCTCAAACGCTTCGTTTTCTACAAAGCCCCCTCCTTTGACAAGCGCAGTCCGCTCTGATTGGCCAGCTGACCCAGTGCACTGTGATTGGCCGAACACCGCAAGCACTCGTCGGAAATGTAACGCCCCTTACCATAATCACGAGCTTCATCTTTCAAAATAAATGCAAAGACAGCCCGAAAGGGGAACAGAGTCACGTGACAGACACAGTGATGAAGCTGGTATGTGTTTGCAGTACACAAGCCACGGTTAAGACAGCTGACTCCACTGTGAGTGACCCTCTCTCTCTCTCTCTCTCACGCACGCACGCACGCACGCACGCACGCACACACACACACACACACACACACGAGCGCTCTCTCTCTCTTTCTCACACACACGATGCGCAAAACTCCGCATTTGAACGGTCAATAGCAAATACTTAAACTAATAACTAAACAGTAGCTGATTCAGAAGCGCCTGATTGTCATAGCAAAGTCCGCATTACCTCCTCTCCTAGGTTCACGAAACGGTCGTCCATAAAATGCATTGCTGTTCTGTTGTAAGTAATCTTAAAGATTCCTAAATGCATCTACTTTCGGAAGGCTAAATAAAGTGCTTTTGCTTTCGCCTAGAAACACACAGCGTCTCCTTGACATGGCTGCTTCAACACTAACTGCGGTTACTGACACCATGCCTTCTTTCTTTGCGTGCACATTTGCGGCGGGATTATGCAAATATTTCCACATAGTGGGGTAGATATGTGGGGGCGTGTTAGAATGAGCCGTTTTAGGGGGGCGTGGCAGAGTCTTAACTTTGATAAAGAATATCTCTTTGGTTTTGAGACTTTAGTCTTTGCAACTTCAGGGATCTTATCTATGCACAATCAGCTTGTAACACTCCAAAGAGAAAGGAAAACTTGAAATCGCATCATATGACCCCTTTAAATTTAACTGGTTGAAGGTTTCTGATTTCTTTTTTCTACCAAAATCATACTGGTTCTCAAGGTTGTAGGGACCGGTTTGGGTTTTTTATTGAAAGAAGTTAATACTTTTATTCAGCAAAAATGCATTAAATTAATCAAACGATAGTGTATGAGGTATGTTAATTTTGTGCTGAAATTGGTTGCTCTCATATGAGAAAAGTCTTTGAATGGTTAACAAACTGCACTAGTCACCAAGGATGACAGCTTGCATCATGACAGAGCAGGAAGTTATGAATGGCATCCATCACTGCATGTCAGCCGTGGCCTTGCCAGATATGGCCTTGTCACTTCCTCTGAAGATCGCCCTTTAGAGGAAAACATGCAGGGGTATTGTGGTTACAGACCCAAGGGACGTTCTGTTGAGTTCAAACCACACGCAGTCATCCTATCTCATTGTGTCTGTGGTTGTGAAGTGGGATACTGCTATTTAGCAAAGAAAGTTGTCTCTGAATGGTAAATATCATTGTCATTGAGTTGAGTTGTTTACAGTTGTCAAGCAATGTCACAACTTGTCACATTGATATTAGGGCTGCACAATTATGACAAAAATCATAATTGTCGATTATTCCCTTGAAATTGTGATTGCGATTATTAATTACGATTATCACAATTTACATTGAATGAAGTTTATACCATTGTTTGATGCAACTGCATGCCGTATTTTTATATGAAAATAAACGAGCTAAAACACTCTAACTGAAAAACGTTTAGTGCTTTTCTATCGTATTAAGCCTTAAATGTCAACTATACATCAGATTGGTTTCTTCTTTAAATTACAAAAAAGTACAAATATGAATGGTATTATAATGTTATACTAAAACTAAAATTAAAATAATGGGAAAAACCCTTAAGATAACATGTAGAAAGAAAAAAACGCATCTTAAGCGTGCAGAATAACATAAGTGGACTTTGAACGATTAATTGCCACTTTGAACGATTACGTAATTGTGGCATCCATAATTGTAATCGCGATTAGAAATTTGATTAATTGTGCAGCCCTAATTGATATAGAATTTAATTGGTGTTTGGTTCAACAGATGTGCACATATCGGCTATTTTGCAGTGGCTTCAATCTGAATCCACACTCAGAACTATGTTTTGTATTGTTAGTTTTACTACTAAGTGTTTTGTTTTTAACTCAAATGTTACATCAGACATTACCACATGATTATTCATTATTTATTATATAAACTACTTGTATCATAATTTATTCTGTTGCAGTAATATAAAGTATCTCAAACAGTGACATTATTTAGCATTTCTGTTATGTTACAGGGAATTTATATATATACACACATTATATATGCATGTAAATATGTGTGTGTGTGTGTGTGTGCAATAACTATACATATATAAAATGTTTATTTAATTTGTTTTAAGAATATACACATGCACGTACACACACACACATAGTTTAAAATTATATAGTATTTATATTTCAAACGTATATATAAATTATGTATGTTATTTCCCTGTAACATAACAGAAATGTGTGAAGCTAAAAACCGAATAACTATGTAATCCCGAGCTATAACTCACCCATATCTTTCTTTTCCTCTCTCAGACACTCCTACATACACACACACACACACACACACACACACACACACAGAAACAAGTTTCAGCTCCAATGTGAGCCATTCAAAGGTACTGTCGAGAAAATCCTAAGCACATTCGTCGTGCATGCAGTAACCTAAACGCTCACTGTCATACAGTGCACTTGTTGGCACCTCAGGCTTGAATCTGAGGGGCTTAAGTAAATTTGTTTTGACACATCACATTTTAGCAAGTCCAGACAGTCAGAACTTTGGAGCACCATTACAGTTCACAGTCTCTCCCTCTGTCTCTTTGGCTCTATCCCAGCAGCTGGTGTTTACTCTGGGCTTCCAGTGAGTCTGCTCCTCTCCCTCACACTTCCCCCAGAACACACTTCCCCCTGCTTACATCATCCATCCGGGGTGAGGAGCGAGGGGCCGGGGGGTTGAGGATGAGGTAATTCATTAGGCCTCTAATGAGATGCAGATCCATTCTCAGTCGGCCTCCCAGTTCTCCTGTTCTCCCCCAACCCCCCACTCACCTCTTCCGATCTCTGATTTAACAGTCCCTGCTTGCTTCCACTTCCGGCTCCCTGTTTGACTCATTTCCATATTTGAAAAAGAGCATTGCTCAAGCTCTATACCCTGCAGGATCAATGCACCCTTTTTGGTGAGACTGCTCTGCGCTCTTCATTTAACCGGTTTTCTGTGGTTTTAGGGCAACGTAATGGCATGTTTTCCTTGAAAAAGAGCGACAGAGGTGCTTAAAGGAGAAATTCTGGTTTGTTTTTTATTTATTTTCATTTTTAAAGATAAAGACTGTTTTGTATTGTATTGTACTGTATTGTAGTCCTATGTATGTTATATGATTCATAACATATAGCTTATTCATTGCTATCATATATATATATAT
>NW_015625652.1:1660291-1674730 GCF_001515625.1 Sinocyclocheilus rhinocerous | reverse complement strand
ATTTAACAGTCCCTGCTTGCTTCCACTTCCGGCTCCCTGTTTGACTCATTTCCATATTTGAAAAAGAGCATTGCTCAAGCTCTATACCCTGCAGGATCAATGCACCCTTTTTGGTGAGACTGCTCTGCGCTCTTCATTTAACCGGTTTTCTGTGGTTTTAGGGCAACGTAATGGCATGTTTTCCTTGAAAAAGAGCGACAGAGGGCTTATAAACATTTTCATGTCTCTATACTGTTGAAAATGGCAGATTTTGTCTTAACATGAAAACATATTTGCCTGTTTTATAGTGATGCACCAACATTTCAACACCTGACAATATTTGATTAATTAATTGATTATTAAATAGACTTTACCTCTATGTTGGTGACTGGATGCTTTGCTTCTAATATTTCTTTCTTTGAATGTGTCAGTTGCCTGCTTGATTGACAGCATGGTGCACTGCTATAGTATCAGTCTATTTTCAGATATGATAATGAGTACCAAGCAAATGCATAATGCAACAGTATTCAGCAGTCACATTACAGAATTTTCCCTAATGGCTGTACTCTTAGTTACTACTACTTTAAAACTTAACATTTTATGCATGCAACCCAGATCTTTTCTCATGCTTAATGTCTTTATTAGAATTTCATGTCTGGTGGTAATGATATTTTTAGCTCACCATGAATAATGCAATGCATGGCAGCATTTACTTGGTTTATCCCTGGACAGCATGCAGTGCCAGTGCAGAGAGGGAAAGGGATTCAGGGTGGATCAGAACGACTCATGATCACTTAACAATAACTGTGGAACACACACTATTTATTCACTCATACACTTATTTATCTTACACACATACTCAGTCTACACATCAAATTTGCACATAATATACAGTACCTGTACATACAAAAACTGTCTATTGTAATATACCTGCACATACAACTGTCAATTTATATATTTTTATTCCTTATTTACTTGTTCTATTTTTTATTATCTGTGTTTTTTGTTCTGTCACTGTCATTCTGTTACACTGTGGAAGCTTCTGTCACGAAAACAAATTCCTCGTATGTGCAAACATACCTGGCAATAAAGCTCATTCTGATTCTGATTCTAAATCTCGCCTTAAGCACAACTGAGGACTAAAGCAGACCCTGAGCTGAAAAATCTCCAAATATTAGTCACTGTAAAACTCAAAACATCATTCATTCATTGCCATACCGTCCAATCTCATTCTCCCAGCGACAAAACAGTCCACTGCTGATGGTTTTTGTTTGGTCAGAAAAACTCTTCCGCCTCACAGCAGCTGAATAGACATGTTGAGGTGGAGAAAACACAGCCTCTGAGTAAATACAGGATGTTTTCATATTTACTAGGCAAGCTGATTTCTACTCTATAGGGTGTAGTGTGTATAGAGCAAAATGATATGTTGAAAATCCATGAAATATTTGTGATGTTTATATTTTATATAATAACAAAATCACATCTTTTTAAGTTTGACCTTTACGTTTTCTAAAGACATTAGCCCCCGGTTTCACAGACAAAGCTTAAGCCTAGTCCTAGACTAAAATGTAAGTCTGAGCTGTTTCAAATGAAAGAAACTTGCACTGACTGATCTTAAAATATATCAGTCCCTTTGTTTTGTCTCAAGATGCACACCAGTAATGTTTTTTTCTAAGGCACGCTACAGACGTTGCATCCATCGATTCCACCATGTTTCTCATTGACACGCCCCCAACTCGGAAACTCGGGGCTTAAAGAAAATTTTCGAGTTTCCCACTCGTAATAACGACTTTGTGGTGGCGTTCATGTGCGTTCAACTCGTAAATACGATCTATCCGACATGACTTTAAACGCACCATAAGCCCTGTCTATGAAACCAGGCCTAGATGTCTCTGATTTTAACCTCAGTACTTAGTTGGTAAGTTCAAATAATTTCTGTGAATCAAGTCAATGCCTGTGTCATTGTATTGATTCAGAGCTTTGATTCAATGATTCAGTTGTTTTGATTACTTCCTGAAAGTTGCTGGCATATTCATTCATAAATGTTTTAGTCATAAACAATAGTAGTTATGGACTCCTGCATTTGCTACGTTTTGTTATATTGGTGCATAATAAAAATGATTGTGATTAGTCCTTTTGTTCGTTTGCCTTAATCATTTCTATATTTTTTTTTTACTGTGCTTAATTTTTGCTTTAAAATATTTAAATTCTAGTAGACATGGGCCGGTATGAGATTTTGACGGTATGATAACCTGAAGCAAAAATATCATGGTTTCACAGTATCACGGTATTGTCATTACAGCTCTAAAATGTGTTGTTTTTAAATGTCTGGGTAAAAAAATAAAAAATAAAATTTCCACTGAACACAATGTATTTTATTTTTGAGCAACATACAGAATATTTGGAACAGCAGTATTTGTTAATTTTTTTCTTTGATTTGTTTCTGAAATGTTTGCTGAATTGTGGGCTGTCTTGCAGCTTTTGATGTGAAAAAGAAAAATAAAGACTGACATCTTTATTTAACCTAAATCTGTAATTACAGTTATTTAATTTTAGTTATATAATATAGATAATTTATATAATTTCATATACATAATTTGATTTAATAATAACCCAATTTGAAGCAAAAACAGAATGTTCTGACTAGCTTTGTGAATTTATACTACATGCCTGAACGAAACAAACCGCAGATGCTCTGAATGAGATGCAGATTCACTCTCTGACAGCAGGAGGCGCTTTTAGAACACCAGATACAGCGGCCCTGTCCCAAATGGAACACTTCATGTGCACTTTCAGTCTTTTGGACTTACAATGGCCGCCGCGTGTCTGTTAAGTTCACGAGACCGTAGGGTGTCCCATTCGTCATTTTAGCATTCAAAAGGGTGCTCGCGAGCGCCCCCTTTGTGTCCGTCTTAAGCGTCTCTGGCCTGTGTTAACAGGCGTTTACAGACTTCATATTTTCACATAAATGATATTTTGGAAAATGATTGCATTGCAACGCATTCTGTGCAAGTCCAGAACAGAGACAAGTTGCAATAAGACAAAACACAGCCGGTTGCCGATTGCGTAAGTTCCAGGGGAAGCTCCTTAGGCCACATGTGACTGACTGCTGCACCAACAGGAGGGGGAGGGGTCATGAGGAATTCCTACACTTTCAGTCTTTGTGGAGACATGAAAAACCGCGCATACCGCAGGAGCGGTATACCGTATAACGGAAAATATTAGTGGTTTTGAAACCGTGACATTTCCTAATCGCCTCTGGATCTTGAAACCGTTAATCGGCCTATGCCTAATTGTCTCCAATAATAATAATAATAATAAAGAAAAATAATTATTTAATATCATCAAAAGGTTGAAAAATATTGCATATTCTTTTTTCTTTTATTTTTAAAGCTATATTGCCACACCTTACTCTGACATCTGTCTGTCTTTCTGTGAGTGTTTATACATAGACACTTTATTGAGTCTGTAATGTTGGCCAACATCAAATCGGACTCTAACCCAGGTCACTCTCTTATCCGTGAAAAACAGGTGATCTGTTCAACCTCCTCCTTGTGTGTGTGGACTGTCTCGACATGACATCATGGCTTTAAGATATCAGAAATCCAGAACTTGTTTTCTCGCTCATTTTCTTGGATGAAATTTTTGATTTAGAGTTTTAGTCTGTTAAAACATCCAGGTAAGCAACACGCTTATCAGTAGGCATGGGAATCTTTAGCTCCTCACATTTCACTTTAGGTGGATTTTGAATTTAAATTCAGTGTTAGGATTCAGAATAAATATGATTCTACATATTTGACCTACCATTAGAAATAAAATAACCTTGAATCTTATGTGTATTGTTTAATGCAGATTTACACAACAATGATCAGCCTTGAGAGAGGAAATTATGTCTAAAGAAATGGTTTAGTCTAGAGTGTCTGATCAACAGTAAAAAAGACTGTGTTTCTCCTATCTACTAAATCGATGTTCTCGAGGGAAGTGGAAGGTGGCAAGGTCACCATTATTTTCTTGTGTCAACAGAGCAATCCTTCAAACTACCAATAATCAATTGATTGGAGGGCAGTTGAGGTTCCTATTGAGCTGCCTGGGGCGTGACTTTAACTCATTTAATCTTTGCTGTACCGAAACATTCAGTTATGGATCATGTGTGCTAATCGAAAACAAATTGATCTGGATTTAATCTCTGCGGAATGTAACTCTGAATGACTCTTCTATGTAACTGTGTAATCACACATCTAGAAGACACATACTCTCGAGTGTTTGCTGTAGCTTTGGAATGAAGTTCGACTGGTCTTCATCTCTCGTTTGACGTTTGTCACTTTTTTCGTCTTCTATCTTAGATCCCCCAGTTGTTCCAGAGACCAATCCCAGTGATCCCAGCTCAGAGGAAGTCAACACCCCTTCAAAAACAGAATCAGGCCTTGAAGCTAGCACGCCTACAGAGATGGACACTGCAAGGCAATCAACTACCCCGAAACAGCCAGACGTCATTCCAAAGTCCCCTGCGACACCCACTCCGAGGTCGAGTGGTAGCCCTCAGCACAAGAAAGGTGGGTACCTTGAAGACAGTTCAATTTTTTTTTTTTTTCATTATGATCAGGAAATGGCTTCTTTTGGCCTCTTAATAAAACCTTTTACCCCAAAACCGAAGATCAGAATGAAGTCGAATCATTAGTAGCTGGATTTACATGGTTTCTAGTTGGATGAATCTGATCTGTTATGGTCATTTAGTTGATTTATGAGGTTGATCAGCGGCACCACTAGCAAATGGTGCCCAGATTTGGTTGATTGACCATCTTGGTCAAGCTGGTTTGGGTTGGTAGACCATCTTGAGGTGCTTAAGGTGTTTGAACACAAAACTTGTTGACCTGCTTGACCTCCATAACCTGGTATGGCCTTTTTTTCCAACATAACATTGATAGCAATAAACCATTAAATCATTCAAAACCGTTTTCTCTTCTATAAGAAGCATTCTGGAAGTCTCTTGAGAAAGGAGCCAGTCATTGAGGATTTACCCCTGACCAAAGTCTTGAAAGCTAACAGAGGCATTTGTTTATTGACCCACGAAGAATTTCCACGGTCATGCTTCTGTAAATGCTCCCAGAATTAAGTTATTTCGGCTGTATTACATTAATGTAGAAACGGATCCGTTCAGTGAGGAAAAGGTTGGTGCTAATGCTGATTTGTGGAGGCTGGCGACAGGCAGTTCCTAATCGCCTCTGGTCATCAGCTGAGGTTCGGACTCTAACCCAGGTCACTCTCTTATCCGTGAAAAACAGGTGATCTGTTCAACCTCCTCCTTGTGTGTGTGGACTGTCTCGACATGACATCATGGCTTTAAGATATCAGAAATCCAGAACTTGTTTTCTCGCTCATTTTCTTGGATGAAATTTTTGATTTAGAGTTTTAGTCTGTTAAAACATCCAGGTAAGCAACACGCTTATCAGTAGGCATGGGAATCTTTAGCTCCTCACATTTCACTTTAGGTGGATTTTGAATTTAAATTCAGTGTTAGGATTCAGAATAAATATGATTCTACATATTTGACCTACCATTAGAAATAAAATAACCTTGAATCTTATGTGTATTGTTTAATGCAGATTTACACAACAATGATCAGCCTTGAGAGAGGAAATTATGTCTAAAGAAATGGTTTAGTCTAGAGTGTCTGATCAACAGTAAAAAAGACTGTGTTTCTCCTATCTACTAAATCGATGTTCTCGAGGGAAGTGGAAGGTGGCAAGGTCACCATTATTTTCTTGTGTCAACAGAGCAATCCTTCAAACTACCAATAATCAATTGATTGGAGGGCAGTTGAGGTTCCTATTGAGCTGCCTGGGGCGTGACTTTAACTCATTTAATCTTTGCTGTACCGAAACATTCAGTTATGGATCATGTGTGCTAATCGAAAACAAATTGATCTGGATTTAATCTCTGCGGAATGTAACTCTGAATGACTCTTCTATGTAACTGTGTAATCACACATCTAGAAGACACATACTCTCGAGTGTTTGCTGTAGCTTTGGAATGAAGTTCGACTGGTCTTCATCTCTCGTTTGACGTTTGTCACTTTTTTCGTCTTCTATCTTAGATCCCCCAGTTGTTCCAGAGACCAATCCCAGTGATCCCAGCTCAGAGGAAGTCAACACCCCTTCAAAAACAGAATCAGGCCTTGAAGCTAGCACGCCTACAGAGATGGACACTGCAAGGCAATCAACTACCCCGAAACAGCCAGACGTCATTCCAAAGTCCCCTGCGACACCCACTCCGAGGTCGAGTGGTAGCCCTCAGCACAAGAAAGGTGGGTACCTTGAAGACAGTTCAATTTTTTTTTTTTTTCATTATGATCAGGAAATGGCTTCTTTTGGCCTCTTAATAAAACCTTTTACCCCAAAACCGAAGATCAGAATGAAGTCGAATCATTAGTAGCTGGATTTACATGGTTTCTAGTTGGATGAATCTGATCTGTTATGGTCATTTAGTTGATTTATGAGGTTGATCAGCGGCACCACTAGCAAATGGTGCCCAGATTTGGTTGATTGACCATCTTGGTCAAGCTGGTTTGGGTTGGTAGACCATCTTGAGGTGCTTAAGGTGTTTGAACACAAAACTTGTTGACCTGCTTGACCTCCATAACCTGGTATGGCCTTTTTTTCCAACATAACATTGATAGCAATAAACCATTAAATCATTCAAAACCGTTTTCTCTTCTATAAGAAGCATTCTGGAAGTCTCTTGAGAAAGGAGCCAGTCATTGAGGATTTACCCCTGACCAAAGTCTTGAAAGCTAACAGAGGCATTTGTTTATTGACCCACGAAGAATTTCCACGGTCATGCTTCTGTAAATGCTCCCAGAATTAAGTTATTTCGGCTGTATTACATTAATGTAGAAACGGATCCGTTCAGTGAGGAAAAGGTTGGTGCTAATGCTGATTTGTGGAGGCTGGCGACAGGCAGTTCCTAATCGCCTCTGGTCATCAGCTGAGGTGAAGCAATGAAACCTGACTGGGCATCACATTTTACAGTGCTGTGCCAATTGGAGGGAATTAACCCTCCTCCTTGGTTCTGTCACGTTCATAGTATAAAGCCTTCACTTGTACTAGTACACGTAGATACATGTTAATGGGAGAGTTGTTTGGGTTTGAGAAAGGAAGTGGCTTTTCTTTGCCTACTTCATTGTTGTCTCTTTATACAAATGAGGTTGTGGTTGTAGAGCATTTGGTAGTTGTTAATTTTGTGGGAAAAGGTTTGACTAGCTATTTATACTTTGTTACTATGCTTGATACTGTGTATGCAGTTGTAATTTAGTGTTATGTTGTTTTGATCTGGTTCCTTTTAATGATCCATTCCTACTGATTTGTACAGCATTTGTGAATCACTCAACTTCAAAGGCAGAGTTTAGAAGGATAAATAATGTTTGATGAGTTGACATGCAGGAATCACTTTACCATAAAGTAACCTATATTAACCATAAATTAATGACTTAACTAAACATTTATTTTAATGCAAAAGCAAACGCACTACTTGCCGGGACTTCTGGGAACAGTTTTGTCTCAAACAAATTAAAATGAATGTTTTTTTTAAATTATGTGGATTGTTTTATTTATTATTCATGCATTATTATTATGCATTTTTCTGTCAACATTAATGCATTTTAAATGAAATCGATACTAATCTAAATGCATTAAAATACAGTTAACTATTAAAAAGAAAAATATAAGTTGCATTTCTTATTTCAACTTAATTATTCCAAAATTTCTTCATTTATTACAGGTGACATTAATAATAGTAGTGTTTTGTAGTATTACCAGTATTATTCAATTAATAGTTAATTTTGGTTTTCTGATTTTACCTTTAATTGACAATGTATATTTTTGGTTATCTTTAGTTCTGCTGTATGTCATCATTCAACCTCAGATGGTTTTATGTTATTAAAAGGCTTTGTACTCCTGGTGGTGCACAGTTCAGCTCATCTCATAATAAAGTATATTACTGCTGTCAAGCAGCTGAACATCTTGTAAAACTGAACACTGTTCCACAGAATACTGTCCTCCATTGATTCTGGGGCGCTGCTGCCTCACTCATATATTAGTTATGAGAAAGAACATAAGGAGACCTGAAGGAAGGGAAGAGCTGAAGTTCAGACATTGACTCATACCGCTTGCTGTTTCAAAGCTGAATCAGGTCTTTTTTCTCTCACCTAGCTCTTGCAATTCACCTGTATTCTCTGTCTGGAAAATCCATCTTAAATTCACATAGTAAAAGTTCGGTAAAGATTCTAAAGTATATGCACAATTACAATTGACTTGTACCACCCTCCCATTTATGATTAGTTTTAAATTTATAGTTTTGAAAGCTTACAAATCCTTCTCACACCCCTTGTATTTAGTAAATTAGAGTCATGACTGCACCTTGAGATCATAATGTTCAATATTATTAAGTAATTAAGGTGATAAATCAGTACATAAGTCATTTTTCTCTTGCTTCCTGCTTATACATTTGTAAAGTATTATTGTTGTTATTATTAATTACTGTTTTAATTTACTTGTAATTGTTGTTTGTACTTTGATTTTGATAGATTTTATGTCATTTAAAATTGATAGCTCTGGTCTTGAATGCTGATTGGTCAATATCAATCAGTCCTTTCTGTTCATGCAGATTATGTGTTTTAGCGCTTCAGGAGAAGGAGATGGTAAGGTCAGTGATTATGCATCGCAATTCAATGGGGTGCAGTTTAAAGTGTTGAACTCTGAGTGAACTGGCTTGAATGTGTAATTAAAATAAAGCATGTTTCTTTGCTGTGTACTGCACAGCCCTGCACTGCACGTGCTGTGAGAGGCATAACAATAGGAAACTAAGACTGTGTAGTCATCTTAATGTGTTGTGTAATGAATCAAATGCACAGGGATCAGAACATGTACAGACAATGAAGCGTGATGCTTGGGTGATGCTGCTTAATAATTTATGTTGTGGCATATTAGTGATGACATAGTGTTGCAAGTGATTAATATATTTGATTAAATACTGGTTAATTAAAATATAGCTCTAATTATTTGTGGTTTCTAGGTTGTTGAAGCATTTGAGCAAGTTCCAGTAGTATTAATACAATAAAATGAATTAACTGTCTTTCAGTGCAGGTAAAGGTTCACTCTGAATGAATGTTAATAGTGTGGTGCTGAGTTGATTGTATCTGTACTGTGAGTCCTCAGGGCTTTCTGCTGTCAGTCAGAGCGTGTGAATGTTGCCAGTCTCTGCTGCTGCCAGCTTCCAGTGCTTTGTACTGCTGCAGATGTGAGCGCAGACTTTACCACACAATAACCTCTCTCATTCCCGGCACCCTGCTGTCTGACTGTCTCTATCTCTCTTTATCGCTGTCCAGGAGAGCTTTAGTGGGTAGAAAGACATACTTAGGAAGCAATTTCGGAATGTTTCACCAAAACGAAACATTTTATTCTGCCTCTTTTCTCAGATGGAATGAAGTTGGATGAGCGACAGAAACAGGCGAAGGAGAGGAGGGAGGAGAGGACCAAATATCTCGGTAAGACAACACAAGGTATACAGTGAGACACCACCCCCTGCTGTCTGGGGTCTAGATGTGTTTGGACAAAAAACACTTCATGTCATTCATGCATCAAACTCCTGAGGCTTGTGCAAAAGCGCAGGAAGGCTGGAAAGAAATGCCTGCAGAAATTCTATGGCTTTTATAGATTTTAATTGGTTAGAGGTGTGAAATTTGTTATGCCACATGTTTTTCAGACTAACAACAAGCATATGCATGCAGTTTACATTTTTGCTATTTATTTCATTTTTTCCCCCCACATTTTTTAGTTTCTATTTTATACATCTATGTTTTTCTCTTATACTAATAGGCATTAATATTTTTTTATTTTTAACATTTAAACATTCATATTTATTCATTAATAATTATTTAAAAATATATAATATGATGACACTACAAGCAGTTTCAAGTAAAAGCAGTTTCGAAAAAGGATGGATGGATATTTATATAATAATATTTAAATATTAATGATTATATATTAACATGTGTTACAGTATATTATGCTTGTTTTTAATATTTATATGTTAATATTGTATGACAAATACATGTCAGGAAACACTGTTAAAATCCCCTCTCGCTGAGCTAAACTCTGCAGGACACGGCCCTCCAGGACCGAGTTTGGACAGCCCTGAAACCTTTCCCCTAGTTATAACAATTATGACTATGAAATAACTTCTAAATGTTTTACTGCTTCTGTGACTTTACTAAACCAGCACTTAGAGATTTTCTCCTCTTCAGAGAATTCTAAATATCTCACATGCTCCATGTTTTGTTTGTCATATCACTGTGCTTGTTATGGCTGCTGAGATTGCTGCGCTGTGCTGCTCTGCTTTGCATGATTGACACAATGTTTTTGTCTTCTTTCTCACCTTCCCTCCCCAGAACAGTGTAGCCAGACTCAAGGTAAGCCACTCCTCCGTCTCTGGTGGTGTTGGTGACTGATGCGCTTCATCCCTTTCTCTATCAAATGCTCATTCTCTTGTAGAGCTGCTTTCCATTTCCATTGTGTCTCATAATCATAATTAGTGACAGATTGTTGTGTGTCTTAATTTTGAGTGGAAAGCTGCCACCGTTATCATACTCCCTTGCTGGAAAATTGTTTAAACCAATTTTTGATGAATACTATTTCTACATAACTGGGCAAAGCTGGCAATTTATGGTCATTAGCTGGTTCAAGCTGGTTTAGGTGGTTGATAAGATGGTTTACTAAAGATCACCTCGACTAAGCTGATTAGGACCTGGTTGAGTTGGTTAAATATGTCTGTGTTTTCTATACAATGATTATGTATGGTAACACATTTTAATGATTTAAAGATTTAATTTAGTTTATTTTAGAATATTGTGGAATTTAATCAAGTGTTTATTAGTAATGACGTACAAGTAATGACGAACGGTTCAGAAAGTGAGTTGACTCAGTAACTGCTCAGATTAATTCAGGGAGTTCATTCAGTCATAAGACTGATTCAAACATTGATTCATTAAAAAAAACAGCTCATTGGGGTCATTCATTGCTCTGTGACTTGGCTCATATTGGCCACACCATGTGTTTGATTTGAAGTATGGCCTGTTTTTTCCAGCAGGGTCAGCATACAACAAACATGATGGGGCTTGTCAGTATCTTAATAAAAGGATGGAAATGTGAAATTCAACCAATTTACACTTTGATTTTTAGGTTATCTCAAACATAATTAAGATTTTTTTTTTCATTTGGGATTCTCTTTTACACATTTTTTTTTCAGTGAATCTGTCAAAACGTCATGTAGGTTTATATATGACAATAACATGATACACTGCATTCATGTTGTTTAGCATTGGGGTCAGTTATAGGTCATAGGTCCACCAAATTTGAACTTTTGACCGCTAAACCTCCCTTCACATGTGTGGTTTTTTAGAAAGCTTTTTTTCATAGCAGGGTTTTACCAGTTTCCCATAATTACAAACTGCAGGATCCGTTTAGACCCAGAAATAACAACTGCTGCTGTCTTGAAGTGACTGAACTGTGAATAAATCATGATTGATGTGAATATAATCATGATAAACACACATCCTGCTACATTCCAGTCACACAAGGGTGAAGTGTGTCATTTAGACCTAACAGTTCAGGCCATAGTCAATCGAACTCATCAATCCATCTCTTCTACCATCACCATGGACCTCCATATTAATGTTTAATATTTGTGTGGGCTGCAGCAAGTGAGTCAAATGTTCACAGTAGGACAAGTAGTGTAGTCTCTCAGACTGTGGGTCGTCTTCCAGCTCATCTATCTGCCAGCAGGGTTATGAAAGTTTGATGAAGAGCGTCACCCGGGCACTCTCAGGCCATCACTATTTTATAACTGTGGAGCTCAGGGAAAAAGACTCAAAACCTCCAGCCTCAGAAGAGATGAAGGCTCCCAGCGGAGTGTCTTTTCATGTCAAGCCTTGCCTTCACTCTTTATTGCAGTGACAGTAGATATTGCACATTAATGATATGTTCAGCACTTTTTATACTCTAAAAGCAGGTAGTATTTATTCTGAATCGACATATATAGGCCCAACAGTTAATGTACTGCTAGCTTTTGCTAGCTTTAATGTCAAAGTTGTTTTTCTTTTCTTTCTAGACAGCTTCTATATAGTGTAGAGTGGAGCTAGTAACATATTAGTATCCCTGTCATTGTTGCATTTGTGTTTGTTTGAAGTTGTGCCATTGTCATTTTATGAAGTCATATACCATAATTAAAAAGATGTTGCATTTCATGAATGAAAAATGTTTTAAACCCACATATCCCAAAAGGATTCTTATATACTTAAGACACAAAACAAATGCGAAACGAATGCAGATTTTGATTTATTTTATTAAGTAGTACATGACTAGGATATGAAATATGCTGTTTATTGAGACAAAAAGCTCAAAGTTAAATAAACATACTCTGACAGCTTTTTGTAAATGAATAATGTTCACCATGTGCTTAAATAGGGGTTATGTAATTGCTGATATTGTAAAGATTTACTAGTTAGTATTGATGATATAAACCCTTATACTGTAGCATCTTGAGAGATTTAAACCAGATCGATGGGAATACTAAATTTGACAGCTTGTAAGATATTTAATCATACATTACCATTCAAAGGTTTGGGGTCAGTAAGAGTTAAAAAAATGAAATTAATACTTGTATTGAGCAAGGAACCATTAAATTGATCGAAAGTGACAGTAAAGACTTGTACATTGTTATAAATATATACAGTATATTTCAATTAAGTGCTGTTCTTTTGAACTTTCTATTCAGCAAAGAATCCTGAAAAGAAATGTATTACAATTTTTTACAAAATATTAAGCATTACTTTTTCTGTTTTCAACATTGATAATATTAAGAAATGTTTTTTGAAGAAACCAGCATATTACAATGATTTGTCATTACAGGAATACATTCCTTTTTTAAATATATTAAAATAGAAAACATATTTTGAGTTGTAATATTTTACAGTAGTACTATTTTTACTGTATTTTTGATCAAATAAATGCAACCTTGGTGATCAGAAGAGACTTCTTTCAGAAGCATTAAAAAATCTTACCGTCCCGAAACGTTTGAAACGGTAGTCTATGTTAAAATGATGGTTCACCCAAAAATAAAAATTCTTTCATTTTCTCACCCTTGTGTCATTCCGAACCCAGAAAATCAGTTCAATTTAATATGGTAATATGGACCTGAGAGGGCTTCACTCTTATTGGGTGCCAAAAACGTGTGATCAAATATCTAATAATTGAACAGGCATTAGGAATTGAGAATGTATTGAATGATGGGTGTCTGAATTCTGTTCAAACACTGATAACTGAAGGTCAGCATGCTGGCCTGGGTTTGGTAGCTAACAGGCTCTTCCTCTCTATCATGTAGCTGCTAAAAAGTCTCAGTGGCTGGAGAAGGAGGATCGGGCACGGCAGGTGCGGGAACAGCAGCTGGAGGAGCGGAGGAGGAAGCTGGAGGAGCAGCGGCTGAAAGCAGAGAGGCGCCGCACAGAGCTGGAGGAGAGACAGAAACAGAAACTTGAGAAGAACAAGGTGAGAGAGTAGTGGTGTTCAGTGCAAACCCACATGACACAACCTGTTCTTCTAATTTACACACTTTGAGGTTCTGAGTCTGTGAGGTTTTTGCCAACGTGCCAGGCATTGTTTTCCCTTTCAGCTCTCCGAGTAATGCTAGATGAGTTGTTTATCAGTGAAAGTGGAGCAAATTGGGCTCTGAGTTTTCCCCTTTGAAAGATCAATACCATCTCCTTTGCTCCTAGTGCCCATTATATCTAAATGTGCAATATAAAGTGTTTGCTACACTATTTATTTATTGTTCAGGAGCGGTATGAGGCGGCCATCCAGAGGTCTGGTAAGAAGACATGGGCAGAGATTCGGCAGCAGAGATGGTCCTGGGCCGGAGGCTTGAGTGGCAACTCCAGCCAAAGCCAGAGTGAGTTACTTAAAATGCACTTACATAAACACAAAAACGGTACCTGTAGGTAGGGCTGGGCGATTTTCCTGATTTTATCGATTAATTCGAATTTGTTGTTTTGCCACTATTTGATTTTTTAGAAATCGAGGAATTATCAGAAAGAGCTTTATTGCCAAGTATGCAAGGAATTTACATACAAGGAATTTGTTTTAGTGACATAAGCTTCCAGTACACAGAGACAACAACAACAACACAGACGATAAAAAATAAGATGAGAATAAAAAAAAAAAACACACATATGTAAATATAAATAGACAAATATTGAAAAAGTAATCGAAAAAGAAATAAATTGTATGTACAGTTGTGCTATAGATGATAGAATGGAATAGAATAGAATGAGATGCAGGGTTGTACTAGGATAGAGGTGGTAACAAATAAATATAAGGTTATTGCACATTTTTATTGCATAATGTGGGGAAC
>NW_015625652.1:1635311-1660199 GCF_001515625.1 Sinocyclocheilus rhinocerous | reverse complement strand
GCATCTTTTCTGCAAAGATATTTAACAAGTGATTTGTTTAACATTTACATCATGTTGACAACTTCATGTGTGCTGCACTTGGAATAGAATTTTCTTTAACTAGAGGGTTAATAAAGAAAAAGTAACTTGAATCATGTTGTAGTTACATTTTCAAGTTGACTAGTTAAAAATCGTAAAAAATCGAGAATTCGTCAAACATTCTGGAAAAATCTAGATTAAAATTTTTTGCAAAATCGCCCAGCCCTACCTGTAGGTATTGCTTCTGGTTCCTTTTCATATTAACTGCATCCATGTTAAGAAAAGAATAAGCTGGATTGTCTTTGGAAGTGATTGTGATGGAGTTTACTGAGACTGATGCATATAAAATAATTCTGTCTCTCTTTTTGTCGTTTTTTTTGCACATTTTACCCTATATAGTGCTTAAGAATAGACAATAAAAAGAGAATAAATGTCTGTTTTCCATTTCCATATAAAGGAAAGGTATCAGGTTCTCTAGTTTTTCAGACTTTTCACATTAGATGGTTTCTTATATGTTGCAAAAAAAAGCTCACTCAAGCCCTTTTGCTCAAGCCTGACTAAACGCTCTTTACTAATATGATAATAACCAAGAGATCAGTTGCTTTGCTTCTGGGGATCATAGGGACTTTAATGTACACCTAGGCAAATGCAAATACTAACTGAGATCTGCAAATGCTTTTCCATTTTTACCACAGTATCCTTCCGTAGCATTAGTTTCAGTCTCTCAGAAGGTGCACATGTCCTTTGTTTAGATTTTTTTGTTAAGAAATTAGGCCTGTTTTTCCTTAAATGTTGAAAATGTACAAAAACTCAAAAGATGAAGAGAAACATCTTCATAATCTTCAGATATGCGCCTTTGTGTATTTTATGGGTCCGTATATAACAGAAGGTGAGAATGACTTACCGAGAATGCTTGGAAATAGGGTAATGAACTTCAATGGAGCTTTCTACCACGTCCCCCAGGACTCAAGACCTCAATTTATAGGCTAACCAATGCTGTTTCTCCAAGGATCTTATTTTCTGACTTAATTTAGTTTTTCCCCTCCCAAAAGCTGTGCACAGTCATTGCAGTCTCTGATGGTGCCTTAAGAGGCGAAGAGGAGGCAGTGACCCCATTATAAAGTCTGTAGACTCTGTGATAATGAACTTTGAGCAGCCGAACTCAATAAAAAATAGCATTTGAGTTAATATTCAGACACTGCAAACATAACAGTGGTTATCCATAGGGTTAGGTATTGTTTGGTTTTCGATACTGGTGCCAAATCGATACTTTTAAAACGTTACGGTGCCTGACTTGATACTTATTAAAAAATAAATAAATAAAAATTCCCCAAAAAATGATGAATTGGCCATTAGCACTGTAAACACATGATGTCTGTTTTATTCATACTGGACACCAGAGGGCGCCCTCACACTGAAAATCCACATATCCAGTCAATCCAGTATCCAGTAGCGGAACACATGACCCTCCAGGAAATCCCTTATATGGACAAAGGCATCCCTATTATAGCTGTAACTGAGTAAACAGAACATTATAAACATTTTGAATGATAAAACAAAGACAATAAACACTCAACTGCGACAATATAGTTTATCTGTGTTATTCAAACCATCTCTGGTATTTTCATAATAATTAAGTACATTTATAATCCATTGCTAATCGACGTATTCTTTTTAAAATAGCCTACGGAACATATTTTCTGCCTCATTCTGGGACAAGAAGCCACATCAGATCACAAAAGGAAGCATTTGACTATAGCTGCAACTGAGTAAACAGAACATATAAACTTTTTGAATGATAAAACAAAGACAATAAACACTCGACTGCTACAATATAGTTTATCCGTGTTATTCAAGCCATCTCTGGTATTTTCATAATTAAGTATATTTATAATCCATTGCTAATCGATGTATTCTTTTTAAAGTAGCGTATGGAACATATTTTCTGCCTCATTCTGTGACAAGAAGCCTCATCAGTTCACAAAAGGAAGCATTTGACTGGAGTTGTGGAGTAAAAAGGTTATTTTCTCTTTTGTTGGACAACATGTTTAGAAATGTGAATACAAGGGAAGTTTAGCTTTAGGCATTTTAATTTAAGCATGTTTAGCTTAGTTAATGGAAGGCTACCTGCTGCCATCAGAGCAAGTGTAATTACTGCATTCACGCGCTTTTCGGATGCTCTCATTTCCTGAGTTGTGCTTTTAAGTCGGAATGTGAAAACAACATGGACACTCTCGTTACTACAAAGATGTGCTGGATTTGTATTATTAGAGCTTTCCGACTTGAATTCACATGCATTTTCTCAGTCGGGAAATTATTTTTCACGTGCAGTGCCGGTGACGATGCGTCTTACGTCAGTTTCGGAGAACCAGATGATAAATATTTCAATCGATCGCTCAGGCATGGCACCGAAATGATGCACCGAAATCTGCGTTCTGATTCGGTTCTAATACATACCGGTTACATGGGTACCGGTGCCATATTGGTACCGGGTTTCGTTACCCAACCCTAGTTATCCAGGATACAGATAACCATCTTTGGCTGCTCAAAAAGTAGTTTTAAGGTATATTTTGACATATATATTTACTTGTCCTATATATCTGGCTGTTTTGTTTGTTTAAGGGATTAATGGTTAAGTTTTTGACAGCCCCCCATCATTCCGCCTTGGTCCCCTCAGCATTGTGTATGTGGTGTTGTCTGGATTTTACAGGCAGATGCTCAATATCAGCGGTCAACCTGCCCAAACATGTGGATTCAGTCATAAACAAGCGGCTCTCCAAATCTTCTGCCACTCTCTGGATGTCCCCTAGCAGAAGTAAGGACACGCCTCCGGATCTAGCCCGTCCCTCACATCTTCACAGGCTCCTCCCTTCACATAATTATGAGTTTCCATTTTATCCCACCATCTTTGATTTCTCCCTTGAGACCAATCACCTGCTCGTCCTCCGTGATCATTCAATCATTCCCTCCTTCCAAACCGTCTCCTCGTCAGTGTCTTCAGTTCGACCGAATTTGAATTTTTAAATCTTCATCGTCTTTCACCGTCAACCGTCCTCAGTGGTGTTCTGTTTTTGTTTTGTTATTTTTGGTGGTGGTTTTCTCTGTTCCTTTTTCCTTTTTCTTGATGTAACTTCTTTAAAGGTGAATACTTGCATACTTCTCCATACCTTCACCTGCATATGATGCATGATGATACTGTGGTCCCAGAAAGTATTTGGACACTTACACCACGCTTAAAATGTATGAATTTTACAGAATAAAAAATTGATGCTAATACTTTTTTTTTTTAGAACAAACTATTTATTTTCTATTATAAACTATTATTAGTGTCCAAATGCTTGTCTGTTTGAGCAATATTATGTATTGTTTTTTGGTAACACTTTACAATATGGTTTGTTAATGATATTTGTTAAAGCATTAGGTATCATACATTTTTATAAAAGTTTTACATTCTTTTATTAATCTAGGTTTGATTTGAATTACATTTGATTTAATATTTTTATTTTAATTAAATTTTAGATTTTTTAAATTGCATTCAAACTGTGTAAATTAATATTAAAAGACATGAATAAATATAGTAAAAATGTTTCTTAGTTAGTTTTCTCTAATGCATTAACTAATGTTAAAGAATTTAAGCTTATTGTAAATAGTTACCATTTTAACTTTTAAAACCTAACAAACATCTTTCTGTGAAATGTTTAAAGTGTGCTTGTGCTATATTTCTTTTAAATCGGTGTCCATTGTTTTGATGTTTTGTTGACATAAGTGTCTGAACATTATTCAAAAAAAGAAATGTGTTGATGGTTTTACATTCCACACAGAAGGGCCATTTTTCAGTGAATTGAGGTCTAGTACTCTAGTTTATTATTTCTTTCCCAAAAATGGCCAGTGCTTCTTTTATTGGATGTACTGAGGTCATGAAAACTGAATCGTAAGTAGGGCTTTGTGAGTGCACCCTAAAAACAATAGATGGAGTAGAGCAGAAAGTAGAGTTCATGCTTAGTGCTGAGACAGCTAATCGAGTCTGGGAAGTTTTCCATGAGCAGAGACTTTACTGCAGAGTGCTGATGAATGTTCAGCTATGGGCAATATCTCTCTTGATCTCTCTTTCTAAAATGCCTCTCTCCCACCTAATTGTTCTTGTGCTCTTGCTTTTCGCATCTTACCATGCATTTACCTGCGGCTCTTTCTTGTTTCCCCTTTTCTTTTCTCTTGAAAATCACATAAGTTTAGAATTAGGGTTATTGTAGGATTATTTCTCAATTTTGTGTAGTTTAATTTGTAATACTAAAACCGCTAAAACTAAAATAAATGTAATAGATGAAAATTTAATTAAAAAAAATAGAGAGAGATAAAAAAATAAAAAAAACTAATAAAAATGAGAAAAACATTTGATAAAAATATACCAAAAATCTTAAATTAAACTGAAAACCGAACATTTTAAAATAAAATCAAAATATTACTTAAAATACTTAAAATAACACTGTTGAGAATGTGATGTAACTGTTTTTCTCAGAATTAGCAATGATGTTTATTTTTGGTAAGTGTAAAGTTTTATTGTAGTGTTTTATCATTGTTGTTTTTTTTTACATACATAAACATGTTTCATTCGTTTCTTTGTCCTTTTTGTGTTAATAATTCACCCAAAAAATGAAAAATTCTATCATAATTTACTTGTTGCAAACCTGTATGACGTTCTTTCTTCAGTGAAACACAAAATCTGATATTTTGATGAATCTTCACACAGTTCATAGTGAAAAACCACCATAAATAAAGTCCATATGACTTGTAGCAACATTAGGGTGAATAAATTGCAGAATTCTTATTTTTGGATGAATTCTTCTTTCAATACGTTTCAAACTTGAGTTCATTCTCACAAAAGTTCTTTTTTTGGACTTGTTTACTGGTTACCTTTACTGGCTTTTCTAGCATGTGGCAGTGTTACGAAATCCTCATCCTCAGGATCATCCCTGTTGAGAGCAAGGGAGACAAGCAATTGTAAAACTTAACAGTTGTACAATTATAAAAATGAATAATATCGCAACTGTTGTGTGTTGGGAAAGGGGTTGTTGCACGTATATTTTAATAAGAACTTATTTTGAATCTTTTCTTGCAGCTCGTAGCATGCAGCTGAGTCCCTGGGAGAGCAGCATTGTGGACAGGCTGATGACGCCCACTCTTTCCTTCTTGGCTCGTAGTCGCAGTGTTGCCAGTGTGCTGAACAACTCCAGAGATGCCCGTGAGTGACAGGATACAATCATAGTACCCTTTATATTTGTGATTAGCCTCAGTGTTTTAGCAAAGTCTTATTAAACACTAATTTGCAGTATTCTTCTATTTTTAGGGCCTGTGCAAGTCAGAAAAAAAACAGCATGACCTTTTTCTGTTCTATATGCTGCAAATTGGGTTTTAAATGTGTTTTCTTTCATGCAGAGTCTCTGTTGTGTCCGCGCTCAGCGTCTGCCAGCCCTTTTTCAGCGTGTGCTCATCGGCCGCATCACCGCTGCTCTGAGCGCTGGAGGGTCACCACCAGCACGCCCGATATCGCCCAGCGGAGACGAGACTCCACTCCTGTGAGTCATTTAAGACTCCCTTTCACTCTACATCTTTCTCATACTCCATCCATCCATCCTGCCTGTTATATCATATTTTGCTGTGATATAAGAGGAGGTGTGAAATTCATCATTCATCCACACGTCCATGAATCCATATAGCCTAGTCTTGATTTCCAACCTGTTTTGTCTCATGTACCCGTACAGCACTAATCTTCATTATGAAACATGTTAATGTGGCCTTGTTAATGTAATCATTAGTATTATTAAAGTTGCCATTATTACAATAATTCACTTTTGAACTAAAAAAAAACAGCAGATACTGCGAGTGAAATATCATCTGATCAAATAGACATTTTAATGAGAAATTAAAATTTAGAGGTAACAAAGGCTTACACCTGCTTTTGAGTCACTGTCTTTATTTTTTGTCCCCTCTTTTTTCAAGATGAGGAAGGATAAGAAAGAAAAGGAGAGAGAAAATGAAAAGGAGAAGAGTACTATCACCAAAGAGAAGGTGCTGAAGAAGAGACAGTCCATGCCTTCAATGAAAACCAGGATAGAGTCCAGGTAAGATGACTGTCATCTAGCAATATAACATCTAAATCTATAACCTAAATTTAATTTTAAGTATCAAATTGGATTAGTTTTAGTCTTACAGCCATTTAAACACAATGGGATAGATAGACAGACAGACAGAAAGACAGACAGACAGACAGACAGATAGATAGATAGATAGACAGACAGACAGACAGACAGATAGATAGATATCATTTCAGTTTCTGGTCAGAGTGAAACAGTCTTAGAAACATCTAAACAGTTTTAGATGCTCATATTCTGGAAGCACTGCCTTTCACGTTCAAAAGGAAGATATAATAGAAGCTTTTTAATGGACCTTTTTGCCCTGAGCATTTTCTAATTCTGTTAAACCAAAGCTGTGTTATGTAATGCTGTCTCTGACTAAACATTTCACCTTTTTGTAGTAGCTAGAAGTCATAGTTTAGTTTCAAGTTATGCTACATAGATATATAGTTTAGCTTTAGTTTTAAAGGTGCTTTTATGCGTTTAATTTGTTTAATCGTCATTTATCTATTTCTTGGACGTTATGAAAAATCAGGCTGCATTTTAGGTCATGTTCTTGCCCCTGCTGTGAACATGTTGTATTAGTCCCTCCCCCATCTTGTGTGTAAGACAGACTTGTGTATAAGATAGTCTTGTGTATGGATTAACTGGTTCTCGCCATGAATATAGCCATAGATGCTGGAATGGCGTTAAGAAGGAAATAAACAAACAAACAAAAACATGTTGTATAATACATTTTTCCAGCTTAGCCATTAAATTGAGTTTCTCTTCATGTTTATAGTCCGAGTCCAGTGTCCAAATTGAGAACTGCGTCTCCTGTGACGCCTAAAGGCCGTGCGTCCTCCCCCAGTCCTGCAGTATCTCCCAAACCTCCCTCAGCTCGAGCGAGTCCAAGCACTCCTAAAGCCAGACCCAAGAGGACCAGGACCCCTGTCCGCGTGGAGACCCGCACTGCCTCGCCTGTCACCATAGAGAGGGTCAAAGAGACCTGCAGGCCTGCAACGCCTGAAGAACCAAAGAGTGAGTGTGGTGATGATGATTGTGGTGTTGCCACATGATTCTCTTTTAATAGGAGTTTTTCCATTAAAACATGCAAGTTTGTCATTTTACACTTTCTTTCCCTCCCTCCAGTCCTCATTTTTTCCCCGCTTCGTTTCTCTGTGTTTTCTCCAGCCTCGTCTCCCGTCCCCTCCATTGTCCTGTCATCTGTTCCGGACATGTCCCCTGTTACAGTTTCTGCGCCCTCTGTCCCCGAGGAGTCCTCTGTTGTCCCTGCTCTCCCACAGGTGGCTTCTCCAGCTCCTTCTCCAGGCAAACCCATGGCTGGCACCAATAACCCAGAGGAAGCCACCCGCATCCTGGCAGAAAAAAGAAGACAGGCCCGTGAACAGAGAGAGAAGGAAGAGCAAGAACGTAGAGAACAGCAGGAGAGAGAAAGGTTACCTATTTTATATTAATTTAATTTGTTTCTGTTTTATTATATATATACATTTTTTATTTTATTTAATTATTTTAATGTGTGTGTGTGTGTGTGTGTGTGTGTGAAAAAACATTTTACTGTGTATATATATATATATATATATATATATATATATATATGTGTGTGTAATTAATACATATACATTAAAATAATTATAAATAAATTACACACATTTATTGTCATTTTATTAAATGATTTTATTAAATCATTTATTTTATTTATATTATTATTTTATATACATTTCATTTTAATTAAAAATAAATTAATAAAAATACGTTTTTATAAATTTATAAAAAATAAAAAAAAACATTTATTTATTTATTGTGTATATCTTACCTTAGACTTTTTTTCCCCACAATTGACACTTCACTGGGCGTTGTCACTACTTCACATCCATATCCTCATTTTCATATGAAATTTAAATAGACTGCCCGTTCCTCAACACAAACTCCATAATGCAGCAGATAGCCTCGCGTGGGAAACATTGGTTTGAGTCCAGCTTGCAACATGCACCGATCCCATTCCACTTTTATCACACCAATAACTATGTCATTTCAACTATATCTGTCTAATAAAGAGGCAGGATAACAATTTAATCTCTATAAAATGTTAACTTATACTGTAAACTTTTGACCCTTTGTATCCCTACCGTCAAAGCCAAACTCCACCTCAGCTAACACACGTTCTGGTATGCTTGTCCTGCTCCATCAGGCTGTGCTCCAGGAATAGCCTCTGTGGTGTGGAGCTGTTGTTGCCACGTCTGGTGTTCTCAGTGACAGTTTATGAGTTTAGCACATTTATGAGCCAAAAGGGACTTTTTTATCTTACGTGTGTACAATGACTGACTGTCTTCCATCACACAGGCATCAGCGCGAGGAGAGGCTAGCGCAGGAGGCAGAGGAGAGTAGGCGCAGGGAGGAGGAGGCCAGGCTCATGGCGGAGCAGGAGAGGTCAAGAGAGGAGGCTCAACGCCTGCAGGACGAGAAGGAGGCACAGAAAAGAGCCAAAATCGAACAAGAAGAGAACGAACGCCTCCAGAAACAGGTCAGAAACACTGCATTTCCCAGAATCCTAAGCAACACACTTCACTCTGTCAAATAAAAGCTGTGTAAATGCATATACAGACAGTCATGTACAGTACATCCAGTACTGACTATTGAATTGCTTAGTTGCATCAGAGCCATGGCCTGGCACACATGGTGCTCATATGGGAGACATGGGTTCAGATCTGGCCTAGGTTGTGTCCTGATCAGTGTCATTTTAATATGATTTATATACTATTATATTGTTTACTAATATTTAAGTTTTAGTAATTTTGTTATGAGTTTTTATATATATATATTTTTTTTAAATTTAAGTTTGTTTTTCATGTAGTTGTATTTTTTTCAGCTTTATTTCAATTGCCAAAAATTATTTTTAGTAGGTTTAATTTTACTTAACAGTAACAACACTGGTCTTTGGGAGGTTTTTAGGGTTTGATCCTTATATGACCTAAATTTTCTATTAAATGCTGTAAAATATGAGCATGCACTTGTATCCTCATTTTGTAAGGATGAGACAAAAAAATGCTACACAAGTATGTCAGGTTCTTACAAATCTGCTCTTACTTCTAGGAATGCATTAAAGGGGTCATATGATGCGATTTCAATTTTTCCTTTCGGCCAATCACAACGCACTACAACGGACTGGATAGCTGGCACACCTCGCTTTTTCAGACCGATGAGCTTTGTAAAAATCGACGCGTTTCAAAAAGGCGGGGCATAGAGGAGAAACAATAATGTACAATATGTGGAAAATAATGTGTTTTTTTGAACTTTAAACCGCATAACCACATTTCATTACACCAAATACACCAAATAATGTTCTTTTTAGGGGCATCATATGACCCCTTTAATATTAACAGTGCCATTTAGCTTAGTAGCATTTTTGAGGTTTTACCACCACCTGGTGTTCAAAATGGCATTTAAATAGAAATTAAGTAGGTATCAGAGTTCCCACAGTCATGGAAAACAAAGAAATAAAAATACATTTTGTGATTTTAATTCAAGGCCTGGAGAAGCCATAGAAATGAATAAAATATGAAAAAGTAATGGAAATTTCTATAGCTGTCATAGAATTTTCTAGTTATATTATGTTAATGTTTCATCGGCTGGTATTTAATTAAAACATATTTAAAAAGAAACTCAACCACTAATCATAAATAATAACAATTAATTCACTGGATAAAATGTCATCAGCTGCAGAGGAAGTTGTGTTCAGTGTGAATCTGATCATATGATCATTGTATCTGTAGAAAGAGGAGGCTGAAGCAAAGGCCCGAGAGGACACCGAGAAACAGCGACTGGAGAGAGAGAAACACTTCCAGAAGGAGGAGCAGGAGAGGCTGGAGAGAAAGAAGGTCAGAAGTGTTTCCACCTCACATTTATATTTTTCTCTATAAGGTCATTTTGAAATCATCATGCATCTTTAAAACCCTTATTACAGGGAACTGTTTGCATATCTTCACCAACTGAAAACTCAGCAGTCTATTTAAATCCTTTCATTTCCTCTCCTAACAAGTCTCATATGCCCACAGTAGCTTTCAGGCAAAATATGTTTTCAAGTTGACTGTAGGATCACAGTGAAGTGCGAGCTCTCAAGATTCATGCATCTGCCATAAATCATACAACACCTTGACATACACCTCCTGATCCCGTTCTGTGAACCTGTTTAATGGAGGTTAGCCTCGTCCACTCTGTTCCAGTAGTATTACCCCACCAGGACACTACGTCCCGCTATAAGTCAGTTTATCAGGGCTGCGCTAGAGCCTCGACCCAACTGTCCTCAGCTCATGGTGTGATTTTTGGAAGACACAATGTCCTCTGAGCTTGACACACTGTACACTGAAAAAAAAAGATACTTACATTTTTTTAAGGTAAGTGGTTGCAAACAATTTATTTTTATTTTATAATATTTATAAAATATTGAAAGTTAGTGAACTAAATTTGTTTAAAACCACTTACCTTAAAAAATTTAGTAAATTCAGTGAATCATTTTTTTTCAATGTAGTGTAGACACCAGCCGCTGTCTTTTGGACTGCTTAAAGCTGCAGTTTCTGATTTTGAAACTTTGAAAGATTTATAAAGAACCAGACAGATATCTATTGATAAAAGTAAAAATCACCTTTTGGAATTGGGAATGATGTGGAATAATTAAATTAAATTAATTAAATTAAATTACTTTTTTTTTTTTCTAATTTAATACATAATTTTTTTATTAGAAATACATACAAAAAGAGATACAGAGGACCAGAGAGATATATGTCCGTAAACAGTACAATTTGGAATTGAGAATAATGTAGATTCATTGTTGAAATAAAACAAAATGAATTAAAAAATAAAATATAACAAAAATGAAATAAATCTGAGACACTTGCATTTTTCTAATTGAATACATTATTTTTCTTTACTAATTACATTATCATAAACATGAGTGAAAAGTTGACTTGAAAAGTGAATATGAAATAGTTCTTTTTTCACTGAACTGTGAAAAGTGAGCTCTATTGTCGTTCCCCCATATGTGGAGACATACAAGAGAACAGGAACACGGCGCTACATATAGACAGACATATAAATTAACCAAGTATTAAGTATTACATATTAAATGAACTCCACAAGTTTGTGTGAAACCTGATGACCATGTTCTGCAGAATGATTCAGAAATGATCCAAAGAATATCTTGTGCTTCATGATCAACAAGTTACAAGATCAATGTCACAATGTTTGCTTACTTGATTAGTAACCTATAAATAGTACAGAATCTTAAATATTTCTTCTTCATTTTACATCATCATGTTTCCTTAGTTTGACATTTTTCAAAGTTCAAAAACTTTGTTTATTCCCTGGGTTAAATTTGATTGTGAAACTCTTGAAACATTTTCCATGCTTTACTTTTGTCTCCGCTGTGCATTGTTTTTAGCGTCTGGAGGAGATTATGAAAAGAACACGCAAAACAGATGCAGGAGACAAGGTACAGCGCCGTTCTCATTTAAAACGGTCTCACTGCGGCAGTAGCAAGGCTCCAATTTCCCCTTGTGGTTCAAGAGCTCAGAATCTGATTGTGCTCTTTTCTTTTCTTTCCTTCATGCAGAAAGACACAAAATCTCCATCTGAAGTCAATGGAAAAGCTTCAGATTCTGAGATGAATAAAGGTATGACGTTAGTTTAAAATTATGTTGGTTTAAAAATGTTAGTATAAATTGTGTTCATATTACTACTAACAAATAATCTTTAGTTGGATTTGGCATTCAGTGCTTTGTTCAGGACTGTTTGAACATTTCTATTTAGATCTGTTTGAATCAGCAACAGCCCGTTTACGTCAGTCCCACATAATGTTTTCCCTGGCTCTGTCATTGTACCTTTTTTTTTTATTTCTTTGGGTCCAACTTTCAAAATAATTTTCCCTTGTTAGTAAAAGCATAAATAAAGGTTCCCACATCCACACCCCTTTCAAGATTAAGCTTATATCTGCAATATTTCCTCAAGGTTGGGAGATGGATTTGTTGCTCCATGTAGTCAGCCAGAGAGGGAATGGCGTGCAAAACTGTGTACACACTACTGCTTGTTACTTGCGTCATGTCGAATTCCTGTTGCCGTTCAAAACCAGTGCTTTCTGTAATGGAGTATGAAAATTGGCACAGCAGCATGGTGAATCCATCACGGTCTATTTACGTAGAGCTTTGACGCTCAGTAGCGGTTTTTTTTTTTTCCAACTGGATGAATGACTATAAAGTCTACTTTCACCCAGCTGCTAGTATTATTCACTTTAGCCACTAGAAATACAGACACTGTCATTCAAATGAATATATGATCAAAAATAGAGTAAAAATGATTTATATTAATATTATTAAATATTGTGAAATATTATTACATTTTAAAATGCTTTTTTTGTTTTGTTTTTCTGGGGTATGAAAATTGGCACGGCAGCATGGTGAATCCATCACGGTCTATTTACGTAGAGCTTTGACGCTCAGTAGCGGTTTTTTTTTTTTCCAACTGGATGAATGACTATAAAGTCTACTTTCACCCAGCTGCTAGTATTATTCACTTTAGCCACTAGAAATACAGACACTGTCATTCAAATGAATATATGATCAAAAATAGAGTAAAAATGATTTATATTAATATTATTAAATATTGTGAAATATTATTACATTTTAAAATGCTTTTTTTGTTTTGTTTTTCAGTATATTTTAAAGTGTAATTTGTTCCTGTGATGGCAAAGCTGAATTTTCAGCAGTCATTACTCACATGATCCTTCGGAAATCATTCTAATATGCTGATTTTGTGTTTGAGAAACATTTCTTATTATTATCAACGTTGGAAACAGTTGGTTAATATTTTTGTGAAAACCCTGATGCATAGAAGATTCAGAAGAACAGCATTTGTCTTAAATAGTAATTAAACATTATGCATTTATTTACTGTCACTTTTGATCAACTTAATGCATCCTTGCTGAAAACTATTAATTTCTTTAAAAAAAAAAAAAAAATCTTACTGACCTTCAAACATGTAGTGGTAGTGAAAATTCAAATACAAAAGGACATTTTCAAAGCAAACTCCTATTATGTATTATGTATTAACAAGCTGTTGTAAATACAATGAGCACTGGGAATCCGGGAAACGATTCCAGATGAACTGCTGAAATGCTTATTCTGTCAGTTGTACAAGCATCTGGGAAAGGAACATTGATTTGGCAAAGGAACGCTAAAACAAACAAGATTGCCATTTTAAGAAACTATTAGCATGACATTCTGTCTTTTCCTAGCAGCTGCTGACTACCAGCCAAGCACGGCATTGAAACAAGCTGGTGTGAATGAAAGGTAAGTCCTGTGTTTGCATTTTGTCAGTTTACCCAGAGGCGACAGTCTTGTTTTCACATCTTGTTAACACATGGGATTCAAACTCTGCTTTATTCGCAAATTGTATTTGCGATATTCAGATTTTTCACATAGATTACATTTGTAGTGGTTTAAACCATCTGTTTTCTTTTGCAGTCTGTCTGTTCTTGTGGTGAATGGTGTTCAGCCTTCCAAACACGAGAATGGCCTGTCAGCAAAAGGGGAGGCGTCTCACTTCCAAGAAATCATTCAGCTGTCCAATCACAACAACGGACGGGAGAAATCCGAGATTGGCAGACCTGACGAGCCAATCATGGCCTTTGAGAGCGGAGAATCATTCCTTAAGAAAACAGGCCCCATTAAGCCTCAGCATGTGGCAGGTGAGCATCCAAAAAGTTTCTAATATTTCAGTGTCAATCGCTATTTAGACTGTGACTGGTGATAAATTTGAGGCAATTTGCATATTTTTCAGAGACAAGTCCACTACATTTTAAAAGTTCTTGTTGTATGTTAACTATCAATGTTTCTTTTGGTGGGAAAGAGTAATTGTCATCATCTTTCCGACTTTTTTGCACTTGGAGGGTTAATGTTGTCTCAGGTGCGGGTGTCATAGTGGCCATATGTTGCCCTGTGGGTGCGTCAGGCAGGGGTAATGGGGTGAAGAGCCTGGCACTGAGCTGGATTCCTGAAATGGTGTCATGAAGACCTGATCCGGCCCCACTGGCACCCAAGACTGGAAACAGGACCCCTTGGCTTAGCTCTTCACCCCCCTTTCCCTCGGCCTGGTCAGCATTACTTGGTCCCGCTCCCCTCAGCACGTACCTCCACCTGTCCTCCTGCAAACAGCCCTCCAGCCATTAATCATCCGCAAAAAAAACACAAGGGGGTTTACCTCATGCCATGCCAGCTCTCGTAAACTGAGATGTACATTTTTAATCCCAAGTGATATCCAGGACCTTTGCTTTGCTATATCTGGAGCGCAACCCTCATCTCATGTTAGGTATAGAATTATTATAGACGTATCATGTGAGTGCGAAGATAGAAACAACCATTTTCTCAGGACTAAAGCTCTCATTTTCTGTGCACCTTGCTGGAAAAACCATGTTGTGTAAATATGCTAATTTAACTTAAATGGGTCCATACCTGCTAAGCAACCTACTTAAACCAGCTAAAAGTAGGAATGGGCATGAGTTCCTGAGTTATTGATTACGAATCTGTAATTGTGTATAAAACATTTTTTACATTACTGTTCAAAAGTTTGGGGTCAGTAAGATTTTAAAATGTTGAAAGAACTGTCTTATGGTCACCAAGGTTGAATATATTTGATTAAAAACACAGTAAAAACAGTAATATTGTGAAATATTATAACAATTTAAAAGAACTGTTTTCTGTTTGGATATATTTTTAAATGTAATTTATTTCTGGGATCATCAGCAGACATTACTCCAGTCTTCAGTGTCACATGATCAATGTTGAAAACCTTTGTGCGGCTTAATATTTTTGTGGAAACTGTGATACATTTTTTCAGGATTCTTTGATTTCTTTAATATCTCTTTTGATCAATATAATGCATCCTTCCAGAATAAAAGGAAAAAAAGGGAAAAAAAAGAACAAGCTTTTGAACAGTAGTGTATCTAAATAATTAATTAAAAATTAAAAATATTAATATAATTATTAATTATTCAGTTTATTAAAACCCAGGTATTTTTTACATGTGGTTTAAATAATAAAATAAAAAAACTTTTAAAAAGGACACGGTCTGAGTCTTAAAAACATGATGCTCATGTCGTAAGATGCTGAAAAAAATCATGAAAAAATCCCTTTATGATCTTTGAGCATCTAAGCAGTGTGTCCTAATTTATGAAAATCTAATTAACTACATTTTGTAATACATTAAACACTTGCATGTCTAATCTCCATATTCTTCCTCCAGAGGTCCTCTGAGGTCGTAAACTGTTGGATGGAGCCTTAAATCTGCGAGTCCCTCAACACCGTCTGCCTGAGGGACCCGGTGGAAAGAAGCACAGCATGCAAGAGACCTGTGCCAAACCCAAAAACTGTCTTCTGTTTAGACTGTACAGAGCAACCCCACCATCAGAGCCTCTCTTATGGTGCGTGATGGAAATTACAAGGACGCTACACAACAATCAAGCTGAGCTAAATGCCAACGTACACCAGAATCACCATTCATCAAGACCCTGACCTCACACACTTTATGGCAGACCAATTCATGCCTCTTTCTGATCACCACAGTACAATGTTAGGCTTTTTAGGTTTGTTTTTGTTTTTAAAAAAGGCTTGTGACAAACAATAATCCTTGTCGTTATTCATGCTATTATGGGTTGAACGCAGAAGTGCTTTGGGTGTTTTATTTTTCAATGTTTAGTTATTTAACTTGAAGAGAATTGTAACTACTGGGTACAGTTGTATGTGAATAATGTAAATTGGAAGAGACGATCTGTGAATAAAACAGAATGAAAGGGACAGCCATGTCTGCACTTGTTTCAGTTTTTTTTTTTTAATGCTAGAGATATTTTTAATATTGTCTTGAAGTGAAATAATTTTTAATGCCATAGATGTACCAGATTAATGTATACAGATGTAAACATGGATAAATGTCTAAGTGCTTACTTGCATAACAAATGTGTCATATCCAAATATATCAACAGCCAGATTCACCATGCATGCACATGCACCTGCAATACTGAAGTTTGTTTTCATTTTTAAACTTTAAAGATGGCTTGGCTTTTTCATTGTAAGAAACTGTTGTCACTAACTGGCATGTTCTATGTTAGAGTCTTATCATAATTATATTCCTGGTTTTCTTGTTGGTAAAATGCCTGTTATTTCAAGTTTATGGAGATGGTCCTCACTCCCACCTTACATATACCTAAACCTACCCGTCTCCACCCCCTGATCCCTAAACCCACCCATCTCCACCCCCTAGATGTGGATCCAACCATGCCCACTGGATCTTGTGTTCTGCAGTGAGGGGCTACTGAGTATTGGCCTATTTATAAACCGGAACAGATCGACAGTACCCAAAGGCGTCCTATTTAACTCCAAATGATGGCAATTTATAGCCACTCTGGAACTTTGTTAGACCGTGAGAGCACAAACTATTGGCCCTGGTTGTTGGCATAATAATTGTATGTAGTGTTTCCAATCATGGTCCATTCTGAGGAGCTGAAACTGAGTGTATATTACTGATGCCCTCAATAATTCAGAGTAATTTTGGAGTAATTAGTCATGAAAAAAAATGGATGGCTTTTTTTTTTCCAAAGTTGTTAAAGGGGAAATTGATGTTCTGAAAATTTCCTTTTAATTTCATTCAACATAATTATGTCACTAACAAAAAATACTTCCCAGTATGTTTGCTTTGTTTTGCAGGAAAAATACAGTATATATCCTTAAAATTAGATCAAATAGGCAAAATCATGTAAGATTGAAAAGGCCCACTCACACCAAGAACGATAACTACGTTGACGTCCACACCAACTGACAATATCATACTGTCTATTATAAGCATGCATTGCCATTCTGACATCTGCCACCTTAAATGCTGGAGCTCTTTAAAGCAGAATGGATTCTGATTGACTGTCATTGCTTTTATCATTCATCGGCTGAGAAAACTCATTTTGAAAGTGATTCCAATTAACGATATTGTTCCTCTGTGCTGTTATCGGTATAGTTGTGGTTTGCACTCTGCTAGTTTTAAGTTTAGAACAATTTTTAAAACTATCTTTATTGTTATCATTATATAGTTATCATCCTTGCTCTGAATGGGTTTTAAAACTTTTATTGAAGAACAGATCTTGAATTAAACTAGAATTATTATTTTTTCCTTGGTAAGAAAAACAGTCATGCAAACAGTCAATGTCCAACGCAATGAATTGAATAGGGGGGAAAACTCCTCCTTTAGACTGCTGTATTTGCATCTTAAATCTGAGTGATATAGCAATGATCTGTGATATGGAGGTAATGCATATCCTTTTGGGCAATCTAACCAGGTCCAAGATGGCTCAGCTGTCCCTTCTTATGCTTTTCCGGAAGGCCATCGAGCCGTGAGTTACATACTTGAATCCAACTCCCGGCCAAGCTCACATCCCCCTGACCTTTGTGCACATGCTTCAGCACTCTTGCCATCTGTATAGCATGACATCTAAAACCACCTCGATTTATGTCTCTCTCCCTCTAAAGCATGCGTTCAGAACTCCCATCGCACTAAACCAAATCTCCGTGGTTACATTTAAAAGATTTTGTGTTGTCAAGAAGAGGTTCTTTTTCGTCTCTTTTTCTTTAGGCTCAAACTCTCCATCCTGTTTCTTTAATTTGTTTTACGCGTTGACGTCTGTAAGGCGAGACTTCTGTAAACAGTGTAACTCTGACCTTTGTAGCGCAGTTTGTCAGAGGTTATGGTTTATTATTTTCCATTATGACACATCTGTCATATTGATACACAGTAGGGGGCAGCAAATCAACACGCATGTACAGACTCACTGCTCAGGTTTCTCTCACCCGAAGACATTCAGACTGGTTGCCAACATTTATTTTACTTTGCTGCCTCTGTTTCAAAGAAGAATGTGAAGTATGGGACTGGCTATACTTTCCAGCCCAGTGTTGCCTGTAACGTTAGATGGGCCCACAAATGACGGGTTTGTTTCAACATTGTGTTGTTGCTGTGGGGATTGCTCTAATTGCGGGTGCCACTTGTGTTGTCCTGCTGGGGAAAATAAGATGGCTATTTTTAGGCCGATGTCAGTCGCTAGTGAGTTATAGCACTGAGGCAATGCCAAGGTGATGAATTAATTTACAAAGAATGAGGACCAGTGGAAGGTATACGATTGGCGTAGATGTGATGGAAACAAGAAGACAGAGGTTCTTTCAAAGTAAGGTCATGTCACTTAAACAGTCCTGCAATAGCTTGGTGTGAGATGGGGAAGCGCACCATAAAGTTTTTGACATGTTGATTAACAGTCTGTTATCTCTTCAGGGCCTTTCTGGAGTTCCTCTGCTAACTTCCAGTGATGATAAGTCGATTTATCCCATGAGACTTGCTTCACAGATAAAAGTTGTTTTAAGCAGGTTATACAATTAAACCTTTTTTTTAAGTTATCTTTAAGGGGGACCAATAATTTGCTAGTTGTTAATTCTGCAAATGTGTTAAGCTGCTATGTTCTTTCAGTTGTGGACTTATTTGGACTTATGTGGACTAAGAATTTATTGGCGCTTTCCAAGACAAGCAAAAAACAAAAGGCTAGAGATTTTACATGACTGAGGCACAACTGACATTTTCTTCAGAAAATGTAAAATAGTCTAAATATTGTCTACTTTGTTTATTGGTGGTTATTCGTGCTTTATTAAAGCATTATTGGCGCTTTTCAAGACTTGCGTAAAGCAATAGGCTAGAGATTTTAATATGACTGAGGCACAACTGACACTTTCTTTAGAAAATGTAAAATAGTCTATTGTCTACTTTGTTTATTGGTGGTTATTCATGCTTTTATTAAAGCATTATTGGTGCTTTTCAAGACAAGGATAAAGCAAATTAGGTTTGAGATTTGAACACATCTGACATTTTCTTCAGAAAATGTAATAGCTATAGCCTATATAGTCTACTTTGTTTATTGTTTATTGAGTTTTTTTTTTATTAGTAACTTACATTTTAGACAGTATTGCCAGCAATAGACAACTTTTGCTCTGCCAACTGAGAAAAAAAAAACAATAGCGAAAGTAGGTTTCACCATTGTGCATATCATTCCTGAATGAATCAAGGTTTATCAATTAAACAGTAATGAATGATTCATTGACTCATTCATTTGTATTATTCCTGAAAAAATCAGTGTTTGAATCACTCATACAGACACGTCCCAAATGGCCTACTTATATTATGCCCTAAAAGTATGTACTCTCAGCCTTCTACGAACACCTTGGCAATTGAATCGCCATTGGCTAGTACATTTTTTTGTTTACTCGCCAGACTGATAAATATATACATACACATACACACATATACACACATATACACACACACACACATAAGAACAATATAAAACGCACTAAGGATTAATGAGCTATTGGATTCATGAATATTAATCAGGTTGTGTGCGTTCGCTCGAACTGATTTGCTGAAATCAAAACAGGGACGATAATAGGTGAGCGCCAGCCAATGAGATTGCCGTTTGCGCATTAGTTCCGCCTATTAGTTTCTTAAAAGCGGAAAAATTCCAAAGGACCTCCGTTATTTTGACAGCAAAATCCAACAAAGAATATCGTTTACATGTAGCGCGCATAGGTAGCGCGTCAATTCTCTCTCTCCCTCTCTCGCTGCGTGTGTGTGAAACAAAGCGACGGCGAGGTGTGCGCCTTCACACTAGAGTTTACGGTACGTTGTGCGTTGCACATCCATTCACATTAACTGAAAAACAGCACAGATAACTTGACGGAGAGTGAAACTCTGATGCGCTCAGTCAGAGAGTGTTCGGCGAGTGAAAATATATCTGAGCTAAACTTATACTTAGCCTCCAACTCACACACTGGCAAGTAAAATCTGAGAATTTATTAGCAATTGGCTAATATTAGACATCATTTAGTCGCCAGAGTGAAGATTTACTCGCAATGTAGAGGGTTGACTCTTTTTGGGAAGAAACAGTAGACACGTTTGAGTGTGTAGCAGAGTAGACAAGCATTGGGACATACTACCACATCATAAAAATGTGCTCTGGCCGAGTTATGTGCATTCTGTATTTGTAAACCAGCCTGTTTTCAGCGCCAATATATAGCAGCGTTGTGCTACGGGTGCCCCGAGTTTGAATCCTGTCTTATACTAAAGGCAAAAATCTGCAAAAAAGCAGCCTGCCAATCACAGTTAACAGTGGCTTGTTTCACTCCTGAATGAATGTGTTAAACAAATTAGATGAATGAATCATTGAATGACTCACTCGTATAGACATTTTTGAATTCAGAACAGCATTCTGCTTCTGTGAGTACTTTTATATGATAGAGTAGTATGCCAGTATGCATTTGCTTGTCACTTGTTTTGTTTCAGAATGAACGATTTTCTTGAGTGAATGTTTCCATTGACTCACTCATAAAGACACTTGTTGCCATCTACTTGGCGTAACAATGTAACCTGCGCAAAGATTCACTGAAAAATTCCCACCACTAATGGACTATCTGGAACACACACTTGGAGTGATGCAAAGTTTCAGTAATGCTAAAAACCCAACAACCATTGGTGTTTGTTGGGAAAATTAGTGTTGAACTAGCCTTAAACATCTAATAAATGTTGCTGAAAGGCAAACATGTCCTCCATACCGCCACTTTTCATGAAGTACAAGGGTTATCGAGCGGTCAAGCTCTGTGGTGAGTGAACATCCATCGCTCCACACTGAGTTTCTACACCATCAAAGGACTTCAAACAAACTGCTGTCCCCAGCCCTACTCGCTCTCACTCACACTCACTCTCAGCTGTCTTATCTCCCAGGCAATAAGTCCCCTTCCCACAGCTGATATCATACGATGGCATATTGACGCAAAGGCCCAGTATGGCTGGTGCTCAAAATAAGCCCACTGGAAATTGTTATTGGCGTTTGAGTGATGGGTACTTTCCAAACAGGCCTGTTTTGCAGTTCTCCCAGTGAGAGATGGGTCTTTCACTTCAGCTTTGGACTTTCTGGTGTTCTCACTCCAATTCACATGATCTTTGAAGTGTTTAGCTAAAGTGACATTATAGTAGGAGGTCGCAGTCATGGGGGTGGTGAAATTTGTGGTCACTGAGCAGCTGGAGGTAAATGGGCAGCAGCTGGATAATCTTTGGTCTTGTTTTCTTCAAGCATTTGGGCGTTTGTTGGCTTTGTGATCAAGCACCTTTGCTCGACACCAGTGTGGCTTCCCCTTAGGCTTTCCCTAAATCTATGATATATGCCTTTGGGAGTCACATTCTTATTTTCATTTCAATTCATTGGGCCCCTTTCATGAAAGACATATTGTATGACTCATATTTAGTGTTTTAAAATCATATTTTATTTACTGCCTTTTGCCTTTTATAAAAGAGTATAATAAAGAGCAGACTGGATTGTGGAAAAACAGTGTGATACTGTGAAACTGTGATACTTGTTGTTGTTTCAGCATACTTTGCACAACTACTAATGTGCTAGGTATAATGTTTGTTCATGACTTATTAATCAAAATATGGAAGAGTTATGAAGTTGAAACTGTGGGATAGTACCATGTGTTTTTCCTGTTCTCACATCCTGAATGATTTGCATGCAGTACTGTGATTTGAATGCAAAGGATCCGTGTCTTGAACATTCACCATACCTCAAATACATCAGTGTCTTCAACTCTGGACTCAATGTTAAGTAGCATTAAGGAGCTATGAGGATCCAGGATCCAGTTTTTCTAGCCGGTTAGAGAGTCTTTTATCACAGCAGGAGAACAACAGCTGTGTTTCTTCTTTTATTTTCTTGCGTTGGGAACATTTGCCACCTCCGGTGTATTAAAGGCAATGGCGAGAGAAAGATTCATGGTCAGCTGAAAACCGTCTTGTCTGGCACTGGATTGTTGTTACTGGCTGATCTGGGGGAACACTGACTCAGAACTCAGTACAGATCAACCTCACAGATCAACTTTATTTGACAAAAAACTTTGCTATAAACTGTCCGTCATTGTGCCGTTTATATTTTCTTTGTAACAGCAAAATTGAACATTACATAGGTTGGTGTATTTTTAGACAATAGGTATAGTAGAATTCAGTATTTAACGATGAGTCTCTTAACTTTATAACTTTATGGCCTTATGATATGGTATGATGAACACAAATTCAGTGGCCAGCAAAACTTTCCCACACCCCCCAAAATTGTAAAATGACACTAAAAATCATGTTTTAAAACAAACAAAACAATGTTATATATATATATAATGCTTTTTAAAGTTGATGAATACATTACTTGGATATGTACAGTTATAGTAGGCTACATATAGTATTTTAGTTATAGTATATTTATTTATTTATAGTATAGTATACTTACAGTATATTTATACAATATAGTTGTATATTTTATGTTTTTATATTAAAGATAGATAGATGGATCATGGATAGATAGATTGATGATTATGCCAAACTACATTTTTCTACATTTTTTTATTTATTTAAAGGGTGCAATTATGATGCGATTTCAAGTTTTCCTTTCTCTTTGGAGTGTTACAAGCTGTTAGTGAATAGATAAGATCCCTAAAGTTACAAAGACTAAAGTCTCAAGCCCAAAGAGATATTCTTTATAAAGGCATCACAGTATGGTGAGGGGCGTAACATTTCCGTCACATGCTTGAGGTATTCGGCCAATCACAACGCACTGGATAGCTGGCCAATCAGAGCACACCTCTTTTTTAAGAACGATGAGCTTTGTAAAAGTCAACGCGTTTCAGAAAGGCGTGGCATATAGGAGAAACAATAATGTACAGTATGTGGAAAATAATGTGTTTTTTTAACCTTAAACTGCATAAACACATTTCATTACACCAAATACACCAAATAATGTTCTTTTTTAGCAACGTCATATGACCCCTTTAAATTTCAGCCATTTAATGAGATTTTTTTTCTATTAAAGTCTTCAAACAATTACATCACCCAGACATTTTCAATTACATTTTTATATTTTTTTAGTAGCTTAATATATCCTGAATAATATATATATATATATATATATTTATTATTATTATTATTATTATTAATTTTTTTATTTTTTTATCTGAACAAATAATTCACTGAAATGAATCGGAATTTGCAATGCCACACGTTGGCGGGAGAGGACAGTTAACGTGATGTCCGACTTATTTGCGCGAATCAGTTCAACCGGAACAACTCGTTTCAATGAACCAGTTCAAAAACAGATTCCATGGTTCTTTCACGTCATCACGTGGACAGTGCGGTTGCGGCGTGGTCTAAACATTTCAATAAAACCATATGTAGGCACATATTGGTGTTTATTAGCAAAGTCCGTAAAGTTTTATTAATAATATAAAGGTGTTTATTGTATTTTCATACGTCCCAGTTCAGTTTGTTGAAGTCATGATATAGCTCATAAAATCTGCCTATTAACTTTTGCCCAAAATGCTGTCTTCATGTGCAATGAGAATTTACGTTTTATTAAATTGTATTATTTAATTTAATTTAGTTATTATAAATTATTTATATATTATATTATTATTAAATTATTTAATTAAATGAGCTTTAGTCATTCCGGTCTGGCTGCCTCGCTCATTTTAATCTTCTGTGCTTTTTCTGTTTTCCTATTATTTTTTCTTCTTCTGATGGTTGAATAACACTCAGGTTCAAAACATTCTGTAATTCTCGGAACAAATATGTAATGTAAAATAAATGCATCCTTTAAAGGCTTCTTTTCCTCAGGTTAAGAGTGGAAAATGATCTTAGCTAAATTTCAGAGGCCTTACAGAGAGCCGTTTATCATGGTCAGAGCTGTAGGCATGATGGATCAGCATTCACAAGAAGCTTCTTGTAAGCTCTTTGTCATGGAAATGTGGAAACTTGGAAACTTTATTAAACATTATAAGATGAAAAGAGTGACATTTTATTTACAGGCATTCAAATGGAAATAAAGAAACTTTGCATTTTAGCCTGTGTGTCATTAAGTATTGCAGAACATCATTGTATGCTTTGAAAACATAGCAGATGGCTCTGTGTATGTATTTCTGGATATTATATATCTATCTCCTCCATAACCCAGAGTGCTTTTCTGTTCTTCCTTACTCATTGCTCTGGCATGCCACATCTTATTAAAATAAACTCTCTTCTGGACACCCACCGTGGCAACAAGGGCTTTAGCAACGAGTCAGTTTTCTGCTTGGCTGATCTAACCGCATTAGCCTTCGTCACGATGAGAGAAACCTTCGTTTATAATTGAGATGCCAACTATTCCAGATCTACAACTTAACATCCACAGTGTCCTTGGTTCTCATGTCCCTTCCCAACATCTTGTTGCCTGTATTCATGGCTGTTTCTTGCCTCTGGGAAGGTTTAGAGTTATTGCGGAATTATTGCGGCTTCGTTCCAGGTGCCTTTATGAGAAACTGTTCACTATGTGCTGTACTGTATACTGTTTTATTTCAAAATACTTATGTTTTTGAAAGAAATTGATACTTTTATCAAATATACATTAAAGGGGTCATATGATGCTGCTAAAAAGAACATTATTTGGTGTATTTGGTGTAATGAAATGTGTTTATGCGGTTTAAGGTTCAAAAAACACATTATGTTCCACATACTGTACATTATTGTTTCTCCTCTATGCCCCGCCTTTCTGAAACGCGTCGATTTTTACAAAGCTCATCGGTCTGAAAAAGCGAGGTGTGCTCTGACT
>NW_015625652.1:1627838-1634979 GCF_001515625.1 Sinocyclocheilus rhinocerous | reverse complement strand
AATGTACAGAATGTACAGTATGTGGAAAATAATGTGTTTTTTTAACCTTAAACTGCATAAACACATTTCATTACACCAAATACACCAAATAATGTTCTTTTTTAGCAACGTCATATGACCCCTTTAAATTTCAGCCATTTAATGAGATTTTTTTTCTATTAAAGTCTTCAAACAATTACATCACCCAGACATTTTCAATTACATTTTTATATTTTTTTAGTAGCTTAATATATCCTGAATAAAATGACTGCCACATTACTGTTTCCACTGTGTAAATGAAAGGCTCAAAAGTAAAGCTGTCATCAAAGGAATGAAGCAGAGCTTTCATGAGGCAAGTCGGTCAAGGGTTAATAAACTTCCGTGTGAGTATATGTGCATGTGTGCATACGAGAGACACTTGAGAACAGGCACTTATGAACTGTGGACAGTGTGTTAAAAGGTCGGGAGTATTTGTGAGAATCACCTACCAAACTGCAGGCACAGCAGGCCTGCTACAGTTTTCTCATTCATTCAACTCCAGTATATGCTACAATACCCTTTGTGTGACTGTTGCTAAACTTACTCATCCCTTACCCATCCCTTCTTCTATTTGTTTTTCCATGTAAACCAATAATTCAAATCAATAAAACCATTAAGCCAATAAATTTGAGCAGCTGTCTAACCAGTGTTCCCTCAGTATTGCATGGTGTGGCAAATTTTAGATTTCCATACCATGGCCATTTTAAATCTGTCCCAGATTCACTCTGTCACGTAAAAGATGATTTAGACCTGGTGTGGACTAATAGATCTACGGATATTGATATTTATCACACATTTTTGTGCATACTCAGACGGCAATATCCTTTTCAGCTGCACAGCTGTGGACATTAGGGCTTATATAAAGGTCTCTGTTGGCCTTCATATACCCAAGTCCAGCTTATGACAATGAAATCCATGAGTACTGCAATGACAAAAAGAAACAAAACCATATGTCCAAACAAATGCTTTTTTCTGCCATATGCACTCATGTAAACACTCCTGTACTTTCGATTCTGAACGGCTCTTAATTTATGAGTTTGATGAATGACAGTGACTACTTAAAAATGAAATGTTCTGCCATAATGCTAAATAATCTTTTGAACGTACATCCATTCATCAAAACAAGCTATACTTTGAAACTCTGAAAATAGAAAACTATAAAATTTAATAATATTTTTTTAAATTTAATCACAGACATTTTAGAATTAATAACCTCAGATGAGATTCAAAAAGATACATTGAAAATATACATTTACAATATGATTAAATTTCTTTTTCTTCAATGTTTCAAGACTCTTGTATAAAGAACATCCTTAAAATACCCCATTAAAATATGTATATTTCATCATTTTATTCCTATTCTTCATAATTGTACTAGAAGCAGGCATGCTCCAAGAGAGGCAATTTCTGATTCTGATATGCTGGGAGGTTTTATTTATTTATTTTCATCCTGACATGAATTTGCTTGTGAAAGTAAAGGTCCCCACCTTCTCAGACCCAGTGGTGTCATGTAGGGCTGCACGATAAATCGTTGTTCATTGACAAGCTGCGCAAAACCTTGATCATATATGAACATGGTTTAACGCAGCTTGTCAGTGAACAACGGCTCTGTTTAGTAAATGCTGCTCCATGTGAAAGCACGCACGTGATGGAGATTTACCGCTGATTACAGAACCGGCTTTACTAACAAGATGGGCATTAAATATCGCATGCGATTTATCGTGCAGCCCTAGTGTCATGCACAGCAGTGGCCAGATGTCTGATGGAACCACTGAGGGTTATATACCCGCTAGTAGTTCGATCAAACATGTTAGTGGAAAGAGGAGATGAACTAGAAATGCTTCACGAGCTAAAGAAAACCTTGTGACAATAGTTTAAAGGAAGGCTTTTAGCTGTCCCTCGCGGTGTTCTGTGTTTACTGAATATCTCTCATATTGGTTTTTGTGTATCAGAGATCCAGCTGGGCTGGCTGAGGCAATTGGCCAGGCAGCCTCCTGCACTGTCAAGGCACCAGCTTCCAGATGATCAATTTAACTGAAAAGACTGCAAGCAAGGCAGTCAATCAAGAAGAAACAAGGTTTGATAATGCAGGTTGATTGTTTGTTTAGGAATCACGGCACTTCATTATACAAGTTCAAGCAGAGTTGTGTGGCTCAAGCAGAACATGTCTGAATTTGTTGAAAAAAAAAAGAAAAAAACACTCAAATATGCTCAAATAAAAACCCAAATATGGCCTGTTGATGAATTTCAAACAGCTCATAGCTTGTCTATTGAAATGGATTATATGTGGCCCGCCAAGCATAATTTACAAATCATTCAGTTTCACAATTCAGTTTCTAGCCCCCTTTTAAAGGGGTCATATGATGTTGCTAAAAAGAACATTGTTTTGTGTATTTGGTGTAATGAAATGGGTTTGTGCGGTTTAAGGTTAAAAAAACACATTATTTTCCACATACTGTACATTATTGTTTCTCCTCTATGCCCCGCCTTTCTGAAACGCGTCGATTTTTACAAAGCTCATCGTTCTGAAAAGCAAGGTGTGCTCTGATTGGCCAGCTATCCAGTGCATTGTGATTGGCCGAATACCTCAAGCGTGACGGAAATGTTACGCCCCTTACCATATGCCCTGTCCGGCCGGAACAACGAGACAAAAACATTAAAACCCATTATAAACCAGGCATTGGTTGCATCCAGTGGGGACATAATTACGGATTATAAAATGAAATGTTCTGCCATAATGCTAAATAATCTTTTGAACGTACATCCATTCATCAAAACAAGCTATACTTTGAAACTCTGAAAATAGAAAACTATAAAATTTAATAATATTTTTTTAAATTTAATCACAGACATTTTAGAATTAATAACCTCAGATGAGATTCAAAAAGATACATTGAAAATATACATTTACAATATGATTAAAATACTAGAATAAACCCTAATTTATAAAGCTGAATTGAAAATATAGTGATTGCTTTTAAATATTCTACTGTAAAAAGACTAAAATCTATTGGAATCAAATCTGATTTATTTGTATTATATATATATATAATGTACTTACAGTCTGGCATTGTAGTCTACTCTTCCAGGATCAGGAAACAGTCCTCCATGTGCTGCACACATCTGAATATTTGGGTTAAACTGTTCTGGAACGGTGTTGTAAATACAACTTAACCACTGATCTCTAGTCATGTCTTCTTTTGGAAGGCCAAACAAAGTAGTTTAGCTTTCACAACGAAACACAGCGCCTTCACGACATGGCGGCTGCAACAACAATACTACAGCGAGAATAAAAGTTACGCCTTCTTTCTTTGCGTGAACATTTGGGCGGCGTTATGCAAATCTTCCCACATAGTGAGGTAGATATGTGGGGGCGTGTTAGAACGAGCCGTTTTAGGTAGGCGTGGTTGACTCTTAACTTTTATAAAGAATATCTCTTTGGATTTGAGACTTTAGTCTTTGCAACTTTACAGATCTTCTTTATGCACCAAGAGCTTGTAACACTCCAAAGAGAAAGGAAAAATTGAAATCGCATCATATGACCCCTTTAACATAATAATATAGAATTAAAATAAAGCCACACAATTTAAGTCCAGACCCACATCAATGCAATACAAAATTGTAATTCAGACACATGTAAATACATCATGGTCAGAGCTGTAGGCATGATGGATTCACAGTAAGCCTCGTTTCTTTGTCACGACATTGTTGATCTGCAAGCAAAGTCAAACTATTAAATATTAAAAGATGAAAAGAGTAGCATTTTATTCACAAGTATCTAAATAGAAATAAAGAAACTTTGCCTATTATGCATATATTTTTGAATATTATATCTCTATCTCCTCCATAGCCCAGTGTTTTTTTTTTTTGTTCATCCTTACTCATTACACTTATTGAATAATATGTATTTAAAAAATTGTTAATGAAATGAAAGTTTAAAAACATTAATTTGAAACAGAACTGGTTAACAGCCTTTTAAAAGTTTTTATTGTAATTTTTAAAAATCCTTGCTAAATATATTTTATATTGGCATAATAACCTGCTCAAACCCTCCAATATATAAATATATTTGTGATACATATGAGTTTCTAGAGAAATGTGTTTCTTGTGTCCATTTTTAAAACTAAAAATCTGCAAGTATACAGGGACATTTTTTTTTTACTGTGCTTTTAATAGAAACTGTTTCTCAAGTATCAAAGCTGCACAATGGAATGATTTCAAGGATTATGTCGTGTTTTCTTAGTTAACCAAGGAATTGCTGCTGACAATGAAAAGGGATGAAAATAATATTTGAAAACGTCTTTACATAAAAACGGTCATACATATACAGTACATCTTCATTCTCCATCCCTGAGTTCCTAATGTATTGCTAAACAAAGCCATATGTGTTACATTTATCTTTTATAAACTAGGTTATGTGTTTCTAAGTCAATTCTGTCCAAGAATCCACCAGAATAATAAATAGCTGCTTCTAGCTGGCACAGAGTACAGTAAATGTAGTAGATGACGCTGTGCAAAGGGTTTTTCTGCAGTTTGTACTTTATTCAATCCAGAAGTGAGCCTGTCCCATATCCAGAAAGATTCTGCCATCTCTGAGGGGGTCTGAAACTCAAATAAAGTGGTATAACCATCAAGTCTAGATTATAGAAGGTCACTGCTTCAAATATTTACAATAATTTTTGTTCATATGACTCACCATCAACAAACAAAATTAAGTTTGCTTACCATACCAAACCATTTAAAATATATATATGCACAATCTGAGACCAGATCCTCATGAATGTGATGCAAGATTGTGACTCAGCAGGCTAATGCAAACCATTGTATTCCTGTGCGTGACTAATATGATCTAAAGAGCAATGAACAACGGCTTTAAACATAGTTTATGACTGAGAGTTCAGTGGGGAGTTTTCTGCTGCCTAGAAGATTCCTTCAGGAACAAGTAATATGGTTTATTGATTATTCGCCGACGTGACTTTGGCAAGTGTGCCAACTTTGCAAAAGGGCATTTTACTTAGCTTTAATTCTGGTGTGCACAAATTTCCATAACAGATTATTTTGTGTACTGAAGGATTAGTTGTCTAATGGACAATGACATTGCTACTTTACAAAATGGATTGAGAAAGCTTGTCATATGAAACTGCTGAAATTAAAGGTTAGCATTAAGAAAGGAAAATTAGAAAAAGGGTGTAAATACGCTATGGGGAAAATTACTTTTGACCGAACCCAGTGTCAAACCTTCACACAGGGTTTAACGACGTTTTATGGAAAAGAGCCTCATGATTTGACAATGGTGTCACTTGTCTGCCCAGCTGCTTTGGAGAGCTGGACGCTTTGCGTTCTATATTTTTGGGATGGCCACCATCCTCTCTCCGCTTGCCCACTGTAAGCAGGACCCAAGAGTCAAATGGAAATTAGGTGAATGCATTTGAAATCAGAGCTGTCAAATATGTTGAATGTTTGTGTTTGCCGCATGCATGTGCTTGCAGGGGGCTGACCGGTGTGAATTGTTGTGATAAGTGTATGTAAGACAAGATGTGCAGAGACAGAATGGTAGCACTCCATTTGCTTAACTTTGGAAGGCTACCAAATAGCCAGAAGTGCAAATCTGGAACTGCTGAAATAGAGACAGAAGCAGAACAGTGGATCCATTCAAACCAATAATTTGCCCTGACTCCATTTTTAAAGGGTAGAAAATGAGATCATTGAGTTTTGGTGTTTGAAGGAAGGTGAGTAAAATATTTGAAAAACAGGAAATATTTCAGCAGGAGCTGATATTCAAAGTCAGTATTAATTAAATGTAATATTTTTTTTATTTTAATTTTTTTATTAAATTACAGATTTATCCCATTTAACCTTTGGGAAGCCTTCTTTCCTTACAGTTGTTGCTGTACGGAAATTAAAGAGCCATGCCATGTTTTTCTGCTTGAGGAATGGGAATTTGAAGAAACACCTTGTGCTTTAAACCCTGCCTTGTTCCACGCACCTTTGGCCTGTTGAAGCCAAGAAAATGCTGAGTTCTAGCTTTCAAACTTTAGTTTTTGGTCCAGGACTAACAAAAAGTACCAGAATGGACCACAGTATGCAGACTGGAGAAAGATGCCCTGCATATTGCCTGACCAGTCTTTGAGCTTCATAAGAGTATAGGTCTAGGTGAGCTGTACATATTTTCCATTTTCCATGTGGAATGTGTTCCTCGATTAACATTTCTGTCAATCAGATTTTAGGTTTAGGACTGAGACTTTTACTGTGTTCACAAGCACAACAATATTCTGAATTATCGCACAGCGCTCTGTCCATAATACTTAAATCTGATTGGTCAGTCATGCATATTTCATATTTCATCCGACGTGACGTCGAGAGTGACCGACTGAAAGGGAACCAGAGTTACTTTCATCCCAGTGGGCAACTGATGTTGAAAAGACATCAAATTGACATCAAAATTGATGTAAAAAAACTGGTCAAATATGCAAATCAAACTGACATCCAAAATTAAACCAGTTTTAGTGTGGGATTAACTTCCTATTTTTACCCAATTACTACTGAAAGAAATTGCCTTCCAAACTGCAGAACAAATTTTAAATGATGTTACAGCATCTTGATCAAGTCTTAATTAATATTGTATAATGTTTCTTAATAAAAAAAATTGAGCCAGGGAAGTTTTGAAATATGGGTGATTTGACACGGAATGATGCAGTAGCTTTTCCGTTCTCTCTCTAAAAACCTTTTTTTTTTTAATTCCCCAGAAAAACAATGTATTCCATCGCAGAAGTTTGCGTTTGTCTAAGGGTGTATTCACACCTGTCTTGTTTGGTTCGATTGAATCAAACTCAAGTTTGTTTCCCACTTTGGTGCGGATCTTTTGGGCAGGTGTGAATACAGCAATCGCACTCGGGTGCGGATCAAACAATCGTACCGACACCCAGCTGAAGAGGTGGTCTCGGTCCGCTTCCAAACGAACTCTGGTATGGTTGAATGGATGAACCAATGAATGGATTACCTTAGCGCACGTATTGTTTTGTTTACAATTTCTGGTTCACTTGCAAAAAGAGCAGTGTGAAAGCAAACCGAACCAAAAAAAAAAAAATCAACATTGTATTTGGTCCGGACCAAAGCAAGTGAA
>NW_015625652.1:1587752-1627778 GCF_001515625.1 Sinocyclocheilus rhinocerous | reverse complement strand
GGTTGAATGGATGAACCAATGAATGGATTACCTTAGCGCACGTATTTTTTTTTTTACAATTTCTGGTTCACTTGCAAAAAGAGCAGTGTGAAAGCAAACCGAACCAAAAAAAAAAAAATCAACATTGTATTTGGTCCGGACCAAAGCAAGTGAACTAGTGGACTTTCCTGGTGTGAATACACCCTCTTAGAAACTTTGTGTTTGCTTGGAAACGTTTGAATTTCTTCACGAAACTTTAAAGTGTTAGTTCACCCAAAAATGAAAATTCTGTCATTAATTACTCACCCTCATGTCGTTCCACACCCGTAAGACCTCCGTTCATCTTCGGAACACAAATTAAGATATTTTTGATGCATTCTGACAGCTCTCTGACCCTCCCATAGACAGCAAGGGTACTACCACGATCAACGTCCAGAAACGTAGCAAGGAGATCGGTAAAATAATCCATGTGACATCAGGGGTTCAACCATAATATTATGAAGCTACGAGAATACTTTTTGTGCGCAAAAGAAAAAAAAAGAAACGACTTTATTCAACAATTCGTCTCCTCCGTGTCACCCTAGCACCATTTTGGAGAGTATCAAACAGCGTATGTTGTTCTGTGTCAGCTGCGCCATACGGATACGTTTTCTACGTTGTTTGTGCTTTGATTTGAACGAAAACAACGTATCCGTGTGGTGCGGCTGACACAGAACAACATACGCTGTTTGCCTTCGTAATATTACGGTTGAACCCCTGATGTCACATGGATTATTTTACCGATCTCCTTACTACGTTTCTGGACGTTGATCGTGGTAGTACCCTTGCTGTCTATGGGAGGGTCAGAGAGCTGTCAGAATGCATCAAAAATATCTTAATTTGTGTTCCGAAGATGAAGGGAGGTCTTACGGGTGTGGAACGGCATGAGGGTGAGTAATTAATGACAGAATTTTCATTTTTGGGTGAACTAACCCTTTAACTTCAAAATAATGCATGATTCAACTTTAATTAATGCATTAAAGCATTCATTTTTCCAACCATTTAATTATTTTTTTTCCATTACCATGTTCCTTTAGGGGCTTCGCAGTTTGTCTCGTTGGTACAACAATTGTTTTTTACATTGCAATGGACTATTTTTTTCCCTTGAAACTTAATGGGTGCTTAGATCCAAAAACATATTTCGAGCCAAATGCCATTTGGTTAGTCAGTATATATTAGAACTTCTTGCAGCAGACAGTGAAAAATGTAACTCAGTTTCATGCTGTAAGTGGTAAAACATATACTATAACATAATTAACTGAAGCCACAGTAGCTTTGTGTAAGAGTGTATATTGAATGTAAACCTAACAGCAGGATGGAGTCTACATGGTCTGAATAACAGACAAATGAGGTGTTAATTAGCATGATTTTTTTGTCAGCAGCTTGACGATAATGACACATAATCTAATAAATACCGTATGAGGTCTTTGAGATTTTGCCTGTTCTAGTGAGAGGGAAACCATTATTTTCGGTTAAGTAACCAAATGTGAAGAGGAATAAAATCCAGATGGGTTTCTTGGACTTGGATTTTGGCTATTGGTGACAGCAAAGGGAGTGTGCGAGAAAAGAGAAAATTTGTAGTTTAATCTCTGCTGTTACTTAACTAATCTGTCTGAAGATGTGCCCCCGAGAAACTTAACCCTAATACAAATGTAAGCAAAGCTTACGAGCATATCATTCTGATTATTATAAGAGTGATTTAACTCTTCAGTCAAGTCACTGCTACCCTTAATCTGTGGTTTAATGTCTTAATTACTTATCTTACGTAAAGTCTGCATACAACACGTGTAATACTATCTACATACACTCTCAAGTTCTATGATCTGATACAAAACTGCTTTTACTTTCACATTTCATTCTCTAAAAGTAATGGTAGTAAACCCATGGGGTATTGTATTAGTGATATACTCCATGATCAAAAAGGAAATATGTTCTACTTTGAGTTTCATTGTGTTTTTATGTTTTCAGTGTGTGGTTAGCTGGACTCATAACTGATTACTTGCAGACTGTATAGTAGATTGTTGAAATCTAAGTAGATGCTTACCATGCTATTCTGAAATACATGATTGTGACTGGTCAGTTGTGACATTCTGTGGTCAAATATTTTTGTATAATGATGACTAAACTGTATAATTTACAATTGTCCTTGGCAACATGTCTGCTACACTTTATTAGTTTCATATGTCTCATATCTTAAATTAATATTTATTTTTTTAAAGTTGAATTGGAATATTGTTCAGCCAGGTGACATTATAGGGATGCACTGATATTATAATTCTAGGTGATACAGATAAGGCAATAATTATTTTCATGTTATGGCTGCTAATTGACCATTCGCAAGAACTTGATTGACAGACTATCTGACGAATCTGAACGCGGATATTATGTGCCATCGTTGCTATCCGCCATCTTGTCCGACAGCTATGGCCGGTCTCCATAGAAATCCATGTTAAAAGGGGGTAAAAAAGATAGACTGAATTGAAACTTTTTCAATAAAACTAAATGTAAAAATGTGCGCTGGGTTAAGCTGTGCTGTTGTTGGCTGCCACAGTAATGGCAATAAGATAAAGGAATTCCTTTAAAGTACTTGTTTTGCATATCAGATTTGTCCATGTCCGGCGCTGTATGCATGGCTTGCAGCGCTTAAGTTAAAATACTGAGTCTGAAATAATAAAATAATATGTTAAAACGTGTGCTCTTATCATTCTGTGGACAATATCCCTTGAACTTCACCCTGATCGGGAGCTGTAACCTTATAAGCATATGTGCGCTCATCTTTTCAAAATTTTAATGTTTTTAAAAATTTATTTTAAGCGAGTGTTAGATGATGGCAGAGGTAATCTAAATGTAAAAAATAGGATAAATGAGCATGCACAATAAAATTTCCAATAGCTGCCTATATATATATATATATATATGCTGTAAAACGTCTAATCGTGATTAATCGCATCCAAAATAAAAGTTTTTGTTTACATTATATATGTACGTGTACTGTGTATATTTATTATTTATATATAAATACACACACACATACAGTATATATTTTGAAAATATTTCCATGTTTATACATTTATATGTTCATATTCTTCATATTCATATCATATGATTCATATATTTTATATAAATATATTTAATATATAAACATAACATATTTTTCTAAAATATATACATGCATGTGTTTGTATTTATATATACATAATAAATATACACAGTACACACACGGACGACTGGTTGCAATCGAGGGAAAGATGAATGCGGCCAAGTACAGGGATATCCTGGGCGAAAACCTTCTCCAGAGTGCTCAGGACCTCAGACTGGAACTAAGGTTTACCTTCCAACAAGACAATGACCCTAAGCACACAGCTAAAATAATGAAGGAGTGGCTTCACAACAACTCTGTGACTGTTCTTGAATGGCCCAGCCAGAGCCCTGACTTAAACCCAATTGAGCATCTCTGGAGAGACCTAAAAATGGCTGTCCACCAACGTTTACCATCCAACCTGATAGAACTGGAGAGGATCTGCAAGGAGGAATGGCAGAGGATCCCCAAATCCAGTTGTGAAAAACTTGTTGCATCTTTCCCAAAGACTCATGGCTGTATTAGATCAAATGGGTGCTTCTACTAAATACTGAGCATTTTTCAGTTTTTCTTTTTTAATAAATCTGCAAAGATGTCAACAATTCTGTGTTTTTCTGTCAATATGGTGTGCTGTGTGTACATTAATGAGGAAAAAAAATTAACTTAAATGATTTTAGCAAATGGCTGCAATATAACAAAGAGTGAAAAATTTAAGGGGGTCTGAATACTTTCCGTACCCACTGTATATTCAGTATTGAACGAAAAATTTAAAAATGTCAAAATCTGCCAATGTAATATATAATGCATCCCTGAATTGAACTAGACTTTAAATTTGGGTTTGTGCTTCTCAGCCAAAGCTTATTTTACAGAATTTTTATTTTATTTTATTTTTTATGTCAGCTGTAAACCACAACAATCTGAATGGTATGTCTGCAGCTTCACAGCATGTGTGCTCATATATTCCTGAACAATTATCAAGTGTGAACTTTAAACATACCGCCAAGCAGTCAGTCACACAGCAAGCTTAAACCCATACAAAACAGCTACACACCCTTATAGCAAATATTGTGCAAATGTAATGTCACAGTTGATGAGATTCTGGGAACATATTACTCTAGAGACCTTGTGGTTCATTCAAGCAGGTATCTATATATATATATATATCCGCTTGTTGACACACAAATTGTCCAGTGTAGCTTGCAAATTATTAATACAAGTTTAGTGAATCATGCACAAAACACACTGCACACCCTAATTATCACCACTGACTAGCTAATTAATAAATGCCAATATAATCATTTTATGACAATTAATTTGCATATGCTTTATATCATTACTTATATTCTTGAACTGTGTCTGTTTTTTAATTGCTGGGAGTCATTGTGGTGAGTCGAGCAGCCACTTGTTATTAATGCAATTCATCTGGGTTTACATATCCCAATGGTAAAGCCTGCTAATTAAAATCTGTCCAAGGAACATCAGTATTTGACTGGAAAAAGTGACCCTCTGAATGTTTACATCCTGAAGGAAAAGCTTGTCCAGAGTTCAGAACATTGGTATAATAACCATTGTGTTTCAGCCAACTCTGAACGCTAAGTTGTTCCGAATTCTGCAATATTCTGCATAAAATGCCTAGTTGAACAGGATGTTATTAACACTGGAAAAGTACAGCTGTTTATGTTTGCATGTGGGTGGTGAAAATTCAAGTTTTGGTTTACTTAGCACTACTGCGAGAACATTTAGTGCTCTGGATTTTGTGTGTAATAACTTGAAATGTTATGAACATATGAATACTTGCAGTTTGCTTGTAATGGAAACATATATTAAAGGGTTAGTTCACCCAAAAATGAAAATTCTGTCATTAATTAATCACCCTCATGTCGTTTCAAACCCGTACGACCTTCGTTCATCTTCAGAACACAAATGAAGATATTTTTGATGGAATCTGAGAGCTGTCTGACCCTGCATAGACAGCAACACAACAGAAATGTTCCCAAGTCCAGAAACGTAGCAAGGAGATCGGTAAAATAATACATGTGACATCAGTGGACAAAATGTATTCTCGTAGCTTCGTATAATTACGGTTGAACCCCTGATGTCACATGGATTATTTTACCGATCTCCTTGCTACGTTTCTGGACTTGGGAACATTTCAGTTGCGTTGCTGTCTATGCAGGGTCAGAAAGCTCTCAGATTCCATCAAAAATATCTTCATTTGTGTTCCAAAGATGAACGAAGGTCTTACGGTTTGAAACGACATGAGGGTGAGTAATTAATGACAGAATTTTCATTTTTGGGTGAACTAACCCTTTAAGATATTCTGAGTGTTACATGTTAAAGTAGAAATCTAATCAATAATTATTTACATACCGGAATAGAATATTTTTTATTACACACACACACACACACACACACACACACACATATATATATATATATATATATATATATTTATATAGGCTATATATATGTGTGTGTGTGTGCATGTATATTCTGTTTAAACATGTGCATGACTCGTGAGTTCTGGAAAACTCTGTAGGTGTCAGTGCTTCATTTTGTAGTATCTCATACTAAATACTTTTCAACATTGATTTAAAATGATTAGGATGGACAGTTCACTCCTTTCTGGCCCTATGATTTATAGATGCAACACAGGACGGGCATGTGTTGGCAGGCATTTAATGCCTTGGTCCCATCTTGGAGCTTTTAGTCTAACCATCTCGACTTTGCCAAATTCAGTGCTGGTTCACAGTTTCCAGACTTGCCGTATGGTGGCAGACTCAGTGATTGGGTCTCTCTGGCTCTAAAGGCCCATCGCTGCAGAGTCTGTCTACACAGGAAGTAGACAGTGCCCAGTTCCTCCCCCCACCCTCCATCCCAGCAAAAGAGTGTCGAGAACAGCTTGTTCCTTTAACCTACACATGCTGCACCACAACTATGTCAGTTGCCTGAAGCATCAGCTGAAATTCAGAGTTGGACATCAGTGTCACAACCCAAAAATTATGATGGCCACCCACCGCAACCTCATTCCTTTGTGGTGTAATTAAATTGATAGCCTTTCTCTCATCCGGCCTTTAAACAGATTAAATGCATTATTGTTGTTCTATACAACAGAACTGTTGTTTTATTTTCCTGTTGTTCCCACAATTTTCTCCATTTCTCCAGCTCCAGATGTTTTTTTTTTGCACCAAAAGCATGTTAGTGGAGGTTGAGTTAGAGAACCAAGCTTGAGTGAGTCATTGTGGGTTGCAAACTGCATTCCATTCTGCTCCTGAACATAAGCTCACCAAGATCTCTTATTCTTTTTTTTAAAGAAAAAGATAATGATTCCAACTGATGCCATGACTTTATTTCTTTTTTTTACAGCTCAGTATCTGCCATCTGTTGTTTGGTGCATCTGCACTCTCTTGTTGTTTTGATGTTGCTGTTTAAATGTTTGAAGCTTTTTTTGAATTAATTAATGGTATCTCCTGCAGGGACAGCTTGACATTTGGACATTATCCAGTTGTTTTCAGCTGAATCTTGTTAATGATCACTAAACAAAAGAGATTTGTTTCAATCCTGAATTCTTAAACACGAGTATTAAACATTCTTAAACATGCCTTTAAACCTTAAAGGAACACTCCACTATTTTTGAAAATAGGCTCATTTTCCAACTCCCCTAGAGTTAAACAGTTGAGTTTTACCGTTTTCGAATCCATTCAGCCGATCTCCGGGTCTGGCGGTAGCACTTTTAGCTGTAGCTTAGCATAGATGTACCATGGGTGCAGCAGGTGCCATAATATTACGCTTCGCCTGAAAATAGTCCCCAGCATGCTCCCTGTGCAAGCAGGTGGTCACGTTGGTTATGTTGACGGAAGTTAGCCTATTTTCAGGCGCTGCGTAATATCATTGCGAGATCGGCTGAATGGATTCGAAAACGGTAAAACTCAACTGTTTAACTCTAGGGGAGTTGGAGCCTATTTTCAAAAATAGTGTTCCTTTAAACCTGTAACTGTAATGTAACTGAATATGTAATGTAAAAAATTTTGTCATTAAGGCAAAATTTTTCAGTTTCCAATCAATTTTCTGTATGCCAAAATTCAGTTTTAATTAGAGACTATTTAAAATTAAAATAAATAAATAAAAACTCCATACTGCCTTGTTGGAGCAATATTACAGGGATATTTCATATAATTTGCTGGGCCTCATGTCATTTCAGACCAGTTTTTTTTCCATCTGAGGAGATGGATAAGGGATGAGAGGATAGTGATTGTGAAAATCACATAAAATCTCCATTAAAGTGGCTTTTATGGCACCACTTTCATGGTGTTACTCACCCTTTTAAATCCGGCACGCATACGAGACTGTCCTTGGTCTAAAACACATCACAGTTATGTCAATGCATTGACCAAGCACTTGTGTAAAATATGTTTCTGGCCTCACACTTTGAGAACCAGTGAGTTTATGAGTCCAACATTTGAAGGAGTCTTTCTGTGAAATAAAAATGAAATGCTCCATAAATACTGTTGTATATAGTTAATGTGGGGTCAAGACAAGTATTTTAAAGGGATAGTTCACCCAAAAATGAAAATTCTGTCATTAATTACTCACCCTCATGTCGTTCCAACCCTGTAAGACCTTCGTTCATCTTCAGGACACAAATTAAGATATTTTTGATGATTTCTGAGACCCTCCCATAGACAACAAGGGTACTACCACGATCAAGGCTCAGAAACGTAGCAAGGACTTTGTTTACGTATGTGATACTCTCCAAAATGGCGCTATAGGGTGACACGGAGGAGCCGAATTGTTGAATAGTCATTATTTTTGTTTTCTTTGCACACAAAAAGTATTCTCGTAGCTTTGTAAAATTATGGTTGAACCACTGATGTCACATGGATTATTTTAAAGATGTCCTTGCTACATTTCTGAGCCTTGATCGTGGTAGGATCCTTGCTGTCTATGGGAGGATCAGAGAAATTTCTGAGGGTCTCAGAAATCATCAAAAATATCTTAATTTGTGTTCCGAAGATGAAAGAAGGTCTTGCAGGTTTGAAACGACATGAGGGTGAGTAATTAATGACAGAATTTTCATTTTTGGGTGAACTGTCCCTTTAAAAGTAGGCTACTACAGATGCTTTTGTAAAGCTGATTGTTGGATAATATGGTGGTGCAGTACAGTGGTTTGTGCAGAATTATTTTATAATAGCATCAAGGCATCAAGAGTTTATAAGAGTCATAGCTAATCTTTGTAGTGCAGGGTTTGACACCCTCTTTGATATCAGTTACATGAGCGGCAAATGGTCCCTGCAGTGGGACTGAAATTCAATTTACAAAGCCAAGGTCTAGAGTTCATGACACACATATAAATAGCATTATTTGATTGTTAATATCATGTTATAGTAAAGGAGATGACCTTTTATACAAAATACCAAAATACCCTTTATATATAAAATACCAACAAATACAGACATTTTGTGTTAGTTAATGCTACTTTTCATAGCAGAATCATATAGGAATAATGCAACCTTGCTCAGATGTACTGAGTTTCTACACCCAGTGATCAAAATTAAAAACCTTTTTCAGAGTCACCCAATATAGGCCTTGTGAAGGGGTTTATTTTGCGATTATGACCGGCTAACTTGTACATTATCCCGCTAATTACATGGCTGCTTGTTAAATAAATAATAAATGGCCATGAAAAATTGAGATGAAATGATTGTATTATGTGAGAAACATAATATGACTTGCATGAAACTAGCACAGCTGTGTAGGGTCATTACATAAAATTTTTGACTGCAGAATGCCGCAATTGACCGATTATGTGAACCCAATCAGTGCCAACCACCCTCTGGAATCATCGCTGCTATGTTGGAAAGTTAACTGTAAGTGAGACTGTTAACAAGCTGTAAATATTGACTGACAGTGCTAGGAAAATGGCATATGGGAGGGACGGATTAACACAGGCGCTAAATTTACCCTTGGTGTCTTGGGGGTTGGGATTGAGAAGGATGTTTGTGAAGATCTGAAATTGCTTTCAAAGAGCTGTTTTGCCTCAGTTGTGAAGTGCCCTGTTTACTGCAGTGGCTCGAGAGGCCTTGCTTGTAACTTTCATTATTGAAATAACAGATCACAAACTCCCAGCATGCATTAAGGCCGCAGGCTACATCGGCAGCCAGGTGGATTAACCTGTGTCTGGGGAGTTAGAAGCTGTTTTCTGCCTCAGCTGCTGTCTTCTCTCAAATGCACTCACCATGGCCCTCTGGGAGCTCTCTTTAGAGACGGTGGCAGCTGGCTTTGCCATGTTTTTCAACATACTGTGCCTGTGGGCACACATTTATGATATAAAATACACCTCCATCTCTAAGTCAAAAGGAATAACAACTGCATGGTGGAGATCTTGGCTTCTCAATCACAAAATAAAAGAGCATTCTTGATGCTCTTCCCAGATAACGTTGAGGCATTTGCCGTGTCATTTTGTTCGGCTTATTTTGAAACGTGCATCATCCTTAGATGTGGTATTTTAGGGGAAAATAGCACACGCCGAGATCTTCATAACACGCAGTGCTAAGAATTTTGTCAATTGAAGTCATACGCCACATCTTCAATCAATCAGCAGTACCTGACTGTAACCAGGATCAGCTGTTTTTATTGGATTATTTGCAATGGATAGTCATCATTTTTGAGAAAACAAAGAACATCAGTACAAAATATGACGCATCAGCTGCTGTATGTGCAAAATGCACACGTGTGCACCATTATCTGAATGTACTTTGGCAGTGAACTCTTAAATACTTTGGTTTGTGATGAATTGACAATTTTTAAAACTCTTCCAGTTGACTTTTTCCCATTTGACTGTTGAATTTTTTTCCATTTGCTCTGCAAACTCACTACATTTATGCATAATTTGCATGGTTGGTCATGCATGATTTGTCCCTTTTTTCAGCAGCAGCTTCGTCAGCTGCCTGTTTCTTCGTATTTCAATGAATCAGAGACAGACATAAATCCAATCATGATAGAGAAGGAATCTCTTCTGACGGCAGCCGTCACTCTGGACTGACTCTTAATCCCTTGCAGTCAGTGGGGTCAAATATTCAAAGACCCCGTTTTAGCTCAAGGCTTCCCTTGAAATCTCATAGATACTGATTCATCAAAAATCCATTTGTAAAGCTCCCTCCCACGTATAATCTATTCTTGACGCAAATTTTGCTCTTTACCAGTAACTCCAACTGACCCACCTGTTATGTGTGTCTCGTTGAGGGCTCTTCTTTTATGAGTGGGCTGCACTGCATTATATTAGGAGTCTATTTAGGTCTGCTTGTTTGGCAGCGAGCTGCAACTAGAGGCTTAAGACCCATATAGGCAAGGATAGAAGCCTGTCTAGGGAGCGCTTTCATTCAGCTTCCTTCTGGTTAACAAACAAGGCTGTTTGCTTCAGTGCAAAGGTGCTGGCTGACACAAAGCCCCCTTTCTTTCCAAATGCTGCTGTGCTATGATGTTAACAGACATTCTGTCTTTTTCTTTCTGGTTTTTGGGACATTTGCACAACAGTACTAAAATGATTCATTTCCAGCTGTAATGTCTGTCTGTGGCTTCTTGATGTCATCCTCATTTCTTTGGGCTTTGGGCTGTGGAAAACAACTCGGTCTTTTCCCACATGAGCCTGGAAGGGTGTAAAATGTACCTAAATTATACTTTTTTATTTATATGTTAAAGAATGTAACACTGTCTATTTAGGTTTAGGTTTAAAAGTATTTTGTGTCAAAAAATGTTCAGTTAAAAGCAAGTGTTAAATTAGGTGTACTAAATTGAGAATAATTGTACTATTTCAATCTTTAAAGTTAATATTTGTTCCTTGAGTATGGATGAAATGCATGTAATCTTGTCATTTAAATAATTTTGATGCGCAAACTGTTAAGCAAGCTGTATAATCACAAACGTATAATCAAAAATTAGCAGAACAAGATTTTGCAGTTTTTGACCTTTGAATAGTGTTGTTGTTTTTTTTTTAATAGAATGCTCACCAACTATGTGCTAATAATAATTAAGTATAGTAATAAGATACAATTACTTTATATCTCTGGTACCTGGGCAGACTCGATTATCAGTCCATTCATCATAGACAAGTTTCCTTTCAAACTTCAAGTCATAACATTCATGCACAGATGCTTTACACTGTTTAAACAGTTGCCCCACTAACAATGTGAATATGTTGTTAATGCCAACGGTGCTGAAAACTTCCAACCAATTTATGACCGTTTAGTATCTGGCATCTAAAACAATTGAATACTATACTTCGGGTTGATATCCACTACCTGCACCTTAGACTTACTGATGCACACTCATTCCTGTTCGCTTCAATATCTGGACATAAAAAGTTTGCTATCCAACCTATTAAACAGTGTATTGGAAAGTAAAGCTGACATACACTAATAAATGACAGGAAGCATTGTAAATGAGTGAGGAATGTTAACTGTCTAGTAGATTCATGAATACTTTCCAGCTCCTGGACAAGCAGTGTTTGAAATGGATGTGGCTTGGCAATCATTCTCTCTAATAGAACTAACAGGTGAAGCTTCCAATCAGGTAAGACAAGGTAAAGCAAACAGTGGTCCAAATATTTGTTTTGGTTTCTCTCAAGACTCCAAAATAAAGATGCTATTCTGCAGTTACAGGTATTCAAACAGAGTTGAACAAGTGTATGGAAAGCTATACTGTACATCAAATATGAACTACAACCAGAGACATAGATAAACGGACATTTTAAATACAAATTCTTCATTCAGTTTTGAGATATGCAGATGAAGTCTTTCTGCCGAATAAACCATGGAAAAAATTAAAAAGCGGTCCCCACACATTGTCTTTAGCTTGCTATTTTTTTTTAAATAGCAATACATTTGGGTTTAAAGAAATATGTCAAGCATACTTTTTTAAACCATCCACTCTTTGACCAGAAGTTTAATCATTTAATAAGGTTTTGCAAGTTATGCAACATTTTTCTTTTTCTCCAGCCTTGAAAGCAAGCAGATATGTTACAAGCATTTGTTTATTTGCTTGTTGGCTTTGCATATTAAATAAAACTGTAAGATAAGGTATTTGCAGTTATATTTAGTTACACAGACAGGTTTGATGATGGTTTGCTGGCAACAGTGTATTTTCAAGTGAAACAAAATCTTTTTTGCTTGGCACACATTTCTTGCAGTCTTACACGACACACTGAATTTCAGCAATGCACTATTCCTAGCAGAGCTGTGAACTTTCATTAATCTTGATTTCAAAAACATATGGTTTCTAGCACAGACAAATGTCTATAACACTCAAACCTTTCATTTAAAAACAAATAATTTTTCCCATTTCTGACTACAAAGGGTTAGATATAGCTAATGTGTATTAGTTTGATCTGTTCCATCATCACTTTGCCTTGATGACTCTAATTATGCCGTGATAAAAACCTTGAGATTGTGTCATGCTCTCAGATTTCTTCCGCTGACGCGCATCCAGTGTGGACTGACATGATTCGTGCCCTGTGGAAGCGACTAGAACGTGGTACTAGATTGAAAATAGCTGTGTCACCTCCTCTGATGTCTTGTGCAATTGCTTGTTCCACAATCCTTTTTGAGCTTGACAATCAAAGGTGTGTACATTGCCATGGATAGGAAACAAAAGAGTACTGCAATGAGATTGAGCAATCTTGTAGCTTGGCATTAAAACTACAGTATATGGTAGAATAATATATACACTCTAAAAAATGCTGGGTTGTTTCAATATGGACTAACCCAGGTGTTGGGTTAAATTTTTTAATGAAATTTTTAACCCAAAAGTTGGGTTAGTCCATATTTGACCCAAAGTTGGATTGAAAGAACCCAGCATTTTTTAGAGTGTATGCATCTAAATACAGTATAGTATACACTTCTTAAAATAAAGGTTCCAAAAGGGGGTTTTCACAGTGATGTCATAGAAGAACCGGTTTTGGTTCCCCAAAGAACCTTTCAGTGGAGAGTTCTTAAAAGAACCATTTTTTTTCTTAGTGTGAAGAACATTTTAATCATCTAAAGAACCTTTTTCCACTGTAAAGAACCTTTTGAGGAATGAAAAGGTTCCATGAATGGTAAAGGTTCTTTGTGGAACCATTGATGCCAATAAAAAAACTTTATTTTTAAGAGTATAATGTGAATGCATGTGGTTTGCATGATTGTAAGTGAGTTAAACGGTTTAATTGAGAAACTGATGCATGATTATGAAACCACCTTCAGTTGTTTAATCAAAGAATGAAATCAGTTTAAACAAATGCAATACTGCAGTTTGACAAGTTTATACACTAATTAAATATTATCTTTATTGTTTGATTTGTATTGGCGAGCAGATGAAATATTTCAGCTGTACCAGCTTATGAATTATATATACAGTATATCTCTTTATGACTGATAGCTATTGATAATAATTGAATTTGATTATCGAGTCATTTTACTAGTTAAGCTTAGTTCTATTATGCTTTAAACAAAGCAAATTCCTCATGAAAAAATTAGAATTTTGTTTCAGTTTACCATGCAGACCTCGATAATAATAAAGCCACTCATATCAAGTGCTTGTCCTTTTGCGATCCCCCTCATGTTAATCCATTTAGACCATTTAAAATTTCAAAGCCAACACTTTGAAGTTGACCTCCTCGATCTTGGATGTGTTAGGAGCTCACATGTACAGGCCTGTAATCGAGTATCATTTCTTTTGCTATGGGAAAAACAGGTGCTATGGAGGCTGAACACAATAGGCAGTAGTTACTGGGCAGGAGAGAAGACACAATTGTCACAATGGTTGTCATGTGTTTTGATCTCGTGTCACTGAGGACACACCTGTAAATTCAACATGTCCCCAGGCAATATGTGCTAAAGCTGGATGAGAACAGAACAGCGAGATAGGAGACGTACCAGAAGTCAAAAAGTGTTTATTATTATCTGGCTTGTTTCCTTATGGTCACCTTCCACATTGTTTATGGTACATGGTGCACATAGTGTATATATTCATATGGACCATTTTTTATGAAACTTTTATGGTGCTTTTGCTTCTTTTTTTAAGCTTGACCGCCTCAGTCCTTGTTCATTGTAATTGCATGGAAAACAGAATGCAAAAATGTTGGAGGTTGCAGTTTGGCTGATGAAGTCTTGAACTACAAAACATGCAGAGTTCGAATGATATGATTTTCATTAGGCAAGCTATGAAGGTCATATTTTCCATGGGTACAGCTAAATATGCCTCCAAGAAATCTCTCTTTAGAGTTTCATCTGGTTGGACTAAAACCAGAGGAACAGAACAGGCCTATTATCCCGTTCCAAAACTTCCTGTTGGCATTATATCGATTGCCATAATATTCTGTGTTATATAACTGCTCGACATCCACCATTTTAATGTGATAATATTTTTCTCTACATCTATACTTTCTAAAATGCCTTCCCCCATATATTAAGCACAGTTCACTTCTTGTGGTGTTGCGTAGTAGTAACTGTATCTGAATTTACAATTTTGGATCATACCAGTGTCCTCTTTCCAAAAATCTCTTTAAAAGAAGTCTGATCCAAAGAAAGAAAAAAGACACCTCTGAGACAGAGAATAACAGTAAATCATGTCAGATGCATGATGAAAAACTGTTCCAGATTGTCTCTAGCATGCATCTATAATTTGCATTGGTATCATGACTTTACTGTTTCTCTCAAGCAAGTTCTTGATGTAAATGTAGACGAGCAAACACTGAAGCTGATGGTTTCACAGAAACGGACCCGGTTGCAAATAGAAGACACACAATAAAAAACAATGGGACCTTGTGTATTTCTGTGTTGGCTATCACACTAACCTGATGTAACAGTTAACAGATGGTCAGAAATGCTATGAAAAGCCACAATCATGAAAACACTGGCAAAAGAAGACTGTAACAAATCAAAATATGCTGGGAAAACAAAGCTGGCACCAAAGCTCTCTTCCTCCCATGCGTTGTCCATTGAGGTGTTGTAAAATGGTCATAGCTGGTCTCTGCTGATCATAGATTTAATAGTTATCATGTGTGTCAGACAGCTGAACTACATTCTGAGTGATGAAAAGGAAGTGAAATGAATTGGTTTTGACCTCTGAGTCACAGGCTGTTTAAAAAACCCATTCAGGTTTTGTAATATATTGGTTCAAGTCTTTTGGCTCAAAGATTCTGAAAAAAACTGTGAAACTGATCCATTTGTAAATGTTGTGTGTACCCATATAGTCAATATATTTTTGGGCTGTCACCACAACTGTCAAAACCCAGCCTGGTCTCATGTTTATACGTAGGTATTAATACGTAACATTTACAAGCACAAAACGTACACTTTTGTACGTTTTTATTAATGCTAAAACGTACAATTTAGACGTATTTCAACGTTTAAAACGTACAAATCGCTATGTATAGGTTTACCCACAGATGCCTCTCCGTTACTACCATCGCCGCCATAGATCTGCCCATGGCAGGAGGCAGCCTGCTTAGTAGCACGGAGAGCAAAATCTGTGGTGCGGCGCAACTCAGCCATCTCATCAGAAGAAAGGCCCTCGCCTTTATCCAGGTCTTTCAGCAGGTCAGCCTGGTATGCCTGGAGCACCGCCATCGTGTGCAGCGAAGCAACAGCCTGACCTGCTGCTGCGTATGCCCTGCCATTCATTTTAGAATAAGAAAAACATGACAGACAGATGCAATTACAATCATTTATTTATTGCAAAAATGTCAAAAGCAGTGCCAAAAGTAATCCAAATGACGATGCGTTGCAGCTGCAGTCCTCTCTGGCGGAATACAGTACGTTTGTGTGTGATCCAGAGCAGAATTTATGTTGTTAATCGCTGAAAATATTATCCAGATAATTTTCCCGATCCACTTCGTGAACTTGTGAAGGCACTCGCGCATCATTCAAACACAGAAACACTGCATGTTGCAATATGTGACGAATGCAGGCGAGAGCAAATGAGCGTTCGATTATCCTGCCATAAAACCTGTCGTTTGAAGCGGCAACATTTGAATTTGTAAAGAGCGCGTTAGTCAGCGCATAGTTCTATTGTCAGTCACAGCATGTGGGAGAAAACGCCTTTTGTGGCCCATGGCAATCAAAGTAAGCATTACATGACAAGTAAATGCACATTTCTGCAAAAACGATTGCAGAAATGTTATTTATTTTAAGGTTTAAAGTGAAGTCTTGTTTAACATTATGTAGGCATATTCTTGTAAACGAGCTGGCAGCAGAAATCACACAACAAAACGAAATGTTATCATTTCATAAGTAAACGAGTAAACAATTTAATAATGCAATTGAAAACAAGGTAATTCATATGACAACTAAAAACTAATAAAATTAATGACGCGATTTCAGTATTCATAAGGATTCATTTTTAGGTGTCGTCAATACGTCAGTTTTGTACGTTTAAATGCTGAAAATACGTAAGTATTTGTACGTTTAGATGCTGAAAATACGTCAGTATTGTACGTTTTAGTGCCTGTAAAAACGTACGTAAATGTACGTTTTATAGAACCACATTTTACGTAAAATACATACAAATTATCATGAGATCACGTTGCAGCACCACATGGACACCCATTACATTATCAAACACTATCTGTTTGCCTAATGAGAATCATTTGCCTAATGTGAGAGTCTGTGTGGTCATCTGTTTATATTTACAAAGTAGGTGTCAGTGAAAGAGTCTTCTTTTGTCCCAATCTTAAATAAACAGAGCTGATGTGCTTCATATGTCCAATTCACACCCGGCACACACCCTTGAAACGTACGTGGGAGGTTAGAGAGTCCTGTTAATATTACCATTTAAAAGACATTGTAAACGGTTTTAATTCAACCTCTAAAACACTCTAGTGAAAACTGGCGAATTTAGCCCATTTAAAGATTTAAACATTTATTAATATACCGTTATCATTTGTTTGAAAGCTATTGCACATACTGTTTTAACTTTGGTCTGGCTGATATACAGTATGTCAGCTGTATGGATGGATTTGGCAGGCTATCCATTTGACATAAGCACTATTTGCAGGAACAAATTTGCTGTCTTGAATCGATTACTACTGTGAATTCTTTATATATGTTCAGGGTAAGACAGATGCAATTGATTCTAACAATATGTATTCCTCATGTTTAAGTTTTGGCTAAAATAAAATAGATTTGGTCATCTATTCCAAACCACAGAATAACCATTGCACACATTATCATGATGTTGCTATCAACAAATATCTCACAATTTGTGCATCCATGCAGAGTATAACCAATACAATGAAATACAGTCATATCACCAGTTAACTTTTCATCATGAACAAACAAATAACAGAGTTTTCTGTAGTTTTCTATTTTGATTGAATATCAGCATCTGTCAAAAACTAAGGACCACACATCATGGCTTGATTTACTCACTCAAACACATGGCTAAATATTTGCCTTGCAAAAGTAAAGCTATGAGTAGGAGGACCTGGCACAAACCTTGGGCTGATGTTTATTTTCTTATTTGCAGGTCTAGTATCAAGAAAATTATAAATTCTAAGAAGAAACGTAAAGTGAATAATAAGAATGAATAAAGCACTTCATGGCTGGTACTGTCATTCCTTGTTTTTTGAGCTGTTCAATCATGACATCAATTTGTAGGCCTATTTGGAAGACAAATTCGTTATGATTTCTTAAAGGAATAGCTCACCCCCAAAATTTGCACCCTCAGGTCATGCAAGATGTAGATGAGTTTGTTTCTTCATTGGAACAGATTTGGAGAAATTTAGCATGAAATCATTTGCTCACCAGTGAATGGGTGCCGTCAGAAAGAGAGGTCTAACAGCTGATAAAAACATCAAAAGTAATCTACACAACTCCAGTCAATCAGTTAATGTCTTGTGAAGTGGAAAGCAGCATGTTTGTAAGAAACAACTCGATTGTTAAGGAATTATAACTTTAAACCATTGCCGTCTGGTCAAAATACCATAATCCATAATAATGCTTCCTCCATTGAAAAAGTCCATCCTCTGTTGTCCTCTCACATCAAAATCCACCAACATATTTGTTTAGAACTGTTTTTGTGTATAAACGGTGCTTGATCTGTGCATATTTCTGTTCTGACTCCGACAAGATTACTTTATCACTGAAGAAAGCAATATTATGGATAGACTGTAATTCAGTTTAAAACATTATTTAATATTAATACATTATTATGTATTTTTACTGTTCTTTTTATATGAATTACACTGTATTTCTACCTTGTCTAAATTTCTACATTAAAATTTCAATGATGACACTCTCTTTCCAAATAGCCCCCTCTGTTTTTAACAAATTGCACCCATACCTCTAATATAACTTAAAGAGACTTTCTTATTTTGTTTGTACAACATAAATAGCCTAACAGTTAAATATGCTTTAAGTGTGAATTCTGAAGCTGCTGCTGTGTGTGTTTTTATGATGCTAACAATAACAAAAGATCTATGTACATAAATTTAAAAAAAATAGCGTGCCTGTTCCTTTAACATATCTAAGGGCGTGGCTAGCTTTCAGCGCAGATTTGATTGACAGGGGAATGCAGGGGAGAAACTTGACCCGAGCAGCCTGTAGTATCCACGCTGTATCGCACAATCTCGTGTCACACCCCCATTCTGCCACTGTGAGCACATAAAGCTGCTTTACATCATTTGACTTGAATAGTTCTCCGTATTCACACGGGTGACTATACAGTTTGGTTAAGACTTAATACGACATGTTTGTCATTTGGAATTAAAATAGGCTAACTACGTTTTGAATGTGGATACTTCAGGTTAAACCAACTGGATATTGCCGTTTTGTCCGTCAGAATGATTTAAATAGCTACTTTAAGTATAACGAATGATTTTTTTCTTTCAAAACGAAAGGAAACTATTTCAGTCACCTGTAACATTTGACAGTAGATGAATCTTTTCATCGTGGACTACATCGAATTATAGGTAAGTGTTTTTTTTTTTAATAGAAACTTTAATATAATAAAATAATAGAGTTAAATGGAATAAAAGAGGATAAAAACAAACTAAAAATGTACTCTGGGAACGAGCTACTTCAGCATGTAAGTTAAGCAGCTTTGTGTCATTTAGTTTAATTCATATGTTTTTGACAGTGATTATTGATGATGCCAAATTACCACAGTTTTACTGTTGTAAGAATAACTAGTAAAACAATATTTTTTCATTATTCCTTTCACTATTCATTAACCGGTAAACATTCATAAGGTTTTCAAAATCAGTTTGATATTTTTTGGCATCAGTTAAAATCATTTTCAAAGATGTGAAGCTTTTATTTCTTAATTAAAAATAAATAGACAAACATGCATGATATTAAATTTTAAATAGGCTATATACAATAGTTCTACACCATGTTCCAAATATTTACAAAATACTAATTAAAAACACCAGTTTACAACCAGCAGCATTAATTTGTCAGTTTTTATTCCCTTAGTTGAATTTTTGTGATTCGTTTTCCCTCTTTTGTCCTGAGCATGAATTTAATTATTTAAATGTAGGCCTACCTATTTTTTTAAGTGTTTTATTATAGAATTATAAAATACAGTTCATGAGCACTATACATTATTTGTGGATTTTTAAAGGGGGAATGTTTGCTAATATACAAGAATATTTCTTTTAAAGTCTTAATTAATGATGGATGAGATTGAATGTGTGACACTGTGACACAACATTTTGTCAGTCAGAACTTACATCCTAGTGCCATACCATGTGTTACACATTTGAATAATCTAAAATCTAATCAACCACAGTTTGTGTTTGGATTTGTACATTATGTAAGACTATTCACTTACTTTTGGCTTTGTTAAGCATGTTCTTGGAACAATAACATCTCAGTCTCTTGCCTTTTCAGTAGCTCACTATATTAATTTGGAAAGTTTGGTCAGCCCATTTTTTAAATAATCAGTTTTGTCAAACAGACTACAGGAAGCTCTTAGTTATCATTACACAGTATATCCATTAAGCTATATATTTTATGTAATTCTCATATAAGACTAAAATAGAGAAGACCTTCAACTGATGAGTTCCCTTGTGAAATCAGCAGAGGCTAACAGATGCAGCGATGACAGCAAGATGAGACACAAGTCATCACAAAATGAAAGAGGGCCCAGCATTGGACCAGGCTCAGCATTAATAAAAAACAAACAAAAAAAAGCTTCCTCTATAAGCAGGGTTTTGGGACTTATGTCTGTATATACCCACTTATCTTTCCAAGCCTATTATTTTCTTTCTTCAATGAAACACTAAATAAAAACTTTAGCAGAAGGTTCACGCTGCTCTTTTCTGTTCAATAAAAGTTAATGTTGAGATGACTTTTCACAACCCAAAGCCACTCCTTTAGAACTTTAGAACACTCAAAATAGAGTCCTCAGATTGTATGATATACTGTCAGTTTTGAAGCTTGACAGCCCATAGTTACAATTTACTTACTATATATGGAAAACAGTGTGAAGATCTACTTTTGTGACCTAAAGAGGATAGAAAATCATGCAGACGTTCTGATGGTGAGAAATGATGACAGGATGTGAATCTCTTTGAGCCTTGAAGCTGCAGCTCATTGCAACCAAAAAGTATAGAGCTTCTCAAGTTCAAGCAATGCACCCATGCTTCATTTATTAATAGAGTTGCTGAAGAGATTGATTCGAAACTCCACAATCAATCAGATGTTTACCTCAGAAGCTGTAGGATCTAAAAGGCATATGTTTTGTACACTTCAAAGAGGTTTTCACACATCTGTGGAGTCTTTGGGAGAATGTAGCAGTTGCTTTGGCTGTTGATAAGTGTCTCTTTTGCTGCATTGAGTAATGCAGATAACAAATGGAATTTTGGTGCTGCTGGTGTTGCATCTGTGGCCTTAATGATAGAGAGATTGAGTGTTGGTAGCATATTGCGGTCGTGTCAGGTTGCACCATTGTTTACATCAACTTTGCCCCCTTAATCGAACAGGTGAGAAGTTCCAAGTGCAGCTGTCACTGTTGGGAGCCATCTAGATGCGTGTGCATGTGTGATGTTGTAATGACAGCACAAGGGTATGACCACCGGAGATGTTTGACACAGACATTTTTAGCTATCAAATCCTTTTGATTAGGCTACGGACCACACTCCATTCCCATATGGACCAATAGGCACGTAGATGCTTTATTGACCCCCTCAGGAAAATTAAGGATTAGCTAAAGAAGGATTACAAGACAGCTGCTCTTTATTAATCTATAATACTATGCTTTGAAATGAATCCCACACATTTTCTTAACCCATGTAAAGATGCCTTCATTATCTTAAAAGTGTCATGATCAAACTCCTCCACCGTTATGAGTCAATTAGATAGATCTCATTTGCAGAAGGGAAGCTATACTGTATACAGATGAAAGTATCTTGTGACGTGTTATTTTCCTGTTATCTCTATTTTAAGCATCTGAAACTAACTTTACTAATCTCTAAAGACAGGTGCTGAGAATGAGAAACTGTTGCTGCTGGGTTGTTGAACACAAAGTGCCTTAGTTGACATACTATATGAATACTTGTGACATTCATTTAATGGTTAAACTTCCAAGTATGTTCCCATAGTTCTTCAATATACAGTAAAAGTAAAGTAGCTTAGAAACTTTGCACAGTAAGCCAAACGTCTGGATGTCTGGAGGCTGCAGGAAATTATGGACTGCTGGCCAAAACCAACAAGCAGTCAAAAGGAATAAAAAAAAGAGGTTTTGGGTTCATTTCGGTCGGTGTTTTCTAAAACAGCAGCACGGATCTACTCAGACTAGCATGCTATACACAAAAATACCACAATGAATTGTAGCTTAAGCGTTCAGTCTGCAATTTCCTGTGCGCAAAGCTACTTCTGATGAGTCTCAAAAAGGAAAAGCTCCCAAATAACTTTTCTGGAGTGCCGAGGTGAATTGCACGTCATATGTAGGATTACCAAAAAATGGCAGTAAATCTTGAGGCTTGTTTTTCACAAGCAAAGCCAAGAGAAAGTCTAGGATGTCATGGAACACAAAAAGGCCATTTACACCAAGAATGACAACTATAACTATAACCATATAGTTAAAGATAAGAGTTAAAGCTAGGAGAAGTTAAAAAGAAGAGAATAGTGCAGTCCACACAACAATTACTGTATTATAATAATGACACACAAAAAACAATATATTTGGAGTCACTTTCAAAGCATTTTTTCCAGCTGATGAATGATAAATATAATGACAGCCAATCAGAATCCAGTTGGCTTTTAAGCGCTTGAGCATTGAAAGCTGCAGACATTGTAAGTGCATCATGTACTTAGAATAATCAGAATGTTATCATCTGTTGGTGTGGATGCTAATATAGTTATCGTTCTTGGTGTGAACGGGCCTTAAGGGTCTATTTCTGTGCATCTATTTGAGATCCTTATGTCAGCAGTCCTAATGGATCAGTTAGGTGACAGCTAATTGTTTGCGATGCGTCACCAGTCACTTTCTGTCCAGATAAAGTAAACAAATAGCTTGAAGGTGTCGCACTTAGTAATGAGTGCAAAGATAGCAAATAAATTCAGACTGGATTTGAATCTATGTTTAGTAACTTTAATTAATAGTACTATCTTAAAACCGGTATGATGACAAGCAGTCGAGGTGCAGCTTATAATATGGATATTTGCAGCCATCGCAGTGAACTCAAAAGCTCTCTCTTTATCTCTGCTGCAAGTTTATTTTGAGCCAGTGCTGTCTCTCTTTGATCACCAGTGTTCCCTATGGTAAAAACCCAAAAGTGAGGCCAGCGAAACAGTTGAGGGCATTTGTGGAGGGTAAAGATAATGGACAATAGACAGAATCACCTTTCAACACCTCTTTAAATACATTGGGAATAAAATTAAAGAGCCAGTAAATCACTCTCGCCTCCATGCTAATGTGGTGTCACTTTACATCTGTCCTGCCAAGCCTGTAGCTTTTCCTCACATTTGTCCTTCCTTGTCAGTAGACTCAACACATGCAGTGTGTATATTTAAATCTTGAAAGAAAGTCAGATTAATTGAAGCTGAAGTGTGCATTTTTTTAGTGCTGAAAAACGTTCTCCTATCGCATTTTAATGAACAAGGAAAACTATAAGTAAAGCCATTTACCCGTTCTTAAATTAGACGTTTTTAAGTGGATTTCCTGGTCATTGTTTTTGCTATTCCTACTGGTACAGAAATTACCCACTGCACTAAAATGGCCAATTTTCAACTGGTCAATCGTGACATTCAGAACTTTGATACTTCCTAATAGAGTTCATCAGTGCCTTCCACTTTTTTAGTGGCCTTGGTTTTGGAAATGTTTTTCCCATTCATTTTTCCATATGGAATTTTGTCTTCGTTTAAGATTTATAAGCCATGAATCAAACAACCAGCTATCAGCGAGGTGAATCACAACATTACAAAGACAAAAGATTATAAGACTGTCTACTTAATGGCTTTAATGAGGGAAAAATGACATAATCAAATAAAAGATGACAAACGAATATAAAACTGCTGATTTCAAGAGGTTGATTTTGTATATAGAAACAATGTTATTGCACAGTATGCATATACTAATATACATATAAAGTAGTTTGAGAGTGTATGGAGACTGTCATTCCCATCATGGGCAGATGCTAAAGGAGATTTCTTTGCAGAATCATAGGAAATGTTGTTTTTACCAGGAATTTTTTGAAAAAAAGTCAACAAAAGCATATACCATCAATTAACAACCTTATAGCTCACAGTAGGTCTGTCATAAAAATGAATTTGATTTTTACTTCTGGAACCCGAGTGTTGTACTCTTGCATGGCAACGTTTCTCATCGGTAACTGAAACTGGTGCTGCTTTCATGTCTCTTGCATCACACTGTAGACTCACGCATTTTGTTTTGTACAGCGCAAGTGATGCCATCTTACATCTCAGTTATCGACTGTAGTAAAAATCACTTCGGATGTTTACCGTATTAATATTACTCTAATATTGTTGCATTGTTGGCTGATTGCTATAATGATTTTTTTTTCTGGTGGAAGTTTTAAGGTAATATATAGGTAGGTAAGAAAATCAAAAACAAAGTCAACTCAAATCAATATTTAGTTGTGTAATGAGCGGTATAATGTACAGTTAGCCAGCCATTATCACAAAATAAACAGACTGTAAATTATTATTAAGAATAATGACAGACTGTCTGTTGATGATCCCTCACATAAACATGATCAGCCTTGTAGACTGACATTTATTCCATAATTAATTCCTGATGCGCCTTTAAACAAACCTTTAGTGCTTATTTTTCCAGGTTGTAGATTTAAAGATATGGAAATTTTAATACTGCCCAGCCAAACCATCTTAATGTCCCCGAGAATAAACATCTCAATGTAGACGGATGAGTGGGGATTTACATACAGTTTTTAAAGTAAAGCAAGCCCTTGTAACACTATAAACTCTTTTATAAAAAAATCTAGAACAAACATGGTAACAGCTCATAAAACTTTTTAAAAATGTCATTTTTTAATGATTACAACTTTTTTGTAATTTGCTGGTCTGAATGGTTTTCGTTTTGTTACAGGCACATATGTGAGAGGCTACAAGCGACAATGTCAAAGACACAGAAATCAAAGTCCAGGTCTCACTCTCGCTCGGCCTCCAGATCAAGATCCCATTCTGATTCCCGCTCCCGTTCCAGATCACAAAGCAGCTCTAGATCTAGATCCAGGAAACGCAGATATTGGTAAGTGTCTATGCTAATTAAATAGAAGCTACTGGCTTTGCAGTCATCATGGCATACAAAATATTTTGTAAATGAAAAATTTGATGGTTACCATTAATGCAGCGTACAAAGCAGGTGTGTGCAGATGCTGGATGAAGAAGTTGGTTTCAATTATTAATTTCAGTTTTGAGTCAGACTTTGTACTTTCAAGTTTCAGTCATCACTTTCAGTGACGTGTTGTGGATTTAAATACGTAACAGAATGAATAGGAAAGAAGGGATGTGTTGTAATATAATTTCTAAGAGTAAAAAAACTAATTAAATTATCAGTAATCATTTCCATTTTCCTGACTACTAGGTCATTCATGCAGATTCATTTAGCCTCTTTTGCTGTCTTCCAATCAGGCCCATATGGAATTAGCTCACAATTCTGTGTAAATAAACCCAGAAAATGCAAGAAGAAAGATTCCATCTGGGTCTACTTATAATCTTGTGCTTGGTGAACAATGAACATTAGCTACTCATTCTGACCATACTACAAAGTACAAATCTAAACACAATAAGGCTTACTGTGTCTTGACAGATGTGCTTAAGGATTGAGTGGGTTGGCAAACTGTTAACTTCTCACTTTGTTCATAAACACACAATGGAACATTGTAAACATGTGACTCAGCTTCCCCTCCATGACTCGTTTTAAATTCAAATCAATATCCCAGTCTCAGCCGTCTAGCCACAGCTGCCAGGCCAAAGTTATGTAAGGTACACCTCCGTACATAAATGAAAGCACCCTGTGCTTTTATACTCAGGCTTCCTCACTTGTTGAAAAGGGGCTGCTCAGTCACTGTGATTTTACTCTCCATGTGTTCGTCAGCATTGCATAAAGTCTGATATTTGGGAAGGGCTGTGGCTTTGGAAAGGCTCACCACACTTTCTTATTTCCCGTGCTAAAATTGTACTTCCCTGCACATTCTCATAGGACTGCTGGTTTTGTGCTTAAGCCCGTTAGGTAGCCAAATGTAAATTGCCTCTGCCAAAAAACTGCTGCTCTGTATTAGACAAAAACGGATACATATTTGTGGTACTCTGGTTTTTTGTTTTAAATATTTTTGAGGATGCATGATTTTTTTCCCATAAGCATGGATCCTTTTTCCTGTGTGGTTGACAGTGTACTTTGAGGCCAGTCGGAGAGATGTACAATGTTGATTTTTCATGCAAATGGAATCCGTAGAGGGTAAAATCTGATGTCCCTTATTTGTGAGCCTGACCTCTCACTGCTGACCACAGTTTCAGAGAGATGCCACAGCTGGAAAAAGCTTGATGCATACATGTCATATGAATGAAGCATAGCTGTATGGTTTTGAATGAAGTCAAACTGTCATAAGGTCATAAGTGGATGAAAATGCAGTCATTTCCAAATTATAAATACCCTGTTTCTGAGAAAGCAAAGTACTAAATAAAAGGGACAGTTTGTCCAAAGTTTGTCCATTTACTCACCCTCATGTCGTTCCAAATCTGTATTTCTTTTTTCTTCTGTGGAACATAAAAGAATTGTACTAGTTGCTTTTTCAAGTGCTATTACAGTTAAAGGTGTCAAGCTTTAAAAAGACGCAAAACTCTATTAAAGTTGTCGATATGACTTTTGCACAGAGGAGATTTCAGGTCTTCTGAAGTCTTATGATAGCTTTGTGTGACAAACAGACCAAAAATTATGCCATTCTGAATTATCTTGTGAGATGTGAGCTAAATATCAAGGTTTTCAGTCAATAATGACTTAAATTTGGTCAGTATCTCACATAAAGCGATCATATGACTTTAGAAGACATGCCGTTCAGTGTATGAGTCATATGGATGACTTTTATGTTGCTTTTGTACCCTTTAGAAGATTAAATGCCTCAGTTTCCATTCATTGTAATAACAGGGAAAAGTGCAACCAGTACAATTAAAATGTCTGCTTTTGTGCTTCCCAGTAGACAGAAAATGATATAGGTTTGGAATTACATGAGAGTGACTAAACAATTACTTAAATCAATTTAACTTAACTAGTGGATAAATAGCTTTTCAAATAAGGAAGCTGTTGTAATAGTTACCTTCAGTTAAAGTCTGTTCTCTGTACAAAGCTAATGTGTTGTAACTGGCAGGCTGAGAACCTCCTCTTTGCTTCATAGAAAAGAGAGTAGAAATCTTTCCAATATGACCCATGTGACTGACTCTTTCCATCCGCGCTCACTAGAGGATATGTAAAGTCCCTCTTTCTCACTGTGAGAGTATCATGTTGCTCTGTGCACTACCTTCTTACTCTGTATTCCAATGAAAAAACGCATCAGGTGAGTACAAAACCAGCCGAAACTGTAGATTATTGTTAATGTCATTATGTTTGTAGTTGCTTGTTGGATTGTAATTCGGTTTCAGTTGGATAATCATTTGCAACACCGTTTCACTTTCCAAATGACAAAAAAATCCACTCTACTAGAATGACAGGTTTTAACACAATGCTAGACATAATTGCATGTCTTCTGTAATTTTTTTGTCTGACACAGTTGACGTGTGCATAATGTTGAAATGTTTCAGTGTCTGTTCATTTTCCAATGAGATTATATTCTATAAATTATACATATTGAATATTCTATAGATCAGAGTGCAATGCACAGTATGAAGTACTTGCATGTGCAAGTTGTTTAGTTGATTATCAGTGTTTGTGATATGTTAAGGCATGCTGAAATGGACTGCTTTACAGAGAGACCAGAACTATTTAATTTAGATGTGTTCATAGATAGAACAACAGGGCCACCGTGTGGCTAAAGTTGACCTTGCACCCAGAGCTTTTATTTGTAATTGGTCGTAGCAGCAGTGTATACTACCTGAAATAATTCTGTGAAATAGTGTTACACTAATTATTGACCTTAAATCGTAAATCGAAACAGCTGAATTCACAATTATAGAATATATGAAAAAAATATTTCTTGTATATTTGTAAAATTTTACTGCTATATTCATTGGCCTTTTTGCTTTAGAAATTAATGTTATCAGTTATTAAAGGAATAGTCAAACTTTTATTGTTGTTGTTGTTAATTTAATAACATTCATTTATTATTATTATTATTATTATTATGCATTCTTTTAAGAGAGTCTTTTTCATACAACTATTGGGCTTTCTAGCTACAAAAAGGATAAAAACACTATAAAAGCATTATAGAAAATTGTTTATTTGTGTGAGGAAGTGGCCCAAAGTCATTATTTACTGTTATTTTGAAAAATCATCAAAATCATCAAAAAGCATCAATAAAACGAATGTCATTTGTTCTAAAGTGTCTCATAACCAAATTTCTTGACATTATAACCAAATTACATTTGAATAAAATTTGATTTGAAATCTGCAATGGAGGTAAAGATTAGTAGTGAAAATCTTTGGTCTGTTGTTGTCACGCAGAGGTATCTTGAGGCTCCAGAAGAAGATGTATAGGCTACTTTTATGTTTTGTTTAGTTTTCTCTCTCTCTCTCTCTCTCTCATATCTCTCATAGTTGATCTATGAGATCTCATAGTTGTAAAGAAAAAAATCTAAGTAAAAAAAATTTAAATTATTTTGTTGTTTTCCTTGGAAAAACACTATAGCATATGTAATGTCTCTTTGTGTCATTTTCTATATCCTAAAGAGTTTTGCTGACTCGATTCTTCTTTTTGTTGTATTCAAGCTCTAGGTCTCGCTCTCGGTCAAGATCCCATTCTCCGTCCCACAACCGGGAGCGGAACCACACACGGGAGTACCAGAATCAACGTGAGTTTCGAGGTAACCACAGAGGCTTCCGGAGGCCATATTACTTTCGGGGCAGAGGTCAGGGCTTTTTCCGTGGCCGCTTTCAGCGCGGTGGTAGGGGTGGATATAATAACTACCGACCCAAAAACTGGCAGAACTTCCGGCAGCACCATCAGCAGCAACAGCAGCAGCAGTACCACCCCAACAGCCCCAAGAGGGGCCGCTCGCGTTCACGCTCTCCCAAGAAGCAGTCAAAAAGTCCTCAGTCCCGCAGCCATTCCCGTCGCTCTGACAGGTCATCCTCAGGGAGATCGCCACAGTCGCACCACTCTTCCTCCTCCAACTCTGGGTCTGCCAAACGCAGTTGCAAAGAGGACACCTCTGTGCCAGAAGAAACCCGCGGAGGAGGAGATGGGGCTCTGGCAGAGCAGGTGGGAGGCTCTCCAGTGGCCAAAGGGAACTCTGATGGAGACAGGGCTGTGGAGAACTGTCAGGTTTTGAGGAACCATGACACTAGTCCTAAAAAGGCAAGTCCGCAGGTTTGCTCCACTGTCACTAATGACCAACCGATGGACTCTGCAACCAATACGACAATTCCTGTTCATAATGCTCCTAATAAAAGTGCCACCACCTGGCAGAGTGTTGAAACTGCACCTTCAAACACCAGCCCCATAAAGAAAAGCCTTACACCAGTTTTCAATGGTTTTGGGCTCTTTACAAATATTGACCAACAGACAGATGATACAATTGCTATCTCCACTGCGTTTTTGAAGTAAGTTTGCTTTCTTTTAATGAAAAACTGTTGCTTATTTGTCAGTTTGTACACATCCTAAAAGTTTGGAATAATAGAAATCTCTAAGGCTCACCAAGGCTGCATTTATTTGATCAAAAATACAGTAATATTATGAAATATTATTACAATTTAATGTAATTGTTTTCTGTTTAAAAATATTTCAAAATGTATTTTACTTCTGTGATTACAGTTTAATTTTCTGAATTTTCAGCCATTACTCCAGTCTTTTCAACGCTGTGTCACACCCCATTGGACTTTTTCATCCCTCATGTGCTCTGTGTGACCTAGTTTCCCTCATGTTTGATTGTGTCATTTAGTTCAGGTGTGTGTCATTAATTATCTTCATTTGCTCCCGTATTTAAAGTGTAGTCTGTCCTGTCTTTCTTTGTCCGGTATTGTTTAATGTTACCCTGTGTGTTAGGCTCCCGTATTTAAAGTGTAGTCTGTCCTGTCTTTCTTTGTCCGGTATTGTTTAATGTTACCCTGTGTGTTAGACCCTCTTCATCGTGTGGATTACCATTAAAAGGATTTGTTGTTATAATCTTCGCCATGCCTTCGTCTCCCTAACAGCAGTATCGTGACAGACTGATAATATTAAGAGCGATCATTAATTGAAAATCATGTGATGCTGAAGACTGGAGTAATGGCTGCTGACGCACCACGGGCGTCAGCTTTGCCACCACGGGCATAAATTACATTTTAAAATATTTTAAATTAGAAAATAGTTCTTTTAAATTGTAATATTTCAAAATATTAAATACAGTTTTTACTGTATTTTTAATCAAATAAATGCAAACTTGCTGAGTGACTTATTTTAAAAACAAAAAAATCGTAGTTATTCCAAACTTTTTACCAATAGTGTATATTATTTCATTATTTATCCTAGGGCTAGGTATTATTGCAGGCTTCCTGATTCGATTCCATTTAGTCTCTGTCTGCTAATGCTGTATATCATAAAGGGCAATTTCAGATTGATTCAAATCAGTAACTCATCTTTTTAAACCATTCATAAAACAAATCATCCCATAAGAGTCATTAATTGCCAGAATCAGGGCTACACTGGATGCATTGTATATTTTTGATTCACTAAATAGGACTAATTCATAAGACTGATTCATAGTAGTCAATTGTTCAAACAAAGCCCTATTTCTACCCTATTTCTTCCCATTTCTACCCAGCCCTAGATTAATTTGTCTTGTACATACTGTGTTTTAGGCCTTTCAAGCGAATTAAATGACAGATGTTCATCATTTCAATGGATTATATGCATTTGAAATTTGCTTTCTATTTTCTTTTTCTTTTTTACTTTTATTTTAGTCAGTGTAAGAGTGGAAATAACACAATAAATCATGTGTGTTGCCAGACAAAAAGTAAGATTGCACAGTTGGGTTTGCGATCTGCCTTCAAATGCATCAACAGAGCTGTTGGAAGAAAGAGCCAACACACATGAAGAGCTAGATATGCCTTGTTTGCAAATGTCAGCTCACAATCTGTAATTTAGATGTTCTAAAAAGGTCTAAAAGGTTTATATTTGCACTTTGCAAATGGATGAAGTGAAATTTTCCCAGCCTCACACACACTTGTTTACCTCTTTCACAGTGGAAGCCATTCATTTGTGCACGGTAAAATGAACAAATCCATTACAGTTTACGAATAGTTCTGTCAATTTGACTTGGTGCAGAAGTCCTTGGTCAGATGCGTCTGAGCACGTTATTGAAAATAACAATAAACTGAAAATTTCTTTCTCTCGTTGACTAGATTTCTGGAGGAGCAAAATCTTAAAAAACAGGCCTCTACATGGGACGACAACACACATAAAGGGAAAAGTAATGGAGATATAGTATGTGATAAAGAAAACAGAGAAATGTTTGAAAAGGGCATTGAGTTGTCTCGCACTGTAGATCACGACAACGCAGGAGAGAAGGAGAAATCCAAATCTGCCAAGAGTGGTGATGGTAATAAGTTATCCATAAGCTCCATTAAAAGGGGTTCACGAAACAGCCCGACACTTCTGTGCGAGGATGGCGAGGACGATGATGAAGAAATGGAGATGTCTGATAGGGTGAGGGATATGGAAAACGATCCCTCCAAAAGCAAAAGCAAAGTCACGGTGTCCGCTCGTGAAATGTTCGAGAATCGTATCAGGAGGATGCAGGACATGGCATGGGATGATGAGCTGGAAGCTCTCCTGCTCTGCCATAAACAGGAAAGAGCAGCGAATTTACTAGCTGCTCTATCTAAGAGAGACCAGCTCAGTGGCATGTTTAAGGATCCCTCACCTGAAAAGCTCTCTAATGTAAAACGAAAGGAGAAAACCACGCTAAGTTCCTCTTCTAAACCCACACTGCTGCCCAGGAGGAGCTCTGAGAACCGTGAGCAAGAGATGTTTGTGGTTATGAACGAGGAATCCCCACCAAGAGCTTCAGTGAAAAGAGGAAGTGAATTCAGTGTGAGGATGGATTCTCTAAGTGATGACCTTGCAAGGTAAATGATTTTCATTTCCCTCCAAGATCTCAGCAAGGACCTTTTGCTTCTACTTGCATCTTCACAAAACTTTGTGCATATGACTGCTTCTGACTATCAGATTTGAATTCTATTTCATTTTGCCTTTCCTAACCGTTGTTGTATTTGACAGGACGTCTGTTTTGAGCAATGAAAGAAGGAATCTTCTGGATTTACTGCATCTCGATAAGAAGGATTTGGAGTTTCAATCTGTCCTTCAGCATCTTCAGGCTCAGCAGTCACCCAAAAGCCCATCTGAGCTGTATGCCCAACACATAGTTTCAATTGTCCATCACATTAAAGGTGACTGAAACTGATGACTGATGTCTTTTGCAGCCAAGTTTCTGAGGGGGTACACTGTATTCTAAAAATTACATGTATTAATTTAATTAATATTTTTTAGCTTTTTGTTTTGTTTTGTTTATTCAGGTTTTATTACTTGGTGAAATGCTTTATTCATTTATTATATTTAAAAAGTATTTATATTACTAATTCATAATTTAATTTAAAAATATCAATTGTTTTTTGTCCGCCCACAGCTCAATATTTTCCTTCCTCTGGATTGACCCTAAATGACCGATTTGCCATGTACCAGAGACGAGCTGCTGAGAAAGAATTCATGAAGCAGAGAAAGAGTCCAGAGATACACAGGTACAAAAATTCAGGGACAACTTCCCAGGCTGATTTCTCACGCACATATTAGTAATTTATTTGTTTTGACCATTTCTAAGGCTCTAAGAAAGGAGGATCGACATTTATCAAAATATTCCTCTCTCCACCTCTTTTTTTTCACAGGAGAATTGATGTTTCTCCCAGTGCTTTTAAGAGGCACTCTCTTCTGTTTGATGAGATGAAAAGCTCCAAGGAAAACAGCTTCAAGGTGACCGAACATTTTGAAATATGACGTATTTTGGAAAAGAATGCTGCTCGAGTGATCCAGCCAGAGCATTCTTAGGCTTCCTTCTCACTCTAAACTCTGTTTCTGATGAGAGATGCATAAAAGTCCAAATGTGAGATGCAAAAAGAGGTGCATTCAGGTTGTTGTGTTGTAAATGCCCCCTCAACGTTTGATGGTAACCTTTTACTATGGGTACAAGCCTTCCTAAGAGGCAAGAAATCAGGGGTCAGAAATGGAAGTGACCAGTTGTTCCCATGTCAAATCCATTCAAAGGACTCTAAGCAAAAGTCATAGTAAGTATTCCTCTTCAAAGCCTGCAAAGAACAAGTGAGGTGTTTAGGCCAAGTAAAAACAACATACTTTCATGAGCACCAATGAAAGTATATCTGCTGTGGTCCTGTAATGTTGCCTCCTGTACTATTTTGTTTTGTTAAATGTCTTTTTTTTTATTTTGGTGAGCAAGTAAGAGGAAATCCAAGTGTTACCTTTGCGGCCTGTTGCCATTTCTGAGAAATACTGTTTAATTAGCCTGTTGAAAGACTGTGTGAAGCCAAAATGCCACTTAAAATGATATTAGAAAAGGTCTCTTCCTCTCATCCATTTGCATGGTTGTTTTAATTCAGCTGTTGCCATGTTTTTCTTTTTGGTCCCGCCCCATGCAATGCTACATGAAGCTGGAACGCTGCTAGCCCTCATCTGGCCAAAATATCTCTTTCTCCTCACCACAGGTCGATGGTAAAAAATCTAAAGGTGATTCAGTGGACCTTCGGCTGGATATTGAGCGCAAGAAGAAATACTTGAGTGGGGAGAGAGAGCACAGAGAGGAAGAGTATGGAGGAAGAGTATCGAGGGAATCTCCAGGTTCAAGCAAGGAAATATCCACTGAGAAAAACTCAAAGAACCACAAAAAACCGAAGTAAGCTGCTGTATAGGCATGTGAGAGTGAGAAATAAAGAGGTTCTGCTATGAGTTGTTCAGTTATGGAAAACAGAATTAAGAGAGACTTAAACGGTTGAAGCTGCTGCCATTTTGGTGACAAAAATAATAAGCTGACAGTTGTATTTTTGTTTGGGTTTGTTGTGACCTCTCAAGTGAAAAAAATCCTGCCTTGGTGATAATGACTTCTCTAAATGTAGTATTTTGATCAACCAATAAACAATTAGCAATTTCAGATCAAATTTTACTTGCCTCAACATTAAAAGAATGGTTGAGTCAAGTAAAGATTAAGCAAGATGAAACCGTCAAGAAGTCCATCTTGAGCCTCTCAAGAGGCCTTAAAAACATTTATAAAAAGGCCTGAAGATGCGTTCACACTCACAGCAGTCTGCAGCGACAAGAAATGAGAGTTGGTGATGTGAGGCAACATAAATGACAGAAATTGTTGGCAGTGCGAATGTTGAGCAGAGTTGAATTTTATGCAAATGAGCTGCAATACGATGCAGCGACTTCCAATGGGAGTGGAGCTTACGTGATTTTAACCTCCTGATACCGTCAAGTTTGAATGCCTGCTTGTGCCCAATAGGACAGCCACTTGGTCACCTTCAGCTATTAAATCACTGTCAGTGTGAATGCACCTTTTTGCCTTTCTGGTCAGCTGTATATATGGAATATGTTGGATAAAGGCTGTCAAGTGTTTAAAAAATGTCCTGATTTCCTTCTGGTAAAGATTAATTTATAGTTGGTGGAGAAGCAAATGACCTGATAAAGTCATCTTGCGCATGTTGAAGAACAATAAAAGTTGTTACCTTCGATCCAGTTGATTTTTTAATTTTTAAGACCTGTTAACATTCATGAACAATGTCTGAATCTAATGTTATTTAATTCCTAAGGAAAAACAAGAAGAAACGTGAGCATTCTGAGTCATCTTCCTCATCTTCCTCATCTTCCTTTGTTTACCACGAAGAAGACGCTGAGATCAAGGCAGAAGGTTTCTCCAAAATACAACAGGGGCTTAGAGAGTATGGAGAGCCTGCAGAAAGAGGACGGGCACGAGGAGGCTTTGTAAGTTTTGAGTGTATGGAATAACTAAGATGTTTGTTTATTGCTGTGGTACTTAAGGTTGCCATTTGCTGTTTCTCAGCAGCTTAGAATGCGCGGCAGAAGTTGGAACCGAGGACATTTCCATGGAAGCAGTAATGGTGATTCACAGATGAACATGTCAGCAAAGAATGACGACTGGGATCAAGAATACACTCCCAAGAACAAGAAATACTTCCTAGTATGTTGTGATCTTTGTAACACCCATTCTGCTTTCCCTTTCTATTGGAGTTTCTAATGGAGAAAATAGTCCCACCTACAACTATATGTTATATAATTGCATCAAGAAGATTCTCGGCAAGTCTGTATTTTTTGTCTTTGCAGCACAGTGAAAGAGATGGTGAAGCTGAGAAGAAGATGATGGACACACGAGGACGTGGTCGCGGTAATGCTCTTCGCGCAAAGGGACGTTTCATCCTCCGGAGGGCCACAAATACCAACACCATCAATAATACAAGCCCTAAATGGGCCCATGATAAATTCCAGACCACTGATGATGATGAGGGCGAACAGCAAGGAGAAGATGTAGAACAGGACCAGTGAGAACAGAGCAGTAACGATGTTAAGATCCCTCATCATGCTTTAAACCCTGGGATAAGACTTGTCAGCCTTCACACTTTCAAGAATGGATATAATATTCACATCCATATGCATCTAAAACTTTTTCATAGGGAAGAGGCTTTTTTATTGTATTGCTTTGATTTCCTATTTTCGTGAGGATGCTTTTTGTCAGCTTGGTCGTGTTTTGTGCTTTCTGTGTATCTTTTTTTTTTTTTTGTACATGCAAACTCTCAAAGGTTCATAGAAAAATACATATGGAGTTTAAGCAAAGTTATTTAGAGGAGCACATTCATCTAATCATGGCAGACACTGTTAAAGGCAACTTCAAATTTATTTTCTATCCTTAAATCTCTGGAAGAATTAGCACTCCATCTCGAAATCGAGTGCCTCCATTGTGAATCCGGTCTCGTTTTTTGCACAAGACTATTAAAACATGCAAACGAAACAAACGCAGAACAAAAAGTTAATATCTAAGTAGTGAAAGACTGATTGGATAAGGCAGGCCAATTGATCAGCTGATATTTGTCCAGTCATTAACTGATTAAAGGAAGTGTTTATCTCCCCACTTTTTTAGTTTACAATTTTACTGATAGCTTTGTCTATGGATAGTAAGACATTTTATTTTTTTATTTGTGTGTGAATTTTGATTGTTGTGTAATATACAGTACAATTCAACATAATACGACACATATGTAGCTTATTGGCCACCCTGCTTTATAGATGTTGATATCAGGCATCAAAAAGCCCATTTTATTTGACCACTAGTTCAATGGTTAGGTGCCGTTGATACACCATAGTGCCTGAAGTGTAGAATACCAGTATAGAACTATGGCTGGTTATGTACTCATTATTGCTGTTGAAAAAAAAATAGATGTACATATTAATGTTTTGTGGACTTAATTGAAACTCTTTGAGACCCTTGTGTGTCTACCTATAGAAAGGAAGATCATGACTTAATAACTTGTATGAATGACCCAGTCTCGCTATGGGACCAAACTACAGCAGGTAGACATTCATGTCCCAGTCACTGACATGTGGGGGAAAAAGATTTACATTCATCCAACTGCTAGTCAAAGATGCCAACTTTGAAACTGGACAAACAGCCTACAGATAAAGTTAAATGTACATGCACATACAAATGTTTTAAAGACAATTTTTGATTTATTGGGGTGCAAGTTTTTGACAATATGTGTGTGTATCCTGTTTTATTATGGTTTTTCTAATGTGTGTCTTGTGTCTTCAAATTGTATGCCTTTTTCTATTGGCTAAGCACCTTTATTTTTGTTTTTGAAGAGTTAAAGTATAAAGAATATGCTGGGGGGAAAGTGAACAATTTTCATTCATACTCAAAATTGGATTTTAGCTGTCTGGGTTCTGATTTGCACTGTCTGATACATTTGGACTTTTTGACATTTTTGACTTGCATTTATATACTCACAATCAGAAAGAAATAAAAATGCAGCAATTTTACATCTGACTGAAGTAGGTTTTTTTTTTGGTAAATTATCATATTGTGAATTAAGCCTATTTTAATGGTCTCTTAACAATGCTTTATTATTTCTGTGTAAATTGACCCGACATGCTCTAAATAAAAGCATTACAGTCTCAGTACAATCATATCTCTGCTATCTGTTCAATAAAAGTTAAGCTGGCATAGACTGAAAGAACTAATATCAACACACTCATATTTAACAATCAGCTCCCTTGTTCAGCAGTAAGGGCACTGATCAGGGAGTCGGCCATTTTAAGGGCTGTCTCAATCGCGAAATCCTTCCAGTGCACTGGAACGTTCGCTCCCTGAAAAATCCCACAATGCACTGCAAAAACTAGGGCAATAACGTCACATTTCTGAAGCGCGAAACATAAACCAGACGAGCCAACTCGATAAATATAATGACTCGATAGAAGATTTGAAAAGACAAACCGTTTTTTAGTATATTTCAACATAAACACACATCGCTAGACAGGAATTGAACACATCTAATTAACATTTATAATTATTATTCGGCTGAATGTTGTAAGAACTTGAACCAGAACGATGTGTTTAAAGAGACTAAAAAATAAATATCAAAAAGAGATCGGTCCTGTCTGTTGTTTATTAATTCCAGTGATGACGTTCTACTATGTTGTCCGTTGACGTTGTACGTAATCATGTCACTGGAATTCGAGTGATCACTGTCCCAACGTGCAGTGAGTCAGGGAACTTACCAGTGCCCGAATTCGTGTACACGATCTACTGATTCACGAGCTAGGGAGCTGATTGAGACGCACCCTAAGATTACGCTCCTATTAAATCAAGGTTATTTAAACATCAGGGTTTTCCTTGAATTCCTTTCAAGTGAGTACACATGCAGTATTGTCAGTCATTTTTGCTGTGGCGCGTGACACCAGAAGGCTCATACCAACACAAACCTGTCTCACCTGTTACACACTTATCTCTCCTTCTCAGGGTATAACGTGTCTTGACTAGCTGAGAATTTTTTTTTTACCAACAATGCTAATGTTTGACTAGAAAGAAGGAGGTCCAACAAAGCTTTTGCTGTCTCTGGATTGTGTAATGCCACTAAATCAAGCAGGGATTCCATGACACTTTGAGAACTGAACAGAATCTTCATTGTCAGACTTGGTGCTCTAAACACAGCTTTCAAGGGGCCATGGGTGAGTTTTTAAACTTTGTTTCAAAAAGGTTGTTATGATTTGGCAAGCTGTGGTATTTGTGGTACTTGGGTTATGTATAGATATATTTATTTATTTTTATTGCCATTCCAACACCTATGGCTTTTTAATGGAAAGATCAATGTATTTTAGAAGAAGCATATATAGTGATTATGTATATATATGGTAGCCAGTGTTCATGTGAATTGTAGTATAATGAGTGTAACATAATTTTGATTAGTAAGCAATAAACGACAAGTGACAGGTTACACCTGTATCATATTTTTGATTTAATATTATTACTAACAATTATCCATAACTGAATGTATTTATTTATTTACTGATTTACTCAGTGTGACGTATTTGGTCAAGAAACTTGAGCTGACAGTTTATGACACCAACATCATTATAATGCTGCTTTCTTTTTAGCTCACCTGATCATAAACTACCTGTAATTAAGGCTTAACATTTAGACTGATAAAACACAAGAGTTTCTTGCCGGAAATCAGATAAAATGCCACTGTGAATCATGCAAACTGATCTTTGTACTGCTATGCGTTCTTGAGTTCAAATCACTCAGGTTCAACTCGCATACCTGTAAGCCTGTTGAAACGCATTGCTCATGGCTATCCAGCTCCAGGATTGCACTTTAGAGTCACATAAATCCTATCACTTCAATCTCTTTGGCATGTTTTTTCATGTCTTTCACATAATTAGATGCATTTGTCTGTAGGGTAAGTATTTCATAAAAGATAAGGCTGATTGAGAAAGTGCAACTGACTCACACCATGTCTACACCGGACGCGACAGTTGTCGTGTCGCGCCGCAACTGCTAAAGTCTGTCTACACTGGACGCGACAAACATCATAGCTGGCCCAAATGAAATCTGCATTTATTTGAGTGAAAAATCTGTAGAATGGCTATGTTAAAATTTATTTTAGATACTTATAAGTAGCTGAAAACATAATTTACAAGCCAAAATATTACATATTTCATAAAACACTCCAGTTTACTAACCACCAATGGCTTCACCTCTCTTCTGTCCCTTTTAGAGGTGCTTGTGCTTCTGGACTTTGAGGCGACAATGTCAGATGAGTTGACGGTGCATGTGGGAGATGTGGTGAAGAACGTCTCAAAGGGTAAAGAGGAAGGGTGGCTGGAAGGAGAGCTGAGAGGAAAGAGAGGCATGTTTCCTAGCAACTTTGCCAAGGTCTGCACCTGTTAGAGCACTCTTTCCATAGCTTTCCTAGTAGCCATAATGGTCATTTTCAAAATGGCTATTCTCTCCTTACAGGAAGTGCCTGTTTACTTAATAGGGGACAGCAACAGAGAGCCAAGAAGCATGAGGAAATGTAAGTTTTTTGGCGTATTGATTACCATTTGTATAGCCAACCGTTCTAAAGTTTTCTATACAGCAAGAATGCATTAAATTTATGAAATTTATAATGTTACATATTTATTATTTTTTTAGCTAAGTGCTGCTCTTTTGAACTTTCTATTCATCAAAGAATTACGGTTTCTAGGGATGGGCGGATCGATCCTTAAGTATCGATACTTTCGATACTGATGTTGTATCGAAAGGATCGATCCTCACATAAAAATATCGATTCTGAAGTGCATTTTTTAACTATTAATTTTATTTATTTATCAAGAAATTCGGTGCATAAAACAAGCTTCTAAATGGAAAAATAGACTATAATAGCGAATAATTGTGTAGGATAGAACCATTTCTCCTGCTCATCGGAACACCCGCAAATGCTGAAAGACAGAACCAATCAATCACAGACAGTGTTCGCTGCTGACGCATGGCTCACAGTGCTTGTTCAAATAGGGCTGCGTTTCCCAAAAGCATCAGAAGCATAAGTAGATCTATAGAAACCATTGCCACATTATTACATTGTTACTATATATCAAATTAATTCTGAAAAATGCATCACGGTTTCCACACAAATATGAAGCAGCAATAATAATAAATGTTTCTTGAGCAGCAAATGATATTATAATTATTTCTGAAGGATAATGTGACACTGAAGACTGGAGTAATGAT
>NW_015625652.1:1587054-1587717 GCF_001515625.1 Sinocyclocheilus rhinocerous | reverse complement strand
AGATGCATTTTAAATTACATTTTAAAATATATTAAAATAGAAAATAGTTATTTTTAATTGTTATGTTTCACAATATTGCTGCTTTTACTGTTTGTTCAAATAAGTGCAGCCTTCCTGAGCATGAGACTTAAAAAAATATTACAAAATCTTACTGACCCCAAACTTTTGTGTACATGTAATATTTATTTTAAATTGGCTAGTTTGTGCAAGTAAATTTATTTAAACTGGTTGTTAAAAGTTCAAATGGATTGTGTTATGTTCTGTAATTGCTGTTAATAAATCTGTCAGAAAAAAAAAATATATGAGTTTCGCCTTTAGGGGTACAACAGCCTGGCAGCCTTTTACAAAAAAATAACCATGGTTTTATTACTGTAACAACTGTTTACCACACTTTTTTTTGGAGGTGAAACTGCAGTAACCACAAATTTACCATGGTAATAATAATAATAATAAATTTTAGTACTTATGTAACACCAACAAAGGTGGACCTTTTGAAACTTATCTACACTTAAAGCATGCATACTTGTATGGTACTAATATGCTCACTTTTAGGGGTATAGTTGCACCTTTAAGGTTACTGCCCCAGTAAAGGGCTAAAATACAATTATAGTATACTTTATTTCTGACAGTGTAAACCAAAAAAGGCCTATGAAATGTTAAAAA
>NW_015625652.1:1509235-1585349 GCF_001515625.1 Sinocyclocheilus rhinocerous | reverse complement strand
TTGTATGGTACTAATATGCTCCCTTTTAGAGGTATAGTTGCACCTTTGAGGTTACTGCCCCAGTAAAGGGCTAAAATACAATTATAGTATATTTTATTTCTAACTGTGTAAACAAAAAAGGCCTATGAAATGTTAAAAACATGGCTTTAAAATCTAATATTAAGTCAGTATAATTACTGATTATATTCTTTTAATAATTTAAATGCAGTAATTTATAATTAAGTTTATTAGGTATTGGTATCGATATCGACGATACTGGGCTTGAAAATATCGGTATCGGATCGAAAATAAAATAAGAGGTATCGCCCATCCCTATTAAAGACCAATGAGATTTGAGTGCTGGCTGTGCAGATGCAATATTTGGCTGCACCGAATGAACGAACACACCCCTTCATAAACCGATTCGGTTGTGAGTCTGAATGGCACTCTGAGCGGCATTAGGGTAGAAGATTTAAAAATGGCCGATAACCATAATTACAATACATAGCCTAATTAAAATGACATAGGCACGGTATTAAAATGATTGTTGAATTTTATATATAGTTTTATAAAAATCATGCAAATATTGACACTCGTATTTTTGAGAGTCGAATTAATCGGTTGAGCCAATGATTCATTCATCGTCACTCCTGGCGTAAACCTGCAGAAAAGCGATTCTGAACGAATCTTGGATGAATCAAAGTCCCCAACAATAACAGATATGTTTTCTTTCAAATATTCAAATTTTATGGTGGAGAAATATGTTTTTTTTTTTTCAGTGACAGATTCTTAAACTTTTACATCCGAAACCACAGGCGTAAGCGTCTGAAGCTGCCCAAAGCATCCCGACTTGGTAGGCTAAAATAAGTAGGCTAATGAAAGGTTTGTGCCTCCACATCCGGTCTCAAATTATACCCACCAAAATCCATAGGCTATATCCGCCATAAAATAGAACTTGTCATAAAAGTGAAGTACTTGTAAAAGTGAAAGCTGGAAGTGCTTTTGCAGTCTAGTTCAGTTCAGTTTGTTCTCGCACGTTAACGTGTTGACATGTTACATATGTTTTCCACTTACTTCATCGCTCCAGTGAAGAAACCAAAGGTACAGACGAGGAAATGTGAGGTGGCTTTTCCCTACACCTCCGCGCACGAGGACGAGCTGGAGCTGGTTGTCGGGGAGACCATCGAGATTCTCAGAGAGGTGAGAAGTTCTATACATTTCTAGAAACTTCATTGATAAGAGTCTTATGTGGTTTCGTATTGCAGTTACTTGCATCCTTGTTAACGTTAAAGAATAGTTCATCCCAAAAAATAAATACATAAATAAATAAAAAATTATAATTATAATAATGCAAATAACCAATTTACTCACCCTTAAGTCTTTTCAAATCCATAATATTTCTCTCGCTCTCTCTCTCTCTCTCTCTCTCTCTCTATGACAAAATGTATACCCGTTATACACAGTACTATACTGGATAAAAACACCCATCAAATGAGTAAATGTATCTGGGAAATGTTTGTGTCCTAATGAAATTTTATATTTATAAATATTCTGCTATAATTTCTGTTTTATCTGGCAGATTGAAGATGGGTGGTGGATGGGAAAGAAAAATAACCAAATAGGAGCCTTTCCATCAAATTTTGTCAAGGAAATTTTTGTCCCTTCAAAAGGTGACGTTGTACACTAAAACTGGAACTTGCATTTCTTTTGCATCACATGCATACTAGGGTTCCCTCCATAATTGTTGTGACAAAGATTGTTGTAACTTGGGCATTCTATGTTTGTGGTGAACCTTTGTGGTATTTTTGTAATCTCATGAAGTCTTTTGTGGACAAATCCACACATGCTTCCTGAGAAGTGTTTCTGTCAGACATGTCTGACTGTTTTGATTGAATTTTGGTCTCAGCTTCAATCGTTTCTTCACTTTTACTGGCAAAACTCTGGTCCTTATGTTAACAAACGCAAATAACAGAGTCCAAATTTTATCAGTAGCCTAGAACAAAGACTAAATGCTACAAGTTTAAACGGTTGAGTAATCACAAACATCTGTGAAGCCATTGGTTCTAAACAGTATAGTGTCATGAAATGCCTGGACTATGTATAAAAAGTGTTGTATTTTCCCTGGTGAAACCAAACTGTAATAAAACATTATTTAAAAAATAAAGAATAAAGTAAATAAAGAATAAAATAAAACATAATAATAAAAATGTGTTTTTGTTCCGAACATTATGGAGGGCGCTGTATGTTTGTTACTGTCTTACTGGACCCTCTTAATGTTCTGCAGATGGCAAGACAACTGAAGTCAAATCCAGGCCTAAACTCTCTGAAGCTGTCTTCAATAAAGAGGTGAAAATTCTATTCTATTCTATTCTATTATATTATAATTTATATATTGTAATATTCTTTTTTTCATACAGGGAAAAGTACAACAGAGACCAAGTTTAAGGAGAAAAACATCAAGTGGTGAGAAATCTAAAAACATGCCATAGCGTACAGATGACGTTGATTAAGTAATTAAATGCTGTTTAGCTGGTATTTGAGGTTGTACACTTCAACTTGAAGAGGACTGAACACTATTCCCATGTTACACAGTGACAGAGAACACGCAGAGTCTTAAGACAATGTGTATGCAGTTATCAGTGAATGAAAAGATCTATTCTTAAAGGACTTCCCTAAGGCCTTCATACCAGAAGAGCAGCAACATGTGCTTTCAGATTCACCCACCAAACCTACCTGGCAAATCCGTTGAGGAAAAGCCCAAGTTGCTAATAAGTTAATTACAACGTCAGTACATTTGAAGTCACTAAATTCATATTTAATTTCTCAACAGTGAAGGAATGTTGTCAGGTCATGTTCGACTACAAAGCTGTTGCCGAAGACGAGTTAAACCTGAAGAAGGGAGACGTCATAGCAATCATCAACAAGGTGTGTAATTTGTGACCAACTGAATGCTTTCTATTTATACAGCACACAGCACATTTTCTAATGAAAAACAAAGTTACCTCAACAGATGTGTATGTAAAGGATAATGTACAGTCAGCTGGTCATTGCAGCAAAATAATAAATGATGATCCGGTGATTAGAATGCCAACACAAAACAATCTTGAATCATTCTAAAGAGGTGTGTTTTGTGAAAATGACAGCATGACTTTACATTACCTTGCTTATTACATGTTTACTTAAATAATTACTTAAACCAATAGTTCACCCAAAAATGAAATTGTTGTCACCATTTACTCACCCTCATGTCGTTTCAAAACCTGCATACATTTTTTTCTTATGTTGAACAACACAAAAGAAGATATTTTGAAGAACCAAACAGTCCCCATTGACTTCCATAGTAGGGAAAGAAATATGCTGAAAGTCAATGGGGACCATCAACTGTTTGATTACCAGCATTCTTCAAAATATCTTCTTTTATGTTCAACATAAGAAAGAAACTCGTACAGGTTTGGAAGAACATGACAATGGAACGAAATGATGACAAAAGGTTCATTTTTGGGTGAACTATCGCTTTAACAAATAAGTAAATAAATGCACATGAAATTGATTTGAGTTGAAATTATGCTACCATTTTATGGTTCTGTTATTCTTTATGCTACCAAAAGACCATTCAAAGTCTTTTATGCTCATATAGCTAATATTACAATAAAAAAGTTTTCTATTTTAAAATATTTTTAATTGTAATACTAAATTTTCTTATTATAATCAATATTGAAAACAGTTGTTCTGCTTATTATTTTTGTGGAAACTGTGATAAATCTTTGATGAATAGAAAGTTCTAAAGAACAGCATTTATTTGAAAACGAAATGTTTGTAACATTATAAATATATTTACTGTCAATTTGGTCAATTTAATGCATCCTTACTGAAAGTATTTATTTCTTTCAAAAAAAAAATCTTACTGACCTCAGATTTTTTTGAATGGTAATTAAATGAAACGAAAAGGGCATAGAGTGATCTCATATGTGTATTCTAACTGATTACCTCCTCATTTGGTTGTTTATACCCCATATACAAGTTTGTGTCTTTTCCTGGGCAATGATTCAGCTTTGTGTTTTTATTTTCTTTTTCTTTTCCCTAAAGTCCACTGAGGACGAGGGCTGGTGGGAGGGGGAACTGAACGGACGCAGGGGCTTTTTTCCTGATAACTTCGTCATGGTGATCCCAGCGGATGCTCTTCATGTGAGTGTGGGACAGAGAAATGTTCTCATGATTGGCCCATTTGTGCATTGTTAGAGAATGGGAGTCTCCCTTTTGTCAACACTGCTCTGGGCTGTTAGTAATGGGCTGGCTCAGAAAACCGATTTTAGTTTACAAATAGTTTAATTTTTTTTAAGATGGAACAGACTGGAGGTTATAAATCTGTTTTTAATACCTTATTATTATTATATTAAAAGAGATTGACTTAGAAGAGAGGAACACTAAAACGGTGACTGGATTCCTCCAACATGGAAAGAGTGTGAGCTTTATCTTGCTCAGAAGGACTAATCTATATTTTGTTGACAATTTCTCGTTTCTGACGCAGACTGGAAATGCAGGTCAGCCACCGGTGAGACATGGCTCTCTGAAAAACGCAGGTAAGACATCAGCACCTGTCATAGTGGCAGGGCTGGTTCGACAAGTCTGTTTCTTCAGATTATACCAAACATAGCTGGAAATGTTGCTAGAAATAGCATTAAAAGATTTTAGGGGGTGTGTGAGCTGGTTCGATAAGATGTAAAACATGTAGTGGCACGTGTCAGGGCGTTGTTACTGTCAATTCAAAACTAAAGTTTGTAGGTTTTATTCTTGCATGGCGTGACCCATGGCCATTACTTTAAAAAAACTGCTTTTGCACTAAATTACTACTTTCTGTTTTGTGAAAGTAGTATATTTATCCATCTTTATTTTAGTATTCCATTTTTAGCAAGTTATACACGAGCACAATTATGCTAACCTTGAAAAACTGCATTTTGTAATATACAATTTGAATTTTTGTGCACTGCTTTGTGTCTTTATAAGAACTCCGATGTCCTCTTCAAATAAGTATATAGTTCATCAAAAGACATGAATAAATACCACATGAATAAATAACAGTTAAGCTGGAATTCATCATATAAAATAATGGCTCTTATATGACTCTTTCAATAATGTTCTTGAAATCAGAAACACAACCTTTATTAGACATTAGACACTGCTAAGATTTTTTTTTTATCTAGAGGAAGTTTGTGCCATTTCTTTACTTATATAATGTATATATATAATATATATAATGTCTTTATTATTATTATTTTCACATAATGCAAAAATAAAGACAATTGAATAGCTTAGTTTTTTTCCCTTTTACAAAGAATATAAACATTTTATGAACATTCTGTTAACTTTATACAGTGCTCAACAGCCCTTATTATTAAACTATATTATATTTTTTCAATCAGCCTGACTTTTCTGAGGAATTAACAACTTTGCAGCATGTTCATTTAATATTAGCGTATGTTTGGTAGTTCACAAAAATTCTCTGATGGAAACTACAAGCTGTAAAATACAGTTTCAGCACCTGTTATTGACAACTGTCATTTCTAGGACAGGAAGTAGGCTTTTTGCTCATATCATGTTTTGTTTTGCACTCGAGCATGAGTATTTCCCCTCAGGCTGATCATATTTTGTTTGCTGCGGAATGTAATCTGTAACAGTATTAAAGTGGCGTTAAAAGCCTGGAAATGTGGTGCAAGAATCTCTGTTCATTACTTAAGTTTTAAATCTGACTTCACACACATCACATTCATTACCACAAACCGCTCTAAGAAACACTGATGCAGCAGTGTGGGGCTGTGACAGGAAGTCGTAGGCCATGAAGAGATGTCATGTGAGCAGACTCTAGAGAAAGGCAAGGGCAAAGTGGAGCACCCCTGTGCTCTCTATATATAAACGCTTTCATATGAATATAGGGTTGTATTGTTGGAATACTGAAAAACTCACAGGGTATGTATAGACTCTGTTTATTCTTCAGTATTTTCAGTTCTTGGATTTTCATGTTCTCTACATGCTAGATGTGTTTGCAGTTGATGTCGCTTGTCGCTTGACTGCATGGAATTAGAAACGTCTCAGAATGTGGTTTTTAATAGTTTTTTTTTTTGAAGATTTGCTTTTAAAAGAAAAGATCTTGTCATAGTAGTCCTGATGGTAGATGAAACAATGTTCTGTATGAGAGAGGATGTTCACTCAAAATAATTACATGTGATATTTATGGCTTTGCTAAGATCTTTGATTTTATCTTAGATTGTGACTTTAATGTCTTGTTTGATTTTGACTCCACAAGAGTAATTCTGAATGAGCACAGAGATCTGGCCTTTTTTTTTTGTTCTGCAAGACAGTTTAATGGCTGTTAATACTTGAACCCATTTGGATTTATTAAGGGAACCCATGAGATTTTTTTGTGTAGCCACAGGAAACAGCAGCTCTTTTGCTCATTTGTCAGGGAAAGTTGCCTGTTCCCATGCCACTGAGACCTCCAGCATGTAACCCGTGTAGTTGTGAGAATGCTTCAAAGTGATGTTTATTTTGTGCTGTTATTCTAAAAGTGTGTAAAGGGCAAATTATGAAAAAGAATGGCAGCAAAAATTGCTTCAAGGGTGCAGGCTGGCCTCCTCTGGTGTTCTTTGGACAAGACATAACAGTCCAAAAAGAAGCAAAATTGATAAGGGTGAAGAATTGTTTTGTAAGATATGGAGAGAAAAAAACTCCAAATGGATAGAGCCACCACTGTCAGATCAAACGTCATAATACTGACTGCAAAATCTTGTATCTTCTTATATCTCAGTGAACCAGATGCCAGTGATGGACCAGAACAGCTCTGACACGAACACAAAGACGGAGACTAAACGTAATAATTCTGAACACACCTGTAAATATCCTTGCTTAAGTGTAACATCCTATCTTGATAATTGATTTATATAGTAAATGCACATCTAAATTTTGGATTAAATGTTTAAATTACACATGTACAAAATGTATTACTTCAGTAGATATTTGAGCTAATTTAAAAGCACTGCTGTCTGAAGAATTTGCCTATTATGATAATATTTATCTCTTGTCTTTGCACTCTCTCCTCTTTGCTCAGGTGACAAACCGGACACTAAAGACCTTCGAAGTGACCCACCTGGTAAAATTAAGTTGCCCGGTCTGCACAAACCACCCGTTCCACCACCACCAGTGAAGGAGAAGCCCATAAAACTAGTACCAAAGTAAGTGACGCCTCAGCAAATCATCTTTGAGCATACAACCTTCTGTGATGCTTTTCATCACAAGTAATGCCAAAAATAGAAGGAATCTGAAACAGAGAAGTTTTTCACTACTTCACCAGATAAATGAAATCATGAATTTCCTTTCATCGGTTAGATTTATTATGCTAAAGGGACTGAATTCCCCCTCATTAGATGATCATTTAGCATTGTGTGTTATTCTAAAGGGCCTGTGAATGCTCAGTCTTGTAGAGAGCAATGGAAATTTTATGAGTTGCTGAGGGACTAAACAAACCAAACTGCCTGTTTCCTGTTTTTCTGAGTGAGACTGTGTCTTCAGGCAGAGCAAAAAGAAAGAACTGTCATTCTGACTGAAATGCATGCACAAACTAAGACATTACAGCCAATTAACAGTTAATCTTACATTTTCCACAACAAATCAAAGTGGTGCATTGTTTGAAAAAAGCTCACGGCACTCTAAAACACATTAGACACCACGTTACGGATGCTGATGTTTATTTTGATTTCAGTGCAGAGAACGATGCTATTAAATTGAAACTACGTTGAAAATCTGTGACTCCTGCTTGCTTTGTATTTGTGTGTTTTAAGTACTCAGACGTTTCTGAAATGTATTTTAATGTGTTGTATGTGTGTAATATGCATAATGCCTATTTCCCCTTCTTAGAAATGAAGAGCCACAACCTGTCTCACCTAAACAACAGCCCCCAGCTTCGCCAGTACAGAAAGAGGTTAAAGAGAAGACCCCTGACCAGTTTGACGGTGTAGATGTATCCTCGGAGAAACTGAGCCATCCCACAGCCAACAGAGCCAAACCTCCACAGAGAAGACCACCAACAGCCCTCACCTCTGACGCACAAGTGAGCCTAACACACTCATACACGCGTCAGGATTTGAGTTGATTGGAGGATTGGTTGATTTGAAGTTGATTTCCGTTTAATACTCGAAATGAGTCAAAATACTTAATCACACTTGAGGTGTGCCTCTCAAGCCAAATCATGCCAAGGGTGGTGCATGAAGAATGATGATTAAAAATTAAGAAATTAAAAATTAGGGCTGTCAATCAATTAAAATAATTAATCATGATTATATATAACAAATATAAAGATGTAGTCAAGTTAGTTTTCAAATTAATTCTAATGTCTTGACAAATAATGCAATTGACATCTGTTTTTCATAAAGGTTCCAGCTGAAATTGACCACAATGAAACTTCAGAAGAGAAAGATGGATTACCACAAACTATTCCAGAGGTTTGGATAACTCTTTATAATAACTTTCATTCACAATATTAATACATTATATAATGCTTCACAGATCAGATCAGCTCATGTGCCTTCAAATATAAAAAAAAACATTTATACACAATATATATATTGATATTTGAAAGTACATGAACTATTGATCTGTTAAGCATTATATCATGTTTTAAGGACCTATTAATGAAAGTTGTTTTAAAGTGTTACCAAAGGTTGGAAACGTATTGATATTACATTATGGAATTATATTTGTCTATAAAACATCTCCTTACATGTCTGGTATATACTATGAAAAGTTTGAAGTCGGTAATATTTTTGATATTTTTGAAAGAAGTCTCTTATGCTCACCAAGGCTGCATTTAATTGATGAAAATACAGTAAATACACAGAAATATTATTACAATTTAACGTAACTTTTCAAATTTATTGTATTTTGTGCTCAAGAAACATTTCTTTAGGCACACTAGTGCTGCTTAATATTTTTGTAGAAACCTTGATGCATTTATTTCAGGATTCAATGAATAGAAAGTTCAAATTAACAGCATTTTCTTTGAAATCTTTTGTAGCAATATAGAAGTCTTAATTGACACTTTTTTTTGTCAGTAGTGTACATGTAAAGCATTTGTTAACATTTCGTTATCTTGTCCTGGGAGTTACATCTCTCTTCACCCCTCAGTTGCTCAGCTGCTGGTATTTTTCTCACAGGGTACAGAACCTCAGTCATCACCTTCCACCAAGACAGAGCAGGTAGCTAAAACCACGTCACCACCCAAGACACCGCCTGAAAGCAAAGCTGTGGCTCAGGAGGAGAGCACATCACTGGCCTCTGTGCTGACAGAGCTCAAAGATATCCGCATGTCACTGGATCTCCTCAAAGCACAGCACGAGTGAGTATGAACCCCTAACTACCACACCTGAATGATCATATCACACATTTCTCTTATTGCAATATCCCTCTTTAATGACCAGGAGAGACATAAAGGAGCTTAAAGATGAACTGAAGGATGAGACGGAAAAACGAACGAGATTACAGGTAAGTGGTGAGATTTGAGTCTATTCTGTGGGGATTATTACGTGCAGATAATAAAGTCTCGCTTTATTATATGTGCAGTGATATGCATCTAAAACAAACTTGTAGAGTTCACAGAAATACTATATTAAAAATGACTACACAAATCACATATTTATGGCTTTACTTACTCAAAAGACTCGAAGTAGTGTAATAGAATTAGGGCAAACTTTATTTCAATTGCTTGAGCAACAAAGAAAGAAGAGGAAAAATACAAAAAAGAAAAAAATATAAGTAGATTGCAGTGATTAGTTTTTTGCATCACAGTTTCTCATTCAGTTCTATACAGTTAAATCCTGTATTCCAAATTAAATCTAGTTGCCAGTGGCACATGAAAAAAAAACGTGATAATTACCGTCTTCATCCTCAAGAGAGCAGCAATGAGTTAAAAATACAACTTGTTTGAACTCCAAACATCTGAATCGCATAACAGTTGTCATAAACGTTAAAAATAGCCAAATATCTGGCAGTGTTAAACTTAAAAAATTTACTTTTAACAATATAATTTCTTAACTGATGGAGTTATTTATTTATTTACCTCAGAATAATGTCAACCAGCTTGATTTTACACTGTAGAATTCAAATATAGTCTCACTTTAATACTAGTCTCACCTTAATGCCAAGTACAACTAATATTTTGATATTTATAGGATGAGGTGGAGGCTCTGAGGAAAAAACAGTGAACATTGAACACCAGGAGTATTTCACTACCCCCCGTGGTCCTTCTCTGGGACATGGACATAAAGGCTACAGAACAACGATGTTGGGGGAATGGAAATCCAGCACATGTGACTGATTGATTGATGAATTCCTGGTTGAGTGGACCAGAAGCCAGAGCTTAAATCAGAGAGCAGAACTACAAAAGACTTCTGGTTTTCTCATATACTGCTTATCAGCTCATTTGGTTGTGGGAGTCCTCGGCATTCATTTCTTAAGACATATGTGCATTTTGAAATGTGTAAATATCAGACATCCAATATCTTATATTTTCATGGAAATTCAGGGATAATGTAAGGCCGTATTTTAAGGTATTAACACACTTTCTATTATTAATATATTTCTGTTTTGTGGTTGTATTCTGTAACAAATAAATCAATAAATAGTTCCACTTGTTTTTGCTCCAAGCCTGATTTACCCAGAGATGTTCTGATAAACATGTGCTGGCATCTTTTTTAATGCATAAATGTTTCGTCTGTGTTAAGATAATGAAACAAGATGGCTTTATTTTTGTGAGTGAAATATATCAGTGACGTACAAATACAGAACTGGTATCACTTTTATGAACGTAGCATATTAAAATATTAATTTTCTTTTCATAACCCCTATAACCTGATTGAAGAGAATCTTATGAAATTACACAAAACACAATCCGATTGGTTCCAGATCATTTGTGATGAATTATAACACAGCAAATGCTGTTTAAAAGCTCTTTGCTTGTCAAAAAACTGAATCTGAAAGTCCATTTTCCCTTTGTGAAGATGTGATGTGAGACTGGTGTGGATTTAGTTTCCCTTTAGACTGAAAACAGCATCTGGAAAGCATGTGGAACACATTAGCTCCTCATAGTCTGACTAATCATTGGGAATGGACAGTATTTAATGACATGCAGACTAATTCCAAATAATAGAAATATGTAGGTTGAATTACAGTGATGACAGTACCATCAATCAAAACAAATTTGTGACTTTTTTTGGGGCTCATCTGTGATGTCATGATGGTTCTATACATATTAGGTGTCCTATGAGCAGTTCTCAAGTTTGAGATTATGAGTTTATGAGCAGTTCTCAAATTTGAGATTATGAGTTTATGAGCAGTTCTCAAGTTTGAGATTATGAGTTTGAGCAGTTCTCAAGTTTGAGATTGAGTTTGAGCAGTTCTGAAGTTTGAGATTATGAGTTTGAGCAGTTCTCAAGTTTGAGATTGAGTTTGAGCAGTTCTGAAGTTTGAGATTATGAGTTTATGAGCAGTTATCATGTTTACATAGTTTACAAGTTTAGTTAAACAGTGAGGAAAGTTGTTTCTTTAGAAAATTCTAACATTCTGTTACATTCTCATGCAAACACTTTTTATTGGTACGCTTTGGTCTAATTGTTTGGGTTTCAGCATTTTCGATTTCAATGTAAAGCTCAATAATATTTAAATCAAACACATATCTTGCCATTATCTCTTCATGTCATTCCACATTCCATGGGATTCCCAGAAGGAATTTTTTTAACTAGAAATAAAACAATACAATAACATCAGTTTGGCGAGCAAATATTTAACTTAAACATGACAAACAAGATGCCCATAATTTTTTTTTTTTTTTTTTATATTTACATATTTTTATGCCATAAACATATTATTGTAAATGACTGATGGCATAGCCAAAACAACCATGACATTTATTGTAAAATATATAAAGATCTGACTAATTTGGTATTTGTTATTGATATATTCTGATGGCTCAGTGGATTTTATCATAGATGATTAGCAAATCAACCCTTGATTGTTTTAAACTGCATCTGCTGATTGGTATAACCATGTTACTCGGGACTCAGAGCAGGACCCATGTTGAGCAGGATGTTTTTTGGCTTTATTTAGGAATGCACAATATATATTGGAACCATATCAGTAATTAGTTGGTATTAGACATTTTTAAAATGTATCAATACTGGGCAATATTGGATTTTTCTGCTCATTTCAAAATCCACTTTTTTAATTTTACATTTTACCATAATCCAACTCACAAAATTCATCTTAAAATAATATTGCAAGTAAGTGAAGTAAGTTTTGTATCATACACAACATCAATGTTGTGATGCCTGTTTCACATTGTAGCATTAAAAACAATTGAATTTAGCGTTTTAAAATGTAATTAGACAAACTAGTATAAATCATGAAAATAATTCTCTCATCTGCATCGAATTTTAATTTCTGTTCTGTTCATTTCTGTTCAAAAGTTTGGGATCGGCAAGATTTTTAATGTTTTTTAAAGAAGTATCTTTTGCTCAGCAAGGCTGCATTTATTTGATCAAAAATAGAGAAAAAACACTAATATCGTGAAATATTATTATAATTTAAAACAACAGTTTTCTATTTTATTATACTTTAAAATATAATTTATTCCTGTGATGCAAAGCTGAATTTTCATAATCCATTACTCCAGTCTTCAGTGTCACATGATCCTTCAGAAATCATTCTGATTTATTATCAATGTTGTAAACAGATGTGCTGCTTAATATTTATTTATTTATTTTATTAGAACTTGTGATACTTTTTTAGGATTCTTTGATAAATAAAAAGTTAAAAAGAACAGCATGTTCAAATGGAAATCTTTTCTAACAATGCCTTTCCTATCACTTTAACACATCCTTACTGAATAAAAGCATTAATTTCTTTAAATTCTTAAAAAAAATAACTAATCCCAAACTTTTGAACAGCAGTGTATATCGCCATGTAGCTTTATAATCTATGAGTTACTGCATGATTTGACAGAGGACTTAAAAATAGTACAAATATATCAAGAAAAAAAATCTACACACAAATAAGCATGGTGCAAAAGTGCATTTGCTTTCAGTGAGTTTCTAATAATCACCTACAATATACAAATACTTTTTAAACATCAATTCAGACGTCAAAGTCTAAGATGATTTTTTTAATAAGCACCATGATTTAGGGACTGATAGCAACTTGCCCGGTCCAAATGTTGCATACAGAACAGCTGTACCCGTGGTCTGTAGGATTACAATAACATATGTAAAAAATTGCAAACGCTGTCCATTAACAGTCTTTCAAAGTACTGCACTCAGCCAGCGAAATGTCCAGGAGTGTTAGTAGTAGTGCACTCTTCCAATAGTGCCCGTCCCTGTTCCCAGGATGTCCGGCTGTCCGTTTCTCCAGATTTCCCTGATGATCCTCTCCCTTTCCTCCAATCGCTGTGCCCGCTCCAGCTCCTCGGCTGAGGTGAACACGTTCCTGCTCAGTGTCCCGTCCGGCGTGATGAGATGGTTGCTCATGGGGATCTCTGTGGTGCTGTGCCGGATGGAGGAGTCCAGGCCTCCTGCATCTTCCTCCTCCTCATCATCGCTCTCCTCGTCTTCCTCCTCCTCCTCACTATAGTCTTTCAGCTGTTTTTTCTCCGGCGTGGGGGGCGCCGTAGTGGTCCGAGGCTTGCAGGAAATGCGGATGACCAGGAGGCAGAGAGTGAGCACCAGGCCAAAACAGACACCGATGACAAAGTAAAGGCCAAAACTCTCTGGATTGGCTGGATAGATAGAAACAAGTCTAGTTTAGTCACTGGAACATATTCATATGAGTTTGCTGTTCTTTTAACCTGAGTTGCATGTTAAACATGGAAAAAGCACTGACCTTTAATGTGAGCATAAGCAGCAATAGTGTTGCTCAAGAAATCCATCTCTTTCCTTTTCACATTCATCCTGGCTTTGTACTGTGTTTTCTAACCTACAGGATAACAAATGTAAAATACTTTTGATAAAGGTGATTGGTGCTTGTTTTCAGCACATGCTTAAGTGTGACTGCTAAGTGTTTTTTAGGGCATTGCTAATGTGTTCTGGGTGGTTTCTGACTGTCCTAAAAACACTGCAAAATTAATATTTTTGTAATCAGCATTTTTTATTTTATTTTATTGTTTTTATTAATTGATTAATTTATATTGCTGTATGAAGCTAGAAAATCACAAAAAAGAGGCAATCAACAAGATGTAAAATTTTGTTATAGACTAATATTTTTTTATAGATCCTTACAGTTCTATTTTTAAGGCAAAATTTTTAGAGGTGAAATTAGCTGCATATGTTTAGATTATAAAATAACAGTACGTTTTCAAATAAAGAATACATTCAAAATTTTAAAATAAAAAAATGTACAAATTAAATCAGCTAATTTTTTATTCTAAAATTCTAAAGGTGAAATTAGCTGTAAATATTTATATTATTTATATTATAAAATTGAGTGAGTTTTCAAATAAAGAATACATTCAGAATTTAAGAAAAAATTCTAAAATCTAAAAATCTAAAATTCAAATAAATTAATAAATAAATGCAAGAATTTCAAAACAAGGCCAAAGGTCATGCTTTTTTATAGATTCTTTCAGGTTTTTTTTTTTTTAAATGTTATCAAAAAACGGTTTTGTTTTTAAAGGCAACATTTTTAGAGAAATTAGCTGTAAATATTTACATTATAAAATCACAGGTAAGTTTTTAAATAAAGAATACAGTCTACATTTTAAAATAAAAAATGTAAAAATTAAACCGAATGAATGAAAGAATGAATGAATGAATTTCAGGCCAAACAAAAACTAGGCCAAAGGCTTCTGTGTTCCAAAAGAAAAAGTAACAGACTAGTCAAGTCACTGAGCTTTTCTTCTCAAATTCTCTGGCACTGTGAAGCACAGCATAGACTCACTATATATAACTATTCAGTAAAAACATCCTGAAGTCTACAACCCATCCCTGCGAGCTCCTGTTGTGAGGTTGAAAGGTCAGTATTGCCAAGAGCTAGTGGGGCCAATTTCCCTTACAAATCTCCACCTAATGATGTGTAGCCAGTAGTCAGATTCTTTTGTATCTGAATAAAGGACATGATTCAATACTCTTCCCTAATGTCGTCCATTCAAATACATCTCCAGCCTTTTCCTTTCCTGCTTTGTTTGCGTCCGTAGTGTATTTCCTCTCTGACTCTTTTCCCTTCTAACTGTGAACTCCCAAGGAAGATTCATATTTCCAAGGACCAACAAATACAGCCACACCCTCGCTCGCATACAGTATGAGGGCAAGAGTTTGAGGTTATATTTATAACCCCAAACAAACATATCCTCCCTATGACAGTATGACAGTTCTGTGCCTGGTTCTCATCTCAATCCACAACGCGTTGCAGGCGCCACAGAAATCGTGGAGAACTGGGGTCATGTGCGTCTGCCGGATCTTGCCACACTTCCTGTGTCCCCCACTCCTCTTTTTTATCCCATCCACTACAGTCACACAGAACTTCCTGCCGACTTTGGCTTTTCTCACTCACTATTGTTTTCTGTCTGTGACATCATTGCTGTACACATAATGTTTAAGTTTGCAAACTCAGTGATTTAAATGGGCTTAAATGACTAAGTAATTACACATTATCACAGCATTTACAATTTGGCCTTACAAAAATGAACTTTTAAAGGCACAGTTTACCCAAAAACAGACCTGTATGACTTTCTTAATTGGAACGCAAACGATGTTAGTTTGAATGTTAACACTACGTACAATGAAAAAATATAGTAACCAGAGGCATTCAAGCACCATAAAAATGGCTCATTTGCTATATTCCAAGTCTTCTGCCATCATATGATAGCTTTGTGCTTAACTGTTTTTCACTGAAAATCCTAATATCTTTGAAGTACCTCCTTTAATATTCAATAAAAGAAAAAGCCCGTTCTAAAACATCAATTAAAATGTGATCATTATGAAATTATAAACAGTTATTTTCTAGAATAAGAAAGAGAGTGAAGTGAACAGAAGTAGCCTAGAAATAAATGCATTGAAATTTACCATATAATGCAATCAGTTCCTCCTCATGATGCACCTCATGGTTTTTTTGAGATGGATCAAGCTTCTCACTCTGGTTATGGCCTTGTGTCCTCAGAATATCTTGGGTCTTCGTCTACACAACGACAAAAGCAAATACAGAGAGAGAGAGAGAGATGCACACCCTTGTCAGACCACATCACATCTAAAATCACTGAGGCATCTGCAGTGCAAACAAATGTAAGGCGCCAGATTGCGCTGTGCACACAGGAAGTCAGCTTGAGATCTAACAGCCTAAAACAGATTCACATTTCATCTATGAAAATGCAATAAATCATATCCCAGATAGGAATCCACTACATGATGAAGGAGTCGTTCTCAAACTTAGCAGGAGTGAACTGAATTTGAAAATTTAATCACAGCGTGAACCGGCTGAACAGAAGCATCATGAATAAATATTTCAATATTAACCTCTGTGTTCATTTTTGTCAGCTTTCTTCATATGTTACACAGTACTAGCCTAAATTATTCAGTTTGTGCCAGTTATAAAGCTATGCTTCCAGACATCTGAAATATTTCATAGGCAGATGGTGTGAAAAAAATTGCAGAAGCAGGAGGTTTCTTTCAGAATTGGTTTAGTAAAGCCCCTTTGCTTTGCAGTGCCGATTTGGATCTAGCTGACTCTTGGAAGCTCGTAACGTGTATAGAAACCACAGCCAGTGATCATTACAAATTTTGACCCACATGGCAAACCCAGGAATGACCCAGAAGAGAGACAGTATGAACATATTTCATTTGGAAGCTGGATCAAAATGCATGTTCTTGTTGGGTTCCTGTCTGAATTACTGCAGTGGCTGATCCAGAAAGTCTATAACACAGATGCACTAATAAAAATTACAATAATCTTGTTACACAAAAATATCTAGCTGACTCTTGGAAGCTCGTAACGTGTATAGAAACCACAGCCAGTGATCATTACAAATTTTGACCCACATGGCAAACCCAGGAATGACCCAGAAGAGAGACAGTATGAACATATTTCATTTGGAAGCTGGATCAAAATGCATGTTCTTGCATGTTTCTGAATTACTGCAGTGGCTGATCCAGAAAGTCTATAACACAGATGCACTAATAAAAATTACAATAATCTAGTTACACAAAAATACACAAAACACCAGAAAATGTAGAAATATTAACTTAGTAAAGTAATAATCTCCAGAAAAATGTTCACCCTACTAGCTCTGTTTAACTCTTCACTCACAGCACAGTCATGTCTGAGTGGAGTCTACTGGCAGCTGGAGACAAGTCTATCTAAACACCTATTAACCTGCCGTGTTGTTTTGTTTGTGTTTTGTTTTTCCCCTGAGGAGGAAATTATTTGCAGGCCTCCTGCCCTCATGCGATCCTGTCACTCCAACATCAGCGGTTTTCTTTCTCTGACCTCATGTTCTGCTCCAAAGCAGATGTTGCATTTAAACTTGACAAAGCAAAGGGGAAAATACCAATGTATGTTCTGACGTCTGGGGACATTAATAAGGCTCGGAGAACATAATTTATTAGTTTGAGCTAACTATAGTCACATGGTCAAAGTTTAAATGTTTAAATGTGCAGTTAGGGGCTCTTTCTACCTGCTCTGACCCTTAAAAATATCTCTTGTTGGTGCAACCCCATGTGGTCAGGTTCCTAGAGTCTTACTAAATAATATTTTAACTTGGAAAAAAAACTTTAATATTTTATAGTAATATATCTATTAATATAAATTACAAGTCCAGAGACTGTCATATCTGGTGATAATTCTTGTCTTTTCCACAATAAGACGTCCACAGTAGCATTTCCTTCCCCTAGATCAGTCTCAATTTGACAGGAAAAGTTGAGACCTAGTGCAAATACCTAAACAGCACCCCCTGATTTCTTTCTCTGTTTTTCTCATGAAGTTGTCTGTCCAAATAAAGAGTGCAAGTGGATGATTTGTGGGGGACAAAGTGACAGGCCAAAGATCTCTGGAGCGATTCCTTTTTCTGTTAATTGTTAAACAGAAGCTTCAGTCTTGACCATCGAGGGATGCATCGGTCAAAAACAATCCCCTCATTGTAAAGCACTAAAAAAATATCATCACAAAGCATGGACGGAATTTACTCCATGACTTTAAAGGCTATAACTGAATTCACCGATATCAAAAGAAAAACATAATCCGAGCAGCCTGCGCGGCCTTTTCGTTCATATGACACACCACCAGCCAAAACAAGCAAATGGATATTTTTGATACTAGAAATGTTCTCTGAGCCACTGGAATTTACTGCCACAGTGGTTGAACCACTTGTGGTCTTCTTGGCAAAGGGCTCGGTGACTGATACAGGACTTTAAATCTAAATATAACTGGGTTTCTTTGTCTCACTAAACTATTCCCAAACTGTGGACAGGCTGGAGGAGGTAATCTCAATATACAAACTACTCTTAATGACGACTTTATTCTGTCAGCCTCAGTAGAAAACAACTTTATCATGACTAGACTAGTGTCTGTTCTCCTAAAATGTCCTTTTAAGATGAAAAGTTCACTTCAAAAATGAAGAAAGAAAATGTTTTCCTCTTATCCCATAAACAGCTATGTTGGAAAAAGGAGTGAGGGGGGTAAAATGTGTCCCTGAAAGCACATTTGAAACTTTGAAACATTGCTTTTATCATCATTTTTGCGTTTGGCGGAACGCTACAATCCTAACATCCTCATAATCTTGAGTTTTTCCATAAACAACCGTCCAAAAGCGTTGTAAAATCGCTGACTGTGCAATCTCTCAGCCAACACCAAGCCCCTTGGGTCTCATTTTCTCCCATCAGGCAGATTTACCTGAACACCAGCCATGTCCAGAATTGTCTCAACAAATCAAAGTTAGAAGCTCAATGTAACTTCCAAAACCTCAGAGGTGAGGGTAACTGTCCAACTAGTGAACTTGGACACATTTCTACTGGCTGTGTTGCCTGTAAAACTGCTCAGGAGGGTTGCATGGTAAAAGCATTTGCTATGTGAATTATCTTGAGCTCCTTTACAGGCCTGGACCTCACCGTGACATTTCCAAAACAGTGTAGAGTGTCTTTCTTTCTTGTTTCTCTTGACAGAGAATCGAGCAGATTAAGCCGTGTAACTCATTTGGACTGTGTTTCCTGCCAGTAGCTCTTACTGAGGGGGATATTTAATTTGGAGCCAAGTCAGACATGTGGTTGCCATCAGATTCTTGACCCCTGCACCAAACGTGGAGTTGACCCTAAAGACGCATGCCAGCCGAGAAAGACGATACTAAACGAACGCCACACAACCTCCTTTCTTGAATTTCCTCAAATGCACAAATCTCTGCACAAACCTCACTCTCTAAAGGTTTTTCCCCCATTAAGGAATGTTATTTTTCTAACAAATATTCTAAACATTATGCACACTTACTTAAGATGAAGACTCATATAAATAGCCTAATATTATACAACAGTGACATTTATAATGTTACAAAATATCTATATATCAAATAAATTATGTTCTTTTGAACTTTTTATTCATCAAAGAATCCTTAAAAAAAGCATTTCCACAAAAATATTAAGCAGCATAACTGTTTCAACATTGATAACAATAAGAAACTATTCTTGAGCACCAAACCAGCATATTGAATGACAGTGTTTGGGGTAATGCATTACAAGTAACGTGAGTTACGTAATCAGATTACTTTTTTTAAGTAACTTAAGTAAAATAATGCATTACTTTTTAATGTAGAAGGAAATATCTGAGTTACTTTTTCAAATAAGTAACACCAGTTACTTTGTTTCCCATGTCTTGACTGACAGCTCTCGTGTTGCCAAGTTGAGAGAAATCGGGAACAAGTTCAGAGGCGTTGTGTGTGTGCTGTTTGACCATGATGCTTACTGTAAACATGATGCTTACTGTAAGTATAAAGACTAAATAGGAACATGTATTTATTCATCTCACCTGCACAAAAACAGATTCGGTATGAAAAATCTAAATGAATAAATGCAAACTCAGAATATTATACAAACCTGCAATAATTAAACATGTTAAATAAGACAAATTTATTTTATGTATTTAACCCCATTTTATTAACCAATGTCTTTGCTACTGACCTTCGATGATCCAATTCAACCATGCTAAGCAAAAACGACACATTTGTGTTATTGCTGAATAGTGTTGAACTTTCTTCTCCTGTGTAAAATTCTTCATGCAGTTTGTTTGAGCTGCACCATCTACTGTACAGACGTGAATTTACATCACTTTTGTTGTGAAAAGGGCTTTTACATTTGTAAAAGAAGAACTTTTATATATATATACAGTGGGTACGGAAAGTATTCAGACCCCCTTAAATTTTTCACTCTTTGTTATATTGCAGCCATTTGCTAAAATCATTTAAGTTATATATATATATATATATATATATATATATATATATTCATATGAAGCAGGGCACCTCATGGGATCTTACAAGTTGAGATCACATGACCAGCCATATACTACTGTAAATAAATTAAATAAACAATTAAATGAATTGTATTATTTTAGTGGGTCCCCTCATGTGGACAGACATGCTCTGAGATCACATGTCCAGCTGCATAAAAAAGTTTGTGAAATTATCTTTTCATTTGAAAAAAAAATTATGTTTTTTAAACAAATGGACTGAAAAGTGAAGTAATAATGAAGGTTAAGTAGGCTAATGAAGTCAGCTTAATGCTAATATTTACATAAGATGCAATTTTATGTCATGGCAGTGGAATTACAACACAGACGAACTGTATACATACTTCAAAGTACTTCCCCATCATCAACAAAGTCCTGTACATACATTCAGTGCATAGTGTCAGTATATGAATTGGGACTCAATTCAAAACTTCAATAATGCTACTAAAAGTTAAAAGCCTTTCTTCTTTTGTTGGGTGTTTGGTACCATTCAATGATCCTAATATAACAGAGGGTGTATTTGCCAGCCTGGGGTGTCAGTGGGGGTTGTGGCTGAAGGCTGTGCTCTTGGGTGTTAATGTGGACCAGATGTCTGTCTCAATGGAGCCAAAGAGCCTCAATAGTTTTCTATGTAAATGCAGAGTAGAAAAACACTTCTTTTAATAATGTGTGTTTCATGTACCCTGATCTTTGGCTCCAATCCACTTCTAGGGTCAACAGGGCCAAAACACTCTATATGGGAATGTGGGAATGGATGAGAGCGCAACACAGTCTCTACCCATTACTAAAATCCCAAAATAAAAGCAATTAAGACTTGTTTTAGTTTTAAAACCCTAAGGAGACCTATTATGAAAATGAGAGCGAGAGTTGTTTGGATTTAATTAATCACGTGCATCTGCAGTCTTGTTCCTGCTTGTTTGGGTTCGGTGTAAAAAGCACAGAAAGTTTGTGGGTGATGGGACAACTAACCCTCAGGTGATCCCGGCTCTAAAGCTCCACAAATAGCACAATGTTCTCATCTGCAGATCGATCTGAGCCTGGAGGCCTTTGGAGATCCCAAGAAACATGTTGGATCCATTATGCAGACCCTCTGATTACTGTACAACACAAAACATGTGGTCCATCTTTCCCATGAATGGGTGGGCATTGTTAACCCCATACTGGCCACAGAGCTTTATTAAAGCATTAACATAGCACAAATACTCAGGTTTGTGAGAGCAAACAGATCAAAGAAAGCTGTGATTGGCTAAGGTATTTAGGAGTAACCAATCACTGATCAGGATTCTGATACTTTTCTTATTTGTTTTTTTATTAAGTTCTATTACACTGTAAAATCTAATTAGTTGGGCTTACTTAAAAAAAGCATGCAAACCGATTGCCTTGAAAAAACTAAGTAAAGTGAAATAGGAATAGTATGTTGTACTGACAAATGCTTAGTTAGTATAGTTTACTTACACGAGAGTTCTAGTAACTAAAAAAGAACTGTAGGGGGTACTGGATCCTTTCATTTAGGTTTACTCATGACTTAGTATAGCTACTCACTGACTCCCAGAGTGCATTGCGGCATGAATAAATTATGCAGTTGCTTTGTTTTACAGTTGTTGATTTTATTTGCCAATTTTATTTGCTGTCTTGTGTCAGTAGTAGCACAACAAAAAGAGCAAATAAAATGGTTATTGTTACAATTAATGAAAATAAATGAAATTGAATTGTTACCATTGTTGTGATTCACGTGCTGAATATTTAAGTCTGTGTGTGACCTTAGCATATTACCACACATGATTTAAGGACTATATAAACCCAATTAAAATCATCTCAAGGTATTTATGAAAAATAAAACTTGAAAAAGTTCATAAATAAACACACACACAAAAAATTCACTAATGCTTTAATTAGAAGACAGGTCACCTTCTAAAAGCAACCTATTTATTACTATTCTTCCCTTGAAATCAAATAACTCTGACTTCATGAAGCATTGCTGCATTAACAGGAAGAAAATTATAGTCACATAAACTAAGTTCCAAGTGCCCAACCAAAGGGAATGCTAATCACCACTGCTTTCTTAATGTCATTGGTTCCTTTGTGTCTACTTGAATATTTTAAGTAAGTGTCACTCAAAACAGTAAGTAAATTGTTTTATTTGCCTTGAAAGTAGCTGTAACTTAATAAAACCTAGTAAGTGTAACAACTAAGTAAAGATAACTAATTAAATCTAAGTAAGGTAAACTATTGGATTTTACAGTGTACATACTTTTCCCTCTCTTTTTTTTCAGAAAGCTGAATTTTCAGCAGCCATTACTCCAGTCTTTAGTGACACATGTTCCTTCAGAAATCCTTCTTACAGGCTGATCTTGTGCTAAAAAAACATTTATTATTAGCAATGTTGAAAACACTTGTGGAAACCTTGATATATTTTAGATACTTTTAATAAATATATATGTGTGTATATATATATATATATATATATATATATATAATATATATATATATATATATATATATATACATATACATATATACATATATATACATACATATATACATATATATATATACTTGATTTATATGTACAAAAGAACAGAAAAAAGAACAGCATACAAAGAATGAATGATGTTTAACTTAAACACACTCATGTTCAATCTCATTCCAAGGGATTTACTAATTCCTTTAACTTTAATATTGCTCCATTAAACAAGATTGACACTCTCAATGCATTTGTAAATCAAGCCAATGGCATTAACTGAGCATTTCGTGCTATATTATCTGGGGTTTGCTGTATTGTTGGATTTAGGGATTTATTCTCTCAATCAAAATCCACAAGCTCATAAAAACAGAGATGTGGAGAGAAAGAATGTTAGGGATGCATTTAAAAGCACAGACTGACATAGTCATTAAACTTTTCAAATCTTCAGAGCAAAAGGAGTGTCAGTGTAAATATTCCTCTGAATCAAACAAACATAGATAAGGCATAGCGAAGCCCTTCCCTGTCTTCAAAGCAGTCATTTGAGAGTTGATACATTTGAGAGCCAATGAGAGTGTGCAGAATTAAGCATATATATCAAAATGTAGTCATTTTCAGAACCTCCGAGACAAATTCAGAGAGTAAAAGTGCACATCAGTGATTGATGCCGCTGATACTTGTGACCAAATGTCACTGACATCAAATCTCAACACATCTAATGGTGCCATATTTCATTTAAAGGAACACTCCACTATTTTTTGAAAATAGTCTCATTTTCCAACTCCCCTAGAGTTAAACAGTTGAGTTTTACCGTTTTCATGCTAACGGTGCTAACGGTCTAATCATATTCAATGATCTATGCTAAGCTACAGCTAAAAGTGCTACCGCCAGACCCGGAGATCGGCTGAATGGATTCGAAAACGGTAAAACTCAACTGTTTAACTCTAGGGGAGTTGGAAAATGAGACTATTTTCAAAAAATAGTGGAGTGTTCCTTTAAGAGTGGAAGGGAATGTCATAAGTGAATATAATAATAATAAATGTGGTAAGTGATACATTTTGGTTTGTTTGGTCTGATACATTTTGGTCTCACACAAAACTATTGTATTACTTTCGAGCTGCTCATTGCACAAAACTTAAGAAGATTTGCAATGCAATATAATATGTATATAATATTAACATAATATCAAAAGTCATAGGATGATTACTTAGTCAGCACTATATTTTGTGAGTACGTGGGTTGCTGTAGTCATCATCACAAAAATGTGGATACAGCAGGATTTACAAATGCATTTAGATTAGAGACTGACCTCTGACCTTCCCTAAATCGACAGACTATATTATCTACCAGCACTAAAGAAGATAAGGTGACTCACTGATCAACAGTAGAGAGCGACAGTGGAAGAAAGCAGATGCTCAGAGCAGGGTTGAACGGATTTGAACACAAGTCAGCCATCTCTAAACAAAAAGCAGCTGCGAGTTTTGCACATCTCTCCATCGGGATATAAATCAAAACTAACACTGCATGCCAAAACGAACAAAGACTTTAACAATCAGCTGCTCAAAGGTGCGAGACTTTGAATAGATTTTCATGTCAAAGGTAAATTTAAAACATTAACCAAAACATTACAGCTGCAGCTCTGGCCCGAACACAACTCAGTTATATTAGGGATGCTTCTGTCCAGAACTTGGATCAAACTCTCATATAGGAAAACATTTATACACACACATGCTTCATGCAGTGCAATCTAAAATAACTTCCATCTGCAAAGATGATATCTCTGATTGGTGGATTCATAAATCATAACCTTACAGGACATGATTCATGAGCATATGAGTCAACAAATTCATAGAGATGTGACATGTGCCAGAGCTCTATATTTACAACACTCAGCATCACATTCATGTAATAAATAAATAAATAAAATGCATTTTAGTTGCATAAATCAAAAATAAAAATATACATAAAATATCAAAGTATAAAAAAATATTCATTTTCTGTAAAAGCAAAATTGCTTAAGTTATTAGTATGTAACATTCTTTAAAAAAAAATTCTGGTTTTACACAGTCTTACAAAGTGAGGTTTATGCTCAAAACAAGAACATTGATAATACAAAAATAAACTTAATTCAAGACATGTTTTCAGAAAAAAAATACTATTTTGCCTCTCAAGAAAATACATCTTGTTTTAAGGATGTTTATATATCTTTACTGAAATGCAAAATAGAAATGCAGTGCAGAACATCACAGAACATTTCTTATATCTTATCAATTTTCACAGAGTGCAACAGGTTTACTAAAGTTATATCAAGTAATAGCTATCACTAAATATGGCATGACGAAAGGTCAGAAACTTACCTCACAAAAATCTCAAATTTGTTCTCCTACAGCATCACACACTTCATCAGACTTCTTGGGAAGTTTAGTCTAGAACTGACGGCATCAATACGTTGCAGCCCAAACTGAGAAGTGTCTTCACATTCCTGTCCAATGACTGCTCAGCTGCATATTCGAGTTTGTATTACAAGCAGCCGCGTGTTCACTCCCTTTCAGCCGTTCGCTACAAGCAGCAGGAAAAGCTGTCACAGAGTCCTCACACGCAGAAGGGAGAAAGACGAGGAAAGAGAGTGAGAGAGCTAGAGGGAGGAAAAGGGAAAAAAGTGGTACAGCCTTAAATGGGCAGGGTTTGGGAAAGAAAAAAGGGGAGGGAGAAGGGGTCTTTCCCCTGTTGTTAAGGAAACAGCCATGAAAAGCCAACTCCAGACCAATTAACTAAGATTTTCCACACTGAATAAAACATGGAAGAACAGAAGAATGAAAGAGCCTTTGAGAGAATCACTGACTGAACAGGGAGTGTTTGCCTCAGTTTGGGGAAGCAACTCTGAAACTGTAGCTTGCCAAGCTACATGCTAATCATAATTGAAAGCAGTTCACAGTACAGAACTACACTGAATCTACTGTTTGGAAAGAGTGGTTAGCTACACTTCAAGCAGCTATCAAAAAGTTGTTAACTACACTAAAAAAAAATTAAAGTGAGGCTGTGTATTTCAGTTAAGATACTTTCCAACACTAATTTGGTGCTATGCCTGTCACTTAACATAATACATAACACAACAAAATCGAAACTTAGTGTGTTACTTTGTTTTACTAAATGGCTAGTTTTTATGTAGTACACAAAACTAGCCATCTGAGGAGAGTAAAAGCTATTAGTTGGTCTAGGAGCAATGACCATGTCCCTAAAACGGACAAATAAACAAATAACTATTAAATAAGAAAATGTCATCCAAGATAACATGTTTATAATATATACACTACTGTTCAAAATTGTGGGTTCAGTAAGTTTTTTTTTTTTTTTTTTTTTTTTTTTTTTTTTTGAATAAATGATTTTATTCAGCAAGGAAGCATTAAAATGATCAAAAGTGACAGTAAAGACATTTGCAATTTTACAAAAGATTTCAATTTCAAATATTTCCTGTTTTATTTTTACTTTCTATTCATCAAAGAATCCTGAAAAAAAATACAGTTTCAAAAATCAGCATATATGATTTCTGAAGTGACGATAACTAAAGAAATAGCTGCCAAAAATCCTAGATTTACCATCACAGGAATAAATTAAATTTTAGAATATAATAAAACAATTTGTACAAATATTTTACATTATTACAGTTTTTGCTGTTTTGGTTCAAATACAGCTTTGGTGACTAGAGACATCTTTTAAAAACAAAAACATCAATGACCATATTTTCAGGAGTGTTTGGACTCGGCCTTGAGTCTCGACTGGTTATAGAAAATATGGTCTTTAAATCAGACATGAGACTGAGTCCGGTTTTGTCAGACTCATTTACTACAACACTGTCTTTAAGCACCACTCCCATTTTCCTCAGAAAACTTCATAAATCTAGTTGTTATTGTTATCTGCCAGACACATTTGCATCATATCTGTTGACGTAATAGACAACATAAATTATGTTTGTCCAATTCAATCATTTTCACCTCTCCTCCCACTTTTAGAGAAGATCCAGTGGTCTTTACCAGAGCTCTCCGTCCCCTATGACATCCTGCCTGGATCTCCACACAGCTGGCAGATATCCACCTGTCCCACGGGCTGATTTACACTCCGCTGCAGAGGCTCTTCAAAGCCAGTAGGGAGCATGGGGGAGCAAAACTGGAGACAGACCAGTAGGTTGGACCCGTCCTACATAAACCCAGCGCTCCCTTTTTACACAAAGGAGTGAATTGCAAGAACATCCAAAGCTTAGCGAACGAGTGGGGCGATGTGCACTTATCAACGGCATATTTGTCAAAAGCAGACCATTCGGTCTGAAGATGCACAAATATGTTCATGTGAGAAATCTGCTGTAATGGGTGGTGGAGACAGGAGGATATCACAGGCAAGATTGTGCTTGTCTGCTGAGACCATAACCGAGGTGAAATGAGGTGGTAAAGCTCACCAGGTGTGTTAGCAGATGAATGTGCATGAAAAGAAAGTCATACTTCAGTTAACCCCACTTAAGATGTGGAATGGATATCTATACAAGTGGTAAAGATTGTTTAAAATAACTTTTATTTATCTGTCATTTTAGATTTATTTTGTTTGCAAAATAAGATTTTTGATCTATCTGTATATCTATATCTATGTCGATCTACTGTATATCTTTATGCATGTATAAATAGCATCTATATACACTACTGTTCAGATGCTGCAACAGGAGCAAGTGTGTATGATAGAAAATTGCCCAATTCTGGTGCATAAAAAATACTATGTGCTGAGATGAATGCCAAGGATTCCTGGAGGGAGTTCAACAGGGTTCTGTTGAATCAAGAAAAATATGAAAATTACTAAATCTACACTCATAAAATGACTTGAACAAACATTTTATGAGTATATTTTAATTTGATGTCTTAAAATAATTCGAATTTCCATGTAATTAATAAAAAATTACCTTAAATATATATGTATTTTAAAACTTTTTGGTAAAACGATTAAGATGAGTACACTCATCTGAATTCAAAGTGTTTAAAAATACCTTTTGCTTGGTGGTTACATCACATTATATTTTTACAGACACTAAATGTAAAATATAAAAATAACGATATCATGACTGACTTAGACATTTGACTGTCATCTTGCCACTAAAATCTTTACAAACAAGAATTGGGATTGGAAAAACAAAACCGTACTGATGCACAAATATGTGTAGGAGAATTCCAGGAACTTCTTACCTACTAATTAACCTCATTAATTCCTAAGGACTGATCACATTTCCCTGCAGGTAAAGTCTCCACCCTCTTATATAAGGATGAAACAAACAAAAACATATATAAGTTTTTCCCACCGAGGTCCTCGTGAGAAACTGCCACACCCATTCATAAGCAGATGTTGTTTATAGCAAAACTTATTTTCGTCGACAACTATGAGGTGAAAGATTCAATGCTGCTACAGCGAGACTGAAACCAGGGAGACTGTTTAACACTCCATGCTGACCTCTGTTTTCTGATGTTTTTGCTAAGTGCGAAGAGCATGGAGGGTTCTGGCACACTCATTGGCTCAGTCCTGTCGAGGAACACAAGCAGAATGAGGTCTGTTTGGTATTAGATGGGAGGGTTAGGGCAGGAAATGGCTCGGGGGAGACTGACGTGGTCCCTCCATGGTCGGCACCGGGCCCGGAACCCCAAGCCTGGACCAGTACAAGGCCTCAGTGTTCTTCCTCGTGCTAAAGGAGGGGGATGAAGGGTTTAAACCAGAGCGAGCGGGACTAAAAGCCTGGGAGGGGTGATGGCTGGCTGGATTACATAAACAGTTCAACACCCCAGCAGCCAAGCATCCCCCCCCCATTCAAACACACGGGCCAAGACCCACAGCTTCTGAAAGATCTCACATACTTTCACAACTCTCCTTAATTTCCTTCCTTCTGATTGTGGAGATATTATGAAAGTATGAAGGCCTTCAGAAAAATATTTTTTATTTGATGCTAGAGAATTTGAGTTTAGTTGAAAGAAAGAATAGTGCATTATGAGTATTAGATAGGTTTTAGGAAAATGTGAGTGGCTCTTTACCAAGGAAAACTCACCATCATCATGCTATTTTTTAATAAATGTTTAAAAATTTATTTTATGTAAATTAATTGCTTTTATTTAGCAAGGGTGCATTAAATTAATAAAAATAAAAAATAAAAACAGAAAAAGCATTTATAACGTTACAAAAAAATTCAATTTCAAATAAATGCTTTTGAACTTTCTGTCTTTCGAAGAATCCAAAAAAACACAAAAATATTACGCAGCACAACGGTTAAAGTTGACCATTTGTTCAAATGAGCAATATTAATAGTTATATTAACCTAACCAACTTGTTTTTTCAAGCTGTTTAACATTTTCAAATGTTGATCGCCAAAGACAGAACTGATAATAAATAACACCAACTCACAAGTGATCCTTTACCACAAACCACATACACACAAACTACATAATTTGTCATCTAGATAAGGCAAATGTTCCCTTAAGAGAGCTTAAATGCAAATTAAACTGCCCCAAGATGTTTTTATAAGGCGAAATTGTGGCAGTGAGATAAAAACACATGACCTGAGAGATCCATTCCACAAAACACACATAGACACACATACAAATGCAATGGCAATGGGAGGTTGTGTGTAGTTCTCCAGTTCTCCAGTCAGCCTTGAGGCTCCAGCTGTTGGAATGCTGGGGCTGCCATTATCAACACTTAATGGGGCTCTGGTGTCACAAACTCACAAGGCTAAACCAGTAATTATGCCAGCAGTGAAGGAAAGGCAGTTGAGGGTGTACTAACAGACTGCAGTCTTTTGAAATGAATCATTAATATTCACATCCTTCAAGGTTTACACCTGATGTCTCACACTAAGCTTTAGAAATACTTGCTTTGTATGAATTAGCTTTCTAAAACATTTCTTTATAGTTTCTGTTCTCTCTATGAGATGCGAAAGGGTACATTGGAGACTTTAACTATGCTTCTGTATTGTGTAACTTCTGCTGGTGGTAATAAATGTTGACACAGTATTAACTTTGCTAGTCTCAAGAGACAGAGGGCTAATACTAACGTTAGCCTCCGGCAGCCAGCCATGTGACTCCATCCTCATCTAGACCAACTTTCTCTGAAGATCTTGTGAGAACCCGGAGGCCAGTGACATGAGGGACTGCTAACAAAGCTGTCTTTCTGTAACAACTTCTCGTGATATTTTAGACACATCCATGCTTCATGCTTCAAAAGATCTTTGGCAAAAGAGATGCCATCTTAAAAATATAAAAATGAGTTTATCTTGCATCGTGACAAAAAGAAATCTAAGTACAAAATGGAAAGCAATTAAATATACCGTATACTAGAATATATTATAAACCTTCTGGCTTTAGGACGCCAGTTGCAAAAGTAAACTGTTTTATTAATTTAATAAAAAAAACATAGGCAACATAGGGTTGAATTTTGACATTCTGAAAAATATTTAAAATTTAACCAGTGTCATTTGTTTCTGCACATCATAATTTGCATGATTCTTTTGGAGAAACAGCACATGCAAATAAACAGTAATATCAGCCATTAATAAATTATTAATAAATTACTTTTTAGGAATGTTCAAGCATATGTTCCTCTTGAATCTCTCACAGCCTTTGCATTAGTGACCCAGTCTAACCTTGCTTTAAAAAGCTATGCCTTAAGGCAAAATTAATAGTTTCAGCCGTGCAAACAGCATATAATAAGTGGCTAAAATCCAATAAAGGACCTCAATCTGAAACATGTGGAGAAACTCAAAGACAAATGCACATAATGTGCCTAAATATCTTCGCCAGGCGGCCACATTTGCAACAAGATTAATGAAACACCACTAACAACAAACAAGATGTTTTTATATAGCGCTCACTAGCAGGCCTCAGGGCAGATTTCATTGTTGAGAAGGACCGGAGACAGATCCTCATTCTCTGAGAGTTGACCTGTCTGTGATACTGCACTGTTAGAGAGGTACAGGACCCAAAATGAACCTTCCCAAAAAAATCCCACAGATGGGAGTCACTAAGTCTCTGCTCAGAGGGAAACACCGTTTGTGGACGCCTTGTGGTGTTCTGGGCTGTAATTTGGTTAAAGAGTAAACAAGTTAGTCTGCCAACAAGAAACCAGTCCAAGTCAGTTTGAAATCACTGGTTATTTCTGGTTCTTGCAGAAAAACCCGAATGCTACCTAAAGGAAGTGATTTTCAGCTGTTAACATAGTCGCCCCACTGGAACAATTGCTGCACTGAGTTCTAGGCTAATGTTCCTGTTTATCAGCTTCTGGCTTTATCAGGGCAGCCATTCTGCAGAAGCTCATTACAATTTGTCGTATTGTTGCAGTTTTATAGCAGTGTAATAGGTTGTATTATGAGGCACATTCTCAGGAAACAGTGCTATCTGTGGATGAAAATCTCAGAGGGAAAAAAGGTAGGTTTAAGGTCAGTGTACTGGCCTTCACTTGCAAATCAAAGCATTTCATTAAAAAAAAATATATATATATTTAGCTTGAGAAGGCCAATATAACTAAGAAAATTCTGAAGTACTGATGAAGAAAAGATTACTGTTAGAACCAAAAAGACAATGCTGCTTCATCAAATATGATGTCAAAAAGTAACCATTATTTTTAAATTAAAATTAAAATTTGTAACTGGTGGAAAGTAATACAACAGGGTTGAACGGCAACAAAATCAAACTCTGCATTTTTCATAAAATATATAAAATATCATGAAGTATAAAATATCATGATATTTTAATTTCAAATAAAATTAAAAGTTAAAAAAATTTTCAAGTAAAATGTACTTTTTTTTAAATGAATGTTTAATTTAAGAGTTTTTGTGCATTAGAGGCTAGAAGAATCTATCAAACAACATGAAAGATGTTCACTATTTTTTCCTGATGCTTATAATTCATGCAGACTCAAAGGAAACCATTTCCTGAGACTAAGTAAATAATGACAGAATTGTTATTTTTGGGTGAATTATACCTTTAACAGGGATAAAACCCCAAATCTTGACAGTTACTCCCATGGGACATAGCCTGGCGAGCAGACGTCAAATTCTCAACATCAATCACCCCCAACCTCCATGCTCTGTGCTCTGTTGCTTTGCTTCCTGGTTCCTCTGTCCTCCCAAAGGATGCCTGTCCTCACAGACATCCTCACTGTAAAAACACACAATCCTCTCCTTTGTGCTATAGTGCGCTGTATATACAAGAAGATAGACTTATTGTCTGACTCCTGTCACCCAAAGAGCGTTCTTGCAGATGTAGAATGTAATTATATACCTGGCAGATTCAATTCTCTTTTATTAATTCTCATTTCTCATGATGTGAGAAGACATATTCTTGGAACACGAAAAGCATAATACTCCCCACATCAAATTAAAGAAGTATTCCTGGTTCAGTACAAGTTAAGCTCAACTGACGGCAATTCTCGCATAAGGTTGCCACAAAAAAATTTGTTTGCAATGGTCCTTCTTTAAAAAAGAAAAAATACAATGAAAGCGAATGGGGCCAATTCATAAACATTAAAATAACAGAAGAATTCATCTAAAATGTTCACATTTCTGCTTTTAAAACCTCCAGAAATTGTTTCCTTTCACTTACATTGTAAGTGCTTTACTGTAGCCCTAAGTTGAAATAATTTTTTTGTTATAATTAACATTGAGTTTTTGCAGCAAGGCATAAACTATACAGCCTGTGCAATCAGGAAGTCACTTATTTTGTGGCAAGTGACAAAGATTCATTGCTTGAATAAGCAAACGCAGGAAATTACAGCTTCAAAAAGAAAGAACAGAAGGTGTTTTAAGCTAAATCCTGTGCATGTGGCATGTTTAGTCTCGAGTAGCACTATAAAAGAGAAGCAGCGCTGCAGATTTATGGGGCATTGAGGGCAGGCAGAGGGCAGGCAGTGTGTGAATGATGTTCTTTTGGGATATTACAGGGGTGTGCAAATGGGGCAAGTCAAGAGGAGCCAGGCTGGCAGCTTTACTGCAGGTTAGCACTAGGTTAGCGCTGCTCGCACTGCCCGAGGGCCCAACAAACCCAACCTCTGCTCTGACACAAAACAGGCTGATGGGATATTCCACTGTAGTTTACTGTAGTCTCAGAACTGTGAGAACTCGAATTCTGAAGAGTCCGAATTGTGAGATATAAACACGCAAGAAAAACGCAGAATTGTCCCAATTACCTTTTATACTGTTTTATTCTGTGGCGGAAACAAAAAAGCCAGAATTGCAAGATGCAAACTCAGAATTGTGAGAAACAAAGTCAAAATTGTGACATATAAACTCTGAATTTTGAGATAAATAGTCACAATTAATTATTTGTTTTTATTCTGTAGCCGAAATGGCTTCCATATATTGTAATAAAAAAATTTAATAAAAAGGCCTTTATATCCAACTTTTTATATTTCATACTCATCCTCATTTCAAGACAAACTGGAAACTATGGTCCATACATAAACATGCATATTCCAACATATCCACACAGTAACGTCCTGCTACACACAACGGGAACATTTTCTTTACAACTGACTCACCAATCATTAAAACAAACAATCTGAGCTGGACCACAGCACTCTGGGATTGCTGTAACCACACAGCAAACCTACGACAATTAGCCCCTGCCAGTTAATTACTGTATCTCACAGTTAAGTTCTCCCGGGAGTCTCTCTATAATTAAAACCGAAGGTATTGTCTCTCACAAAGGCACGTTTCATTATCCTTATCTAATCTGCATCAAAAGAAAAGCATAAAATGAGCTGCAATGGAAATCTGGAAAACCATCGTTTTTTACCCCCCTAATAGTTTCAGATCTCATTGTGTAGTTCATTATCCTTATCTAATCTGCATCAAAAGAAAAGCATAAAATGAGCTGCAATGGAAATCTGGAAAACCATCGTTTTTTCCCCCCTAATAGTTTCAGATCTCATTGTGTATGATTCCTTTGTGCACAAAATTCCAAAGAAATAAATTAATGTTTAAATTTAAACTAATTTCATCAAAATGCAATAATCTGCTTTACCTCTTACTTTTTATCTTCTTTTCAACCTTTCCTCTCCATCTTCCTGTCATACAGAGACCCTTTTTATCATTTCTAAATGGAATCAAATCCTACATTTACCCTATATTCTTTCTCACTCTGAAATGTCACATTACCAAAATACAATGGCTAACAAACAGTGTGTCAGGTTGCTTTTACAATGATTCATTTGATTGATTACAATGATTACTTTTTGTGCTGCTTTATCATTTTAAATGAGGTTCCTGAATGATACATGCAAATCATGGTGGTTAAAAACGCATATGTAGTCTGTGATTATCTGAACACACCTAGACGTTTTGTGTTTCTTTTGAAAGGGTGCCATTTGCCTGCACATCTGTCTATGAAGTATACATCAGTCAAACCTGGTATCTCCTTTCACATTGCTTTCTCACAGGTGAGGACCCCTTAAACATCACTGTAATATTAAATGACTAATCATTATTCCCCCCTCTATCTGAAACAGCTACTCAGCAAGAACAAACATGCACAGCTGACTTTCCCAGAGCTTCTGTTTTAGGCTGAAATGCTTGTTTTAAACATGTCACCATTGGAAAAACACATTCGAGGAATTTTAACTGTTTCAAGCAATGAAAACTGAGAGATTAAAGGGATAGTTCAGTACAAAATTAAAATTCTTTCATTATTTACTCACCCTATAACGTCATTCCATGTCATGTATGACTTTCTTTCTTTCGTAGAATACAAAAGATATTTTAAAGAACTGTTTTTGTTCATCGTTTTTGATCAAATCAACAGAACTTTCAAGCTTCAAAAATTACATTAAGGCACCGTGAAATGAATCCATACAAAAAAAAAAAAAAAAGCCTGGTATACTGTAAGTCTTCTGAAGTGACAATCACTATGAAGTATGATGAACAAAAGCCTTCAGATTTCAACTAACGTCAGATCTCACAAATCGTCACAAATTGATCTGTCTGCATAGTGTCTGCATAGTTTGTGTGTGTGTGTGTGTGTGTGTGTGTTGATCAATACCAACAGAGGGTAATTAAAGGCTTACATTTGATCTGTTCATCTTCATGATCTGCTTCAAAAGATGAGTCAAATCTTTATTTTCTTAATGGAGCTTCAAAGTTCTGGATCCTGTTTTTTATTTCAGAAAAAGAAAAATAGCCTTACAAGTTTGAAACAACATGAGAGTGAGTAAATGTTGACAGAATTATTTATTTATGAGAAAACTTTACATTTAAATGGCCCAGAATATAAAACAATTGGACATTCAAGATGGAGGTTGCATGTCTTAAGATTGTAACAAAGATATGGTCATTTAACTACACTATATACACTACGTTCAGAAGTTTGGGGTCAGTAATTAGTTTTTTTGAAAGAAATTAATACTTTTATTCAACAAGGATGCATTAAATTAAACAAAAGTGACAGTAAAGACGTTTACAGTGTTACAAAAAGAAATAATTTAAAATAAATGCTGTTGTTTTGAACTTTCTATTCATCAAAGAATCCTGAAAAAAATGCATCAAGGTTTCCACAAAAATATTAATCTATTTTCAATGTTGATAATAATAAAAACTTTTTCTTGAGTGCCAATTTAGCATATTAGAATGATTTCTGAAGGATCACATAAAAAAAAATCCATTAAAGGAATAAATTACATTTTAAAATATAATACAATAGAAAACTTTACAAAAAAAAAAACTTTTTAAAATTGTAATAATATTTCTCAATTTACTGTATTTTTGGTCAAATAAATGCAGCTTTGTTACTTAATCTTACTGACTCCAAACGTCTAAAGAGTGTGTACAGATTCTGAAGGGCCCTTTCATCACAAACAAAAGTGATATTCACACAGACATGTTGTACATGGTCATAGTGGAGCTGTAATGTTTTAAGTAAAGTAACACTCCTTGACAGTGGAATGCAAAAATATGGTCAGTGGAATTCAGCTGCCGCGTTAACTTATCTTCTTGGCTTGTAATCTGCGTTTACTGTGTCAGTCTGTTTACATTAATATCTTACAGGGGAAAAAAACCTTCAACATACCATTTATCAACCATGAGCCCCTCCTAGGTTTTTCAGTCACCATATGCTGTGTTTGCTTTTTATGGTCATGAACTAGAGATGCTAATAAGACATTTCAACTCTATACTATGTTTCCAAACCTGACATTCTGACAGACAGGTCTTCATTCACAGCTCTTTCCAGTCACACAGCTGTGGTTCAGAGGTTAGATGGATGGATAGCAGCTTTTTCTCTCTTTACACACTGTGGAATGAAGCAGATGGGTCAGCTCACATGCAACACAGCGCAGCCTCATTCAATCACCATGACAAAGTTTTCCATGAAACTAGCTCTAATTTAAAACCCATCAGAAGGCCCAAATGGAATCTGTGGATTTTTAATCGCATTGAATCCATGGAATTCTTCAGAAATAGTACAAAAGAGTACTACCGTTTGATTTGGAAGCTGCAAGCATAATTGTATTAGCCAAAATATTTACTAAACAAACACACGTAGGCAGGAACATGTGTGGAATTTTATAAATGATGGGCATTCCAATTCTTATGAGCGCACTACGTGCCCATTACTAATTTCAAAATGATTGGTCTGGTTGGGAATGGAATTACAAACAAAGCGTTTCAGGCAGTGTTTTCTGTTAGAGAGATTAACTAAGGTAAAAACAAAAAAGCATGATATGCACCCTTAAAAAGCAAAGTGTAGTACTGGTGCTGGGAGATATGTTCATCCAGACCTCCAGATGGGTGTGTGGCCCATTTATGAGTTCAAGTGTAAACACAGCTGATGCTAAAGAGAGAAAAAAAATAAATAAGACAACTTCCTTCCACCTGTCTGGGCTCTAAACAACTACATCTGAGGGGAAACCACACGCAGCAGACATCAACATACACAAACTGTACAACATGAATGAAATCAGTTCAAAAGATGCAATGGTTCAGATGAAACAAACAACCAAACTCCCTCAATCCACTTTAGATGCATTGATGACACTGTTTTATCCATCAGTGCTGTTCTATGTCCTACATAATACATTTTACAGTCAATTTAAAATAAGAATTGAAAGTTTACTTTCTTAATGGATGTTCCTGGTCTTATTGTGAACAATTTATGGGTCCTACAGGTCTAATACGCTCTGAATCCACTGGTTTCAGGATTTTGAAATGCTCCTCTTGCTGCTAAAATACCCATATGTTGCAGTATATTGAGCTGGTGGCCATGCAGAGAAGTAGATGCGGGGCAGCTAATATATAACAGAAGCACCACTTTCATCCTTTACAGTTCATTTTACGGCAAAGGTTTTCAGCACCAAAGCCCAGGCTGAGCAATACAAGTCCAGGGCCGGCGCCAAGTGACAAAAACATTCCAACGGAGGAGAAGGTCAAATAATTGTGACTCTGGCTAATGCAAAGAGTTCGCTGCCTCCCTTTTAGAGAGGTCATGTGTTTCCATTCCTTCTCCCAAAAGTCTCATTGGTTCTCTCTTCAGTAAATTTCTTCATCGTGCAATGACAAATTGTTTGCGTTTTCAGTCCAGCTTAATATAAATCACATATTCATGCTTGTGATAGTTGAACTTTCCACTGTATTGCATTCTCTGGCTTTTTAATCCAAACAAAATATTTCGAAAGTGCTATGCGGTTCGGCGGAGTCCAAAAAAATCCACCCTATTTTGGTAGCTGAATGGAATTAACACAGGAAAAGATGCTATCGGGTTAATTTTATGGACTTCTGAAACAGTTCCTCTTGTTATTTCAGACTTCTTAATCTGAACCGTCTGCAAAGCTTCAATAAAACCCTACAGATATACAGCTGCTATCACATAGTTCAAACACGTGCATTGTGACAGGAAATGGATGGGATCTTTTACAAATGAATGCAGCTTCTGGCCTTTGAAAATAAAACACCATTTACAGAGGATATTAACACACACTTTCAGTCAGAATTTCAATAACCATAATGTTTCAACAGGAATATTATGTTTGCATGTGATAAATACACCGACCGTACAAAACAAACATACCTTTTTCTTCAAAGGTGGTAGCTCTAAAATGTTCATCTTCTGGGGAAAAGCACCTGCCACAGTCAGGAATCTGGCAAAACAGAAACTGATTTACATGTATTTACAGTTACATTTCCTCAACAACAACCCTATACATTATTTAAAAGCAATATATATTAATTCCAGAAGAACAAGTATAATTAGGGCAGACTGTGGTAAGATGTGTCAGTGCTAATCTAGCAAAATGCATATAATTTGTCACATGACCATATATTTATAAACAACTCTTGATTGCTGTTAAGCTTTTCTAAGCTAAAAAATGTTGCATATTAAAGTACATTTTCTACAAGGCAGGTAAAAAAAAATTTTTTTAAATTAAATTATATCAGTATAAAATTATTTATATGTATTTGTCATTTATTCAGATCTAATTTATACATGTAATTTATACACACAACCTGCATGTTGTTCAATTATAAATAAATAAACAAAAATCTAATTATTTGGCTAAAAAACTGACATGAATTATTAAATGAAGCATTTTCCCCAAATTGTATCATTTGCTCCGGGGAAAAACTTTAGCTAACACTATTACAAATTCAATTAATATTACAAAATGTTGAAAATTGTTCATTTGTTCAGCACAGTAAAAGTTTGAAATGGGTTTGTGCATGAAAACAATCAATCAAGAAATTATATTTTATGTGAAATTATCAACTTACCCCTTGACATGCTTGACAGCTTGTTGTGTCACTGAACAGCATTTGTTGAATTTATATACTATGGTTGTAAGTAAAGATAAATACTTCTCATTTCAGTTGATAGCACATATACTGAAATAATAAGACATATTACTTATATCCCTCATTCATCTTTGCCTAGGAGCTTATCACACTCCCTTTATTTATTTATTTATTTTCTTTTAAATTTTATAGATGAACACAGACATGCACATGCACACTCACACACAAAAGTTATTGGGGTCAACTGAAAACCTTAAAAAAATAAAAAGGTCCCAAGGTCCAAAACATCATCACCCAAACATGCTCCCAATGACTCATGACAAAGGATGACCCCAGAGAAAATGTGATTATGACGGCACACTTTGAAGCTCTCTGGGTGCTCAAGGGACACTTGTGAAATCCTATTGTGTTATGGTTACTGCTGTTTCGTCATAGAAACTGGATTTCATTTCTATTGATTTCACAGGATTTCAGAACGATTGCCTAATTCCCCAAAGACAGTGATTTCACTTAACTTTGTGTGTTTTTGAGATGAGAGAAGGATTATAGTTTAATGTAAGAGTGAATTAGAGCAGAATGTGGTATCGACATCCACCCGTCACTTCTGTAATGTATTGTTAACTTCTCACCAGAGTTCTTTTTTACAGCTCATAATATTAGACTGTAAAATTCAATCCAAGCCCTTTCAGCAGATGGTGGTTTATGGTGTTTCATACATCTCACCCAGAAAAGAGTTCTAGCTTCTCCCACACACTCTCACGTTACACAAATATGCTGCTATTGAGTGTATAGATACAACCTTTGGGGAACAAACTTGGCCTGCACTCAACAACAGAAGCGCAAATGAGTGCTTTTCCTTTCTTTCACTCTTCCAACTCCCCCATATATACTTTATGTACATATATTTCAGACTTCTTTTCACATGCTTCGATAAGCATCATTACTGTTGCTCATAGTTGTGCTAGAAATGTAAACGACACCATAAATCCCATTGCTGTTATTTTCATAATCAATCAGACTTACAATTTTTGTTTGGTGCACAATAAAACATGCAAAAATAAACAACATCTTAGCGACGACCCAGAAAAACCACTAGCAATACCCTGGCAACCACACAAAACAACAATGTTAAGCTACATTCCAAGAACCTTTCTTAACAACCACATAGAAACACCCTGCCAACCAACCAAAGCACCACAGCAACCACATTACTCCTTGGCAACCACCCATAACACCTTTTCAACTTTTAAAACGCCTTAGCAACCACTCAGAACACCCTAACAATGCACTAAGACTCTTTCAAAACGCATTAGGAACTACATAGAAACTCCCTGGCAACCACCCAGAATGCCCTAACAACACACTAAGTCCCTTTCAAAACACTTTAGCAACCCTACAAACCAAAAAGACCACCTTAGCAACATTTTAAGCAAGCAACTTAGCAACCACATAACTCCTTGGCAACCACTCAGAACACTTTTCAACTTTTAAAACACCTTAGCAACCACATAGCAATACCCTGGCAACCACCAAGAATACCTTAGCAACATGTTAAGCATCTTAGAAACCACATAACTCCTTGGCAACTACCCAGAACACTTTTCAACTTCTAAAAAATAATTAGCAACTAAATAAAAACACCCTGGCAACCACCCAGAACACCTTAGCAACATGTTAAGCACCTTAGCAACCACGTAACTCCTTGGCAACTACCCAGATCACATTTAAACGTTTAAAACACCTTAGCAACTACATAGCAATACCCTGGCAACCACCAAGAACACCTTAGCAACATGTTACGAACCTTAGCAACCACATACCTCCTTGGCAACTACCCAGAACACTTCTCAACTTTTAAAACACCTTAGCAACTAAATAGAAACACCCTGGCAACCAGTCAGAACACCTTAACAACACGTTAAGTACCTTAGCAACCACATAACTCCTTGGCAACTACTCAGAACACTTCTCAACTTTTACAACACCATAGCAACTAATAGAAACACCCCAGCAACCACTCAGTACACCTTAGCAACCATATAACTCATTGGCAACCACCCATATTTAATGTATTCTATATAATTCTGCAGGGACTTGTTTCTCCAGGCTCAGCAGACATCAGTTCTGTGTGCCAGACCACCGGAATGGATTCTAAATTATCCTCCTCAGTGGTTGGCAAAAAGCAGGTCACACTGGCATCTCTGCTCATAAACTATGACAAAAGAAGCCGTCGGTACTCCACCCTGGTGGTTTCATGGCGGTGAGGCTGGGAGAGGGACAATTGCACCCTGCGAGGCAGTTTGTCACTCTACGTGGTTTGGCCAAACCCAGTCAGCTCCCGTCACTATTTAGCATTTCCCACATAAGCCCATGATGAGCATGTGGCAGTATCCTTCACTGAGAGGCTGGAGAGGAAAAGCTTAGTAAAAATAGCTGTTTACCACAAAGCTTTATAAACTGCCATTCCCTCTCTAGGCTGGTGTGTGTATATTACCAAACACTCTCCTTCTCTTTCGCTCTCCTGGGCAAAAAGGATTCCAGGAAAGTGGGAGTCACACTTCATAAAGTACATGAGAGGCAACAACCATTCAAACAGCAACAACTTAGTTCAAACGAGAACAATATTCACCACGTCATGCTTCAGAACAGGAAGTTTTACTCAAAGACTGTAAGGATTGTTTGATAAGTCAGAGCAGTGCCAATACTGGAAGCAGTGATGAGTAACTCTTTCAGAGAAAACACACACACACACACACACACACACTGCTTTCTTTGTCAACGTCTGATTTGCCAACATCTGAACTCTTATCCTGTCCTATGAAGATGGGCTTTTCGAAGATTATGAGGTTCTCTGAAGTTTAGCTCTCTGATTATATAGCATGTCGAGGGAGACTTTTCCAACCACCCACACCAAAGCTCGCTTTAGATAAGAGGAAACTTAAATAATGTCCCCCTCATCTCTCGGGAGAGACTGGGGAGAACAGGAAGCAAGTACGTGGAAAAGCAGAGGACTGAAAATTCTTAGGCTTACCAGGAAGTTAATGGCCACACAGCAAGACTTGGTTTCAAATGCATCAATAGACATCTGAGCTTGTTTATATTTTAGCTAATGTTTCAGGATTCTTGCATTAATTGCTGCTCATCAATTTGTCCCAAAACAAAAAGACTTCCTTGGAAACCTACAGAACAGATGAAGTATCAAAAAGACAGCAAATCATATTTCAGTTAATACAATCACTGTAAACAAAAAAGTCAAAAAATTTATGGTAAAAAACTGGCAGCAGTGGTTGCCAGAATTTTAGCGTAAAAAATAAGGTAGCAACATTTTAGGTTTTATGAATTTAACTTAAATTTACATTTAAAAAACGTATTTCATTAACTAATATAATGTCACAACCTGTTGACGTATTGAAATCTGTTTAGTACATTTGTAATACACTAATAACCACCAAAAGCAGGTGGTGATAAGAAAGTCACATGATGAACCAAAGCTCATCACAAGCTGAGAAAGAAAATATATATATATACAATACATATAGAAGGTGCACAGTGTCATTCACACAAATACTAAACACCATCCTGGTAACACTTGCACGATATTGAAATAATGCAATAAATATTAATTGAACAACTGTAGATAACATACAACCCTTATGAAAATAATTGGTAAGAAAAAACTCAGAAGAAACAGTTTCTATGTGAAAATGTGAAATGTAATGCAGGGAATTCTGGGAATGTCAATTTATGTTTTTTTCACTGTAAATTATACATTCTTTTTCACTTCCAAAAACAGAACTTACCGTTAACCAATTAATAGGTTTTTACTGTAGCATTTTTACAGTCTTTTACCATTAAAATCACGTTAAAACATAAACATAATTTTTTACAGTAATGGGGTTAAGCTACAAGTATGAATGAGACATGAAATTATGCATCTTATTCTAATGCATTTACACTGAAAGAGGGACCCAAGCCATGTTGAATGACTAGAAAAGTCATCGAAATGTATAAATGGGCTCTTTTGACCTAGCAACCACACAAAACACAATTTTCCTAAGGTGTTCAGAACCTTTATTCTTGCCTAGCAATCACCCAGAACTTTAGTTGCTAAGTTGTTGTCTTAGAGTGCTGTCAATGGGTTCTGTGTGGTTGGCAGGGCGTTAGTAGGGTGTTTTTAGTGTGTTGTCCTGAAATCCACTTAGAACACTATAGCAATACGTTAAGAACACACTGACAACCACATAGCAACACTCCAGAAACCACCCAGAACACTACAGCAACTACAAACTTTTCAATGCGAAGGTGTTCAGGTTGCAAGAGTGTTGCTATGTGGTTGCTAAAGTGTTTGGGAAAGGTTCTTAGAATGTTGCTAAGATGTTCTTAGAATGCTATTAAGGTGTTTCGGGTGGTTGCCAGGGTATTGCTATGTGGTTGTTAAGGTGCTTGGTAAGGTTCTCAGTGTAGTGCCCTGTCAATCACCCATAAGACTTTAGCAATACCATAAGAACCTTTCAGAACACCTTATCAACCACCTAGAACACCAGAGCAACATGCTTAAAACTTTTCAAAACACCATAGCAACTACATAACAATGTGTTTTATTGTCCACATAAGAAATTTTGTCTAGCATAATTTGCTGCACATCAATTTGTCCCCAAACAAAAGACCTCCCCCTTGGTAACCTGTGGAACAGATGAATGATTTGAAAAGAAAGAAAAATCAAGTTTCTTTCAACGCAGTTTCCTAAGTGTAATGGTTTTACCGAATGTGTTTTCTTCCCTTAAAGAAGAAAATTCAGTCATTCATCAGTTTAAATCAACAGTTGCCTTTGCACAGGAGCCAACGGCAACGACAACAACAGGACATCGGTTGCCAAGGATATAAAATGACAGGGGTGTGGCGGAACATTGTTTTCAACACATCTCATGGCAAAAACATTATTGCACACCAGCGTTTGCCTGCCTTCAGTCTGAAAGGAATGTCGATGCTGTGTTTTGCCAAAGTTTGTTTCGACTCCCAGCGGTGAGAGGATTGATCCAGCATGGAGCTCTAGATGCCTTTCCTGACGTTTTTTCTCAACTTCTCTTGGAAGCTGAACTTGTGCTTCCTCTGAGTCTCTCTCCATAGAGATGCTCCTGTATGAGGGAGGACAGCTGTTAAGGTCGTAATCACTCTCTCTCAATGTACATTCATACACATACACATACTTTAGCCGCTTTGTAAACTCTGAGGGATTTCGATGAGTTTCTATGTACAGAGAGAGAGAGAGAGAGAGAGAGAGAGAGAGGGTTGATGTTTTCCTGTTAAACAGGAAAAATGAATAGGTTACTACTGTACAGTATTAATCTTCAATCTGGACATTTGGACAAACATCCAACCCTAAATATAGATCTTTAGCATTACTCATCCCACACAGTTTGTGCTGTGGATATATGAATGACCTATATAAACCTACCTGTATATAAACCTATATAACAAATATAATGTGATTATATATAACTACACAATTATGGCATGAACATAATCCTGTTTCATGCATTAAAAATACTCAAGTACAGCATTTTTTGACTGGTTATGTGTTTCTAAAATTGCCCAGAATTTTTAGAAAATTCCCTGCGAGTCCTCGAAAAAACAAAAGTGAATGCTCAGGGTACTGAACACACTGGCCATCCACTCTGACACACATAAATATGCAGTCATATAGGCATCCCTGTCCATCTCTCATCTCTGGCACCCCTCAGTGTTAACAGAGGAGACAAGGGCTCCCATTGAAGAGGTCACCCCTCTTCCCAAAACCAGATGTTCATAGTAAGCAGGCAAGTGCAGAAAGACAGCCTCACTCTCAGCCTGTTTTCAATTTCTCAAATACGCAGAGACACATGAAATAAGCAGACGTGACAAGAAAAAATGAAGGGAATGGAGGAAAGAGTGTACATGAACTGTGAAGAGCTCAGAAAGATACAGTTTTTACAGGATGGCACTTTACATAAAAAGAGTGCAAAAAAAAAAAAAAAAAACTTAAGAAATGTTGGTTGTCTAAATCCTACCTGTTTAAAAATGTACATGATGCTTGCAATTTTTTTCAAACTTGGTACTACAAATTGGGGCATCTAAATAGTTACAATGTAGCTCTAATTAGTGTGATTAAGCATTAAAAGTTACATATCAAACAAAGACAAAATACTACCACAGGTAAATACTAGCAATAATACTATGTTAATTAGTTACAAATAAAAAAAAAAGTTTTAAAGTACTGCAATGAACTGAATATAAATTCAGTTACATTCAAATTAAGTAAAACATTTCCATCCTATAAATGTAGTCCCTAAACGCATGTTCTTTTTGATGAGCGGGTACGAAATTCTGGGAAAAAGGGCGGATTGCTTAACAACAAATGCACGTGTACAACCAAAGCCACTAGAAGGCAAGCCTGCAACCATTAGCCGAAAAAGCATAACGGCTAAAGCTAACGCTTCCGATCTGGCAGTAAGTGGGAAAGGTGTATCTACATTAAAGTACTTAAATTTCAATTCAAAATTAAAGCGCTTTAATTTTTTAACTTAAAGGTGCTGTATGTAGGATTGACACCAAGTGGTTGAACTAGGTATTGCAGTCAAATTCAAAATATTGGAGAGGGTTTTTTTCGCATGTTGCCAGATTGACAACACCAACAGGACCAAGCGCACTTGACGATGAATGAAATGAAATCCGCTCTGTTTTCCGCCAACTGGCAACCCGGGGTCCCGAAATACAATTGGGTAAACTGGCAGTGGGCGGGTTTCACAGACCAAAACAGAGACCGACATTCCGGCCCGGAACGCACATTTTCAAAGGAGAATACTATAACATTGTTTTTCAGATAAACAAGTATGTTAACTTAGCATGTTTCTTAAATATCTGCAAACATATTATGGTATTTTTATGCTTTAGTAGAGTCAAAAACTTACATACAGCACCTTTAAGGGACACGAGATCCAAGTTAGCCGTTACGCTTTCTCCAATAGTAAGTAATACAGACCCTCTCATCTCCTTATAGATAATCTCTGGTACAACTATCGATGGTAATTACGACATCGATATATTTACGACTGTGAATTCCAACAGTAGGGGGCTCCAAAGTCGCAAAAATACACAAAACTACATTGAGTTGCTGTAATTTTTTAATTTAATAAACAAACCTGTAAGAAACTTGGGGGCCACGAGGCTCTGCCAGATACAGGCTTAGTTTTTGCAGGGTGGCAGATAAATCAGTGTCAAGTCGTTTGGGAAAGCAGCGAGAGCGGTCGTATCTCATGCGCTCAAGGTCAAGGATACAAAGGCCTCTGAGACGGACACACAGCAGGTTACTCAGCACGTCCTCCACTACAGCAGAAGGCTTTAATTGACAGAGTCTGGATCTCATCCAGCGGATAATGGAATCAATGGGGCTCTCGTGTCGGATGGAGGATACTGCCCCAGAATGGGGTACTGAGGGGAAAAAAAGAGACAAGAATGGAATGGACAACAAAGATGATCCTCTCTGGAGGATCACGACTTCAATTACAGCTTGGCGACCTTCCTGATTCAACAGAGCAAGAAAACTATTACTTGAGGGAAATGTTCTCGTTTACACTTAAAAATTGGGGATTAGGGACTGTGAGTGAATACTGTGTATCATCATGTCATCATATGTGATTCACTGGGTACAAAAATGCTTGATAGAAATCAATAAGGCCTTCAGACATCAGACTTCACCCGAGAGACAACACACATGTTCTGCTGTCGCTGAGACAGACTTGGAATATTCAGGGAGTTACACAACACAAAACTCCACTGCTGCTCAGAGGGAGAAACAAATGTATCATGTCATGAATCCCCTGCATCCTGTCAAAGCCAAAGCTAGTGTTCAAGAGGAATGAATGAGCATGTGATAGACCAAGTAGAGAGTTCACCCAAAAATAAATGACATCATGTACTCATCCTTACATTGTTCCAAACCTGAAGAAATTTTGAAGATTTCTCACGTGGCGCTTACAGTGAAAGCTGACAGTCAGGCATCAACAGTGTTTTTTTATTTATTTATTTTTTTACTAGAAATTTACTAAAAAGCCCATATCAGATTTTTTTTTGTTTTTTTTTGTGACAGTGGACTCCTTAGCACACTGGTATACAGAAAGGCGGTGCAGGTGGATTCTGTCTTTGCATAACATATTTTAGATAAGTTAGAGGGGAAAATGGGATTCAGTCATTCCTTGAGAACTCTAACTCTAAAGTCCTTCTTTCTTCAGTAATAACCTCCTGGCAACTTGAAAAATCAGCTGCGTTTATGGCAATACTAAAGTATCTTGAACTATCTGTCTAGGTAAGATAACTTACATGGAGCAGTTTTCATACCAGACAAACTGAATACTTTCCGTACCCACTGTATATATATATACAGTATATATAGAATGCACCAAAAATAAATGTAACCAAGTATAATTAAATTAAAATTTAATTTAATTAGGTTACATTTATTTTTTTTATTAATTTTCAATACTTTTAATGCAATATATGTATATGTGTAGTTTTAAATATATATTCCTGGGGGCAAAAACAAAAGTGTTGCGTTTATTATTTTGTTCAGTGTAGTTTACATTTGTGTGTTTGTATATATATTTAGAGAAAGAAAGTTTGAACACATAATTTTAAAAAATTGTTTAAAAACTAAATGTAAACAAGTAAAAATAATAGAATTATATTAAAATAAATTAAAACATTTAAATGTAACCAGATAAAATAAAATGTGAGCCACTGCCAGCTGAGTTTCATAAGACTAGAACGGAATTATCATAAGACTGGAAACTTTAATGTCTGCAGTACACAACAGCTTCACAACCCACACCAAAGCATTCACTAAAAATGTCTCCAATTTAACCCCAGTGTCTTGAGTTAGCCAGCACTGTTTTCTGTCTTTAATGTGGGCATTGCTGTGAGGCGTAGTGGTTCACACATTTAATGGTGATTTTGAGTCTTAAAACTAGTGCTGAACCCCAGGGGAGCAGTAACATCATTTATCAAACACTTCAAATTTGCTACATTAACCCCAGGCACTCTGAACCATTACAACGGTCTTATAAAAGAGCAGGACTAACAAATATTGCATTCTGAGGATGTATTTACAGGAAATCAGATCATCAATATTAAAGGATGTCCAAAATGTGCTCCGGAAATCTTGCATGTAAACTCCCATGTGTTGTTTTGAGCACACTATAGGGACAGGCACAGTGAAATGAAAACAAACAGCTAAGGAATTTGCTTTCCGAGCACAGTTTTGTTCAACCGCTCATATGGATGCCTTGTGTGCATCATGTGAATGTTTTTTGCTGTTCAAAATCACTCAACAAAAAGACTCATGTTAAAAGGAGTGATTCCTTTCAAAATATGCTTTCAACAAATAAGTGGCTTGTAAACTATTAGGCTGAAGTTGGTTTTACAACTCTTGGGAGATGTACTTTAATGTGTTGGACTTTCAGTGTTTGCTTCAAACTAGTCCTACGTGTCCAGGTCTTGATTAATAAGGTTTGGTTCACATTGAAGCTTATTCTGGCAAATTAAACTGGCAGACATCTTATTTCAGGAGAGAAAGGTGAATAATGACTAGCAACCTTCGAGTTCAAACATCTACACAGACATTCAGATGATTAATGAGCACAAATACACAAAGTGCTAGAGTAAAAGTCTTCTGTAAAAGGGGGATTGTTCATACTTGATGAGAAACTGATGAAAAGAGCTTTCAAGTCAATAAATATGAGTCTTTTTAACTAAAAATTTTTATAGCTTAAGGGTTAATCAGGATGGTATTACAACAAAACTTTGTAATGGCTCTAAATATCACATCATCCAAACATCCATTTAATTCAGACTGAGATGAGAGATCAAATTTGTGTGGGCCTCTCTGCAAAAAGTCTTGCATGTCATTCCATATGTCTACCACAAGAAGGCAGAACTGCACCTAAAATGCAGTTGTGAGCGTTTTGTTCTCAAAAACATACTGAAAACTTCACCCAAAATAAAGGGCTATTAAGAATTAATTAAAATAATTTTTCAAACAGAGATTATTTGAATGAAACAGTCTTATACTGATGTCATCAAAGAGATGCATTGTTTTTTTTTAAAAGTGTTGTTAAATACTGGATTTAAAGGCAAAATTTAATTTTAAAAATCTTTTACACTTCAAATCATACAAAGAGACAAAAAAGTTTATTGCTGACATGCATGTAGAGATTTGATGAAGTACAAAAATATGTCTTTTATACAAATTAGCTTTTCCTCTGTACAATTACCCAGTTTTTTTTTTCTTTGATACCATTCTAACCAAGCAGCTTATGACATCAAACGTTCAGGCTTTTGACCAGTTTCATCATGTTTTGTTTTACACCAGATTTAGATTTTCCAGTTTTAGTAAAAGATGCAAAAAAGTAACAATTCTAAAGAGAAATCTCCCAATTTATGAAACATCTGCACAAAGTGGCCTAAAAAGAAAAGAAAATCTAAGTTAAACTTAATGTTCAGTATCTTCCCTTGCAGTGTCTTTGTGTTTTTTGGAGTATTCACCATTTGCAATACACCCACATCCACTACAATTTCTGCTGCATCTTGGGCACATCTTGCTAATTAGAATCATGCACTAATTGCTTCAAATTTGTATACAGAGCTCAAAACGTACACTTCTCATGCTGCAGACAGAATTTTGGACATCACAAAACTGTCTATGCAAGGGGGACGGGGGAGTTTGCAGTCACTTGCGTAGGGGGCATATTAAACAGAAATATTTACCAATTTCTTTCATCTAGATTTTGGGTACAGACTACACAACCACATCAACAGCAGCCATATTGCAACTGTACAAATTTGCTATGATATAATGGCTTTTGTGAGAACTCTACGTAGACGTAGGATATAGCCTTGAGGCACTCCTTTTTGAATATAAGGAAAGGACTTTGATTTGCTCACAAAAAAAGTCCCTCTCCATCAAGTCACGCATATTATCCACTACAATACTGCTTTACAACCAAATATATTCACATTGAGGTGGGAAAAACTAATGCTTTCAATGGTGGCTTGTGTGGAAACATTGGTGCGATTCTTCAGAATAATAATACCCTGCACTGGGTTTTGCACTATTGACGCCTATCCACCATCACGATGTCTTTCACACTGGCCAGAGTGCTGTATCATTCTATCTCGCAAGATAAACTCTACATCGATTCTACATGTCATGCTAATGTGCACGATAATTTAGTTGACTTAAAATAGAGCTATGCAAAGTCAGTCACCTAATTAGTGTAGCTTAATATACCGACAGGATTGTTGCAATAATTATTCAAGAATTAAAAAAAAAAAAAAGGAAAGAGAGACAATAAAACAAAACCTTCACTGAAGATAGAAGGAAAAAACGTGAGAGATCACAGCAATGCTTTTGAGTGATACATGATCTCTACATTTACATTGGCAGATGAATTAAAAACAGCAAATAAATTAAAAGGAAAACAGAAAGGTACGGATATACTACCAGGCTGTATGTTTTCAAAAGAAGAAATTAAAGTGGAGATTATAAAAGGACAAGCCACGCTGCTAGTCATGAGCTCAGAGATCTACAGTACTGAATGACCTTTTCATTTAATGACATGAGTGGAGCCAGACATAAAGGCATTGCAAACTAAGCCACAGGTCCACAGGTCGATGCAAGCCAACCGCCTAGTATACTAAGATATATTCTAGCATCAGAAGTACATATTCACTGCTCACGGTTGAGTTGAAAATCTGTTGATAACCTAAGGCAAGATATCCCACAGTTATGCTTTATACACATGGGGTAGCTTAAAACAGGACTGAAAAAAGTCAAATGACATTAAGAATCTGTTTCCTTGCAATATTCTCACACAAGAAACATGGAGAGGAGTGGGTTTCATGGCATTTCCTTCCTGATGATCATGAAGCAGTTAATAACCATACATGGAAATGAGCAGTAGGTAAGAGAACAAAAAGAAAAACAAAAAGAAACAATCCCCTATGCAATGGGTTTCTTTGTATCACTGTGGCCAGAAACGTTCCCTAGCGGCCAATCCTCGATCCCTGAGCTGCAGCTGAAATCTGTGTGGGGAACGAAAGCACCGGAGATACAGGACATGGCAGAAGATGCACTTTGATGGCTTGGCATGCTATCAGAGGGTAAGCGCTCTAGACGGAGGGACACAAAAGGAAAGGAGGGCTTAAGGGCTGTGCTTACAGGGCTTATCTTGGCTTAGACTTCCGTATGACTGCCGGCTCAGCCGCCCTGCTTCCTGACAGTTTCATCCCATCACCAGCTGTACCGTACCTCGTCTTTTTCCAAGCACAGCCCTGCGATGAGTCCCTGTGTGACACACACCGAAATCCACAAAAGTACCACCTAGCTCAGCTCTCGAGAGTCCGTTGTAGTGGCATATTACATGATTAAAAGTACATTTCCATTTGGTCGAATGCACAGGAAGTGGTGGTCTTGCACTTTCTGCTGCCTTCTGATTGGACAAAAGCAAGAGGGGAGAATAACGTACCATATTGGCCGGTTTGGATGCCAAGTTATGCTTTTGGTTGTATGCATCCAGACACAGATGCTAGCTGCCAACAGAAACCCATTCAAATAGAGGAAGGAGAAACATGCGCTGCTATGATTTCAGTAATATGAGGTTTTTAGCTTTTTAACTTGTGAAACTTAACATCTTCAATGGAAATAAAGAGAATAATCTAACTTAAAATGCTACCGTTTTAGTAGGAGAGGAGTGGGGAAGCTTATTTAGATTGTGAGGAAAAACCAATCACTGGTTTTAACACAGAATAGTTACACAACCACAATGCTAATGATCTTGAGCCTGTGCTTGTCTCTCCTCAACATAATGAGTCCTGCTTTCATAAGAACGGAGAGCGTTGTTAAAAACTGACTTAAGAAAAGAGGGAAATAGAGAGATAGAAAAAATGGTAAGAGGTAGATTTGCAGTCATAGATACAGAGGGGAGCGGAACAGACGAACTGGTTGAGGGGAACAGAACAAAAGGGTTGATCATGTGATCCGAGGCGCTCCTGTAGAAAGTGCTGGGGGAGAGGCAGATGGAAAAAGGGTAGTTGTGTGATCTGCTACATGATTCTGTTGGGGTATTGCTGAAAGTGTGTGTGTGTGTGTGTGTGTCAGATTTGGGCAAGGATTGGCATGGTGGATGTGGTGTTGGTGGTCAGAATCTCATTAGACCTGTGTCCAGAGTCTGTGTCCTGGGCCGATGAATGGAGCAACGGAGCGCTGAGCTGTTCCTTGGCCCAAGTTTGTGTCTGCCAGACTCACGCTGCATGCTCACAAACACACACACTCTCACACGCAAACGTACATAAAAGAGTGCGCCCAGTTCCGTGGCTCGCTCCACTCCTGGTGACCCCCATCTGCGGGCAGAATGACAGTGCTAATTCCGGAGGAAGCGCTGGGCCAGTATTGCGGCATCCAGAGGGCTGATGGGTTGAGCGTCGTGGCCAAGGCGCCTCACCGGAGGCACGTTACCGAAATGCCTCTTGCTGAGGAAGTTCTTGGTCTCGTGGATAGTGTTTTTCTCTTCCGCCAACAAGAGCTGTTGCCTCATGTAGTTCTCAAATTCGTACTGAGAGGACTCCTCTGTCACTTTCGCCTGGGGGGGTCAATAAAAGACCATTTCAGTGCCAGAAAGTACCTCATTATGTTAATGCAGTTTAAAGAGGAAGTTTCTATTATTATCCATGATTCAATGCCACTTAAAGCATTACATATTTTGGACCATATTTATAAAATACAAGTAAAATGAATTTGTATATAAGTCAGGTCATACATACATAAATGGTCCCAATGATTTTAATGCAACATTTGACACAACAGCAGTGTTAAAGCAAACTTTTTTTGACTCCGAGTCATCCTTCAATATTATTGTAACATCTACAAGCGGTACTGACCTCCTGAAGATGTTCGGGGTGGTTAAGCTGATCGTCTATGTCCGGCACCACTTGTAGAGGGCCACTCAGTGAGGACACAGATTGCCTATTTAAAAAAATAAATAAATAAATCAGTCGATGACAAATGGGAATTTTCAGATCTACAGCCAAGGGAACATTAAATGCATGACTGAAAACTGCACTGGATTGCAAAAATGTGGCGAGACAACATCGCTGACCAAAAATGACATCATCCCATCACATGAATTCCTAATAAGTTACGTGAACTCTGACAAGAAGTCTTGGCTAAAAATGGAACAATAAAGTTGATCTCATTTCAGATGAGACGCACCAGGATGTGATGATGGCGCTCAGAGACTCGAGCACCTCGGTGGCAGTGAGCCTCTGCTGGGGGTCAAGCACCAGAAGCTTCCTGATCAAACACACTGTACTTTCTGATACCCGCCCATCCCTGCGCAAACGAAACAGGCACAAAGACAAATTAGCATTTCCATCTGCAAAAAACATTTTAGAGTCTTCATTTAAAGGAATAGCTCACCAAAATTTTTTTAAAAAAGATAAAATTTAAGCCGTTCCAAAACCGTATGACTTATTTTCTTCCATGGAACACAAGCGATTTATTAATAAGGTACAAGTAAATTTAAGGCTTCAGAAAGGGCGCAAAAGCACCATAAAAATGGTCCTACATCATATTCATACATCATACATCAATTATACATGAGGAACAATTCAACGGAAAACTTGACATCCAATGTCATGTAGAACATGAGTGTTTTTCATTTTTGGGTGAACAATCCTTTTAAACAAGGGCCATCACAATATTTGCCAATTAACATTTTTCAACAATTAATTCATATCAAAGCACAGAAAGATAATGGAGAGACTCACTCAGGGATGGAGTACTCTGCTGCTTTGATCTTGCGGAAGAGCTCTTGAGGTATACTGTCGTAGAATGGGAACTGGCCGTAGAGCATGGTGAACAGCACCACACCGAGCGCCCACATATCACTGGGTTTACCGCGGTATGGTCGACCTACATGGAAACACAAAGTGCAATTTTAACAAGCAGCTCTACAACAGTTTGCTCATTCGATCAGACTGGAACTTTCTCTTGGGTGAGTAGTGAAAGTGTATACATATAAAACATATGCTACCAATAGTGCCAAAATCTTATAAAGTCCCCCAAATCCTGTTCACACTCACTACACCGCTTTGTTTACCACCATAAATGGGCAGAACACAATGTGCCAGAAGAGTACAAATGAGTCATGGGAGCTTTTAAAAGAGGGGTTAACTGGGTAGGTTTCTGTTTAGTAAACAATGTGATTTGTATGGTATATTTTTCTGTAAGGTACACATTCTCTGCTTCTACTTTGACCCTACGCATGAGAAAGCGAAAGAGAGGGAGACAAGAGAGAGAGTGAGCAATGGAAAAACAGTGAGAGGAAGAGAGCGAGAGAGAGAGAGAGAGAGAGAGAGAGAGATAGGGAGAGAGCAGGAAGAGTAGTTCCTCTCTGCATGACTCATTGTGATGACTCACTGAAGCAGCTCTCCCTTTGTTCTGCTGTCATATTTGGCTGATTTACTCCCGGTTTCTTTCTGTCATTTTACTGTGAATGGAGACCGCAAACAAGAGCTCGACTGCGTCTCTATTTAACATGCATACTCGGAATGCACCATCTAACCAGAGCCTACATCCATAGACGTATTGGGAAAAACCCCGAAAACACATGAAAGACAGTTCTGGAAAGGTGGTGCTGTTTGATATTTTAGTTAGTGAGTCAACTAAACGAACAAGATTTAAATGCAGGGATCTTCAACTATGTATCGTACAAATAGCACTCTGCACGCAAAGTTCATGTGACAAAAAACACATAGTACACAAACAAACTTTTATTGAAAATAGACATTTTAAACATTTAAATATAATTTCAGTATTGAATGAATTACATGCTTAAATCAACGTCATGTCACTTCATTTAAATTTTTCAATGATCTGATGGTGTCTTTGAATTGAGCAAAAATCGAAGCATCTCAGAAGGCAACCTACTTTATGGTAAAGACGTGTCGGACAGACGCCTGTGATGCCTTTATGCACAGGTTTTTGAAACCATATGAATACTTTATACATCATAAATGACAATCTTAATTGCTTTGCAATGTAAAAAATCTAAAGTGAGGCATATAATTATATTTTAATTTTACTTAATAAATTACAATGTGAGGGGGGAAATTAGACATTTATTTTCTATTAAATAATATATATTTTAGGAATATAAATGTTAATATAAACATTATAAATATAATGTATTATATCATATAATATTAAGGAATATTTTAGGTTAAATACAAGCTAATCTCTATTGACAGTTTCTGTAATGCCCCAATTTTTTTTTAATCTCCAAAAACAATACTGACTAACCACTTTTAAGTTTGTGAAAACCAAAAAAGGTCAAAATAATTTGTGTGTGTTAACTATTCAGTAGGGCTAACTGGACTGTGCTACATAAACGTTTGACAGATAAGATAAACAGCGAGTCCCATGTACTGAAATTACATCACTTGAGTGAACTTCATAATCTCTCTTCACAGAGAGAGATTGTTTGGAAAGATACACCTCGTGATACAACCGCTGTTAATTTGATCCATCGCACTGCTGAGATCTGCTCGAGGCCATGACAACGAGCTTAAGGGAAGAGTTTTGGTATCGAGTCGTTGATGAGCTAACAGGTCAAGTCTTGCGGCACGCAACACACACAATGTCTTCAATCAACCTAACTACTGCTCATCCATGCTGACGGTTTGTGACTACTGTCCTGATTAGGGCCGTGTAGGTGGTTGGGTTTATGAGCTTTGATTACAGTGGTGACATTGAGGGTGAGTCATGTGAATCACACACATAAACACACACGCACACAGACACACACACACAGAGAGAAGCTGAATTCTCACCGCTCAGGACATCTGGGCTGATGTAGGCTGGACTGCCTCGCTGGTCCTTTAACAGATCTTCCTCACTCACCAAATGCTTGCCAAGGCAAAAGTTTGTGATGGTGATCCGATGGGTCCTGCAGCACACAAAACACCAATGACGTCAAAAAACAACCATGAATCTTCACATGAAGTCGCACTGTTTATATTAAAAAGATAGCTTGTGAAATCCATGATGTGCATCTTAGTAAGCATGTCCAGGTCAAATGTTATCGCAAAATCAAAAGGAAAAAAGAAAACTATATTTTGAATAAAGAAAATTGACAATGTTTTTGACAATTTAGCTTGTCCTTAAAAAAAGGCATAAAATGAAATGAAATAAAATAAACAGAGCAGATGGTTAGAGGGGTAGAGTCTGGTAACACCATCCAAAATAACAAAATAAAAATATTTTTCCTTAAATTCTGCTGTGTTTATGAATTTAATATGATTGTGATATTCGATTCATTCCAAGTGGGTATACATGTATAGAGAGAGAGACAGCATCACATCACAGTAGAGTCAGCTGTCTTAACTTAACGGCTTGTGTACTGCATCATTACTGTGTCTGTTAATGATCTTTAAAAAAGCATCACATGACCCCTTTAAAAACACTTTTTTACACTATACATGCATATCAAAACGAAACTCTAACTGTTGTTAGGCGAGTCGTGTTTGTATCTGTGCAAACATGCCTCTGATATTTTGGTCTATGTCATTAAATCTAATCTATGGCAGGGAGCCATTCTGCCTTTCCAGAAAGCAAAACCCAACATGACAGAACACACCATGACTGCACTTGACAAACAAGTGAGTCACCTGTGGCTTCTCACAAGCTCAGGGATGACTAATCTTTGCACATCAGAAAGGAAAGAACAACACTTTTTTTCAGTGACAGGCATGCAATGAAAACAAGCACTCTAACATACACATAGAAATGCTTTCACGTAAAAAAAAAATGCATTCACATTTACAATGAGCAAAACTAACACGTCAGCTGACAGAGCTGAACTGGGGGACCTCCAATGTGAGAATTCACACAGTCACAGCTGTAATCTCCCTTCACTGAAAAAAAAAACCTCCACCACTACAGCTACATCTCTCAGTTACATCCTCTTTTCCCATGCTTCCCCAGTTACACTCTCACTTTCACACCCTGAAAGTGACTGTCACACTTACACCTAACAGCTACAAACAGGCTCGTTCCTGAAGCTTGATTTTTTTCCCAGCAGAGTTACTTACAGATTTAAATATGATTACCATCTTCATTTAAAAAGGAGGGTCATGATTAAATTAGATTAAAAGAGAAAAGAGATTAGTCACAATGGACTTTGTGAAAAAAAAACATTCACTGCATTTGTACCAGTTATAAATAGTTTTCAATTTCAGTTTACTTTTAGCATTGCATTAATTTATCAAATGCAACAATATATTCGTGCATGAACTGGATCTGCTAAGCTCCAGATGGCTCACACTAGAGGACAAATTATTGATGATTCGGTAAAGTTTATGTGGTTCAAGGCATTTAAACACAATTTCAAAAGTTTTGTTTTATGATGGTTAGATGAAGCAAACTAAACTAACTTCATTTGTTTCATCTTGTATGGCTTTTTTGCATGGCAGTTTCTTGTTGTGTCGACCATTTCAAATGTACCTGCTCCTAATGTCTAAACCATTTGTTTTTGACACACTGTTTCCACTAGTTTTCATCTTCATAATAGTTTTAGCCTTAATATAAGCTTTCGTCTGGCTTCATCATGACCATGTGCCTTGGTTCCCGAGCGAAAAGAGTCAGCAAGCGTTTCTCCTCAGGACATTCTCATTGCTTACTCTCCTCTTCCTGCTCATGTGAAGAGACCAGAAGCCTCCTGGTCTCTCAGTGCTGCTAAAATTAGCCCCTGTTGATGGGAAAAGTTAAATGGTTTAAACGCAAGAGGAAGTCTCGATGCCGAAATCTGGTCAGAACTTCCTCTGCTGGGTGAGGTTAATGTGGGATTTTGATGCAATTGGAGTTCCTTTGCTTGGGCAAGCAGTGTTGTAAGAGGAACAAAGCTAATAGTGAAAGCAAATGTGCAGATCAGGCAATTTGTTCACTTTTATAGAGTCTTGACGGTGACAGCCATATGGTGTCAAGGAGGGAAAAGAGGTATGAAGTAATGGCAACAAACGCTTGTGAAATGTGAGAGAAGCTTCTGCACTACAGGCAGTTATTGACAAAATGCTGAGGATAAACAATGCCTGTACAGGTCGATTAGGACCACCAGATTTATTTTTGAAGGCCCAAACGTCTTGTCAAAAAAAAAAACAGAGTGTACATGTCATGTACACTTATGAGTAATACCAAGTACTTTCCATTCCACCCAAAAGCCAACAGTCTGCCGGCTGGGAAGGGTCACACAGACAATAGGATTAGAGGGGTATTTGGAGAGTGAAAAAGAGAGAGAGCTCTGCCAGCGTTACGTGAGAGTGACTCAGCTCTGAGCTATGGATCCTTTGGCAGAGGGCTGTATTATCTCCAGCTGGGACACAGTGTTCTGCTTTCTTGCTGAACTGAAGCAGACAGAGTGCTTGGTTTCATCACCATAGGGTCCAGTGACGAGTGCGAGTACGTGTGGATGTTTTCTTTTTTCGTTCAGCAACGATATACCGGTCCGCGCCTGTCCTTTTAATTGACGCCCGTGGAAAGGTGAAAACGCCTGACTCAACAACGACACATGCAAGATATTAAGACGGAAAAAAAAAACTATATAAAAAAAAAAAAAAAAAAGAAAAAGGGACACAATCTCTCCTCAAGCAAGTCTGCACTGCCACAGCTCTGACATGTACCTTTTCACACAAAAATAAGAATTCCAAGTGCAAAAACCAGCTTTAGTAATTGGCGGGCATGCATGTCTATAAATAAACTCCAAAGTGTTGCCCACAAAGTTGCCAGGTGCATTTCAGAGCAAACACCACAAACATAAAAACCACCATGTCACATGCTCTTCCTTCCTTCAATCTATTTGTACACTACCATTCAGAAATTTGGGGTCTGCAAGTTTTTTTTTTAAATGTTTTTGAAAGAATTTGCTTATGCTCACAAGGCTGCATTTATTTAATAAAAATACAGAAAAAAAACTATAATATTTATTTTATATATTACATTTTAAAACAACAGTTTTTTTATTTTCTATTTAAATATTTTGTAATTTTAATAATTTATTCTTGTAATGGGAAACCAGAATATTCAGCAGCCATTACTTCAGTATTCAGTGTCACAGGATCATTCAGAAATCATTCTAATATGCTGATTTGACACTCAAGAAACATTTCTTCTTATCAGTGTTAAAACCATGCTGCTTAATAATTTTGAGGAAAGTGTTAAACTTTTTAGGACTCTTTGATGAAGTTCAAAAAGCTCTTTTTTTAGCACTGAATGGTAGTATAGTCAGAAGTATGGTAGTTGCTCAAAAAAGAAAGAAAATCGCTCAAAAAATTATTTACTAACAGAAAAACATCCACTTGTTTGCTGTAGGCTTGATGAAGGAGTTAATGGCAGAAAAGGTGCATAATGCATACCTTCAATTCAATCAGCCAGGACGCAAGAAATACAGTTGCCCGTAAAGAGACGAGGAAAGGAGAGGAGATAAAAGAAACAAGCTCCACTCCTCTCACTACACATGCCACTGAGCTTATATGGTGTGACGGGTTTCATAATTAGACAAGCTGTGCACTTATGTGACCGAACTACAATATGCGAGAACTCAGCAACGAGCAGCACATGCTGGCAAATGTGACAGGCAGAACTGAGGATTTTCAATTAGTCAGTGAGTCTCTCGTTCCTGGGGACATTTGAAATGGCAGAGACAACAGAACTGTGGTTAGAAGTGAACCCGTTCCACACACATGGCAGAAAACACACAAACGCACGCGGCGCATATGGTGTTTGGAGAGGGTCTTTATGGATGAGGGATTGAGAATTCCACTAGGCCTATCCGATTCACAATGCTTGCCGACCTCAGATGCCTTCAAGCCAGCATGTGCGGTTTCATCACCCGCCCGCCCCCCTTCCCTGGCTCCATCATCCTCTCCTTTTTTCCAGGGAACGAACCAGGGGCACGTACCATGCCTACTCGTTTTAACTGGGATAGCTTCCCACTGCTTACTCCCCCTCCCTTTTCAGCCTGTGGGGATGAATCACACTCTCACTAATGGTGCTTTTCCACTGCATGGTACGGCACGGTACGGCTCGGTACGGTTCACTTTTGGGGGGTTTACATGTGGATAATCCCCCCCACTCTAAAGCGATACTAACCTGCAGTGGAAACGCAAACCGAGCCAAACCGAGCCGTGTCGTGCCGTGCTGAGCCGTACCGAGCCGAGTCGTACCACGCAGTGGAAAAGCGCCATAAGAGCTCAAGAGGAGAGAGGTCAATGAGGCCAGACGGTGCTCCATGAAACCCCAACAGAGGGCTGAGCGCAGAGAAAACTCCACCGGCACAGCAGGTAAAAGAAAAAGGAAGAGAGGAGCCTTACCTTTTATTAAGCACCATGTTTCCAAGCTTCAAGTCTCTATGCACGATGTTCTTCTACAAAGGAAAAAAAACAGCGAACAGTTATTATGTATACCTAAAGATGTTGGCTACACTTTGGAGAGCGTGCAACCTGACAATCATCATTGTGGTATATTACAGAAAAACGCCATGTACCCATCAACCAACTTGTGAATCACACAGTAAACATAAAATGTCATGTGCAACCATTTAACTTTTGCAATATAACAAACTTCCAAATAAAACAAATTATTCAATGAAAAAAAAAAATGGTAGGACTTCATTTTATCAATGGGAAACCACAATAGGTAAACAAACTCCTGACCTTGGCCTTGCTAGCGCCATTAAGAAAGTTGTCAAGTAAGACAATTGATTTTACATTGACTTTAAAAGCAGTTGGCAGCTCACCTTATGCAATGCCTCCACCACTCTCACCACATCATAGAAAATAACGATGGCCTCGCGCTCGCTCAGTCGCTTCTCTTTGATGACGTAATGCTGCAGGTTGATGAGGTCGGCCGTCTTGTCGCTGAAGTCGTGGGCACAGAGGCAGTCAAGCACCAGACAGATTCGTCTCTTCATCTTCCGCACTTTGTTGGCCTCCATGTCCTCGACAATCTCACAGGAGTGGTCCTGAGATGGAGAAGTGAAAGAGATAATTCGTTAGAAAAATTTTGCGCTGAGAATAATTGCAGTGACAGAATAAAAGACTTTACCTCAGACAGCCCAGCAGTGCATTTAACAATGTGTAACAAAGCAAACGGACACATAACTGCACCATTAAGCTTTTGAATGGAGCGAAAGAAGAAAATACAGGGTTTAAAGAACAAGATGACGCTAATGGACTGCTGGTACAAAAAGCACAGCAGCGATTCTCCTGTATGCCTCGCCAAGTGCAACAGCTTGAATGATGAAAGCCCTCCTTCAGTCACCTGAGACTGGGGTCAAATGAGGGCCATGAATCGATTGGCAGTGTGGTTTGTGTTTGCAATGACTGCGCCTTCGAACACAAGAAGCGATCCATAATTAACTGGCCCACTCTAGAGAGAAGCTATAATAAACCAATCAATACTGCGAGCTTCAATGAATGGCCCTGACAGCACAGTACAGCTTGTTCTGCAGCCCATTTCCACCGGGGAAGAAAGGAGAGGTCTAGATATAGTTGAAAAACAGGAGCAAGAGAAAAAAGAAAGCGTCTTGCTCAAAGAGAAAGTAAGTGGTGAGTCACTGCGAGCACTTTGTGATGAAAATGAAAACAACTGATGGAACAATGAAGAAACAAATTAAGTCGTGGGACTGAGAACGTACAGTCTGGGAGGGAATCTTTAGGCATCTCTCAAATCGATTGCATTTTGATTAAAAAAGGCACAGCCAGATTCCAAAACAAGTCTTTGTGCATTTCAATTTCGAAAGGCGGATTGTGGACAGATGTGTACTCTGATCGGCTAATAAAAACAGAATTAATGGATATAAGATGCAAAAATGAAATTCTACATTAGACCGAAACATTCAAGTTGTTCCAAGCCTGTATGAGTTTCTTTATTCTGCTGAACACAAAAAAAGATATTTTGAAGAATGCGTGTAACCAAACCAAACTATGAATTTGTGCGGCTCAAACCAAAACTATTTGAGAAAGAATCATGAAGCATTGGTCTTACCTGGAAGAGGCCGTGATGGTGCACCACTCCTTCTTGGTTGGAGAGCAGTGACAGTAAAGAATACTCTGTATGCAGAAGCATTTTCCCTTGCCTTTCTTCCTGTGTCTCTCCTGCGGTTTCTCCACGTTCTTCCAGGGTGAGAATCTACGACAAAGGTTGAAGGTAAGAAGACACCACACCACTAGATCCTGTTCTAAACCTTCCTGGGAGTCTCTTATCTTCACTGTGATGGCATAATAAGCTATCAATGATCTTGAGGCAATACAGAGGGTCCATTAAAGGCTTTATCTACAGAGGGGACAAAGATAAGTCCCTCACATGTCCTTCAACACATCTGGACAACCATCTGAGGGACACTAGACTCAGGGGCATGGAAGAGTGGGGTCAAAAGGTTAGACTCTAGGTTGACAAGCACCTTTCAGTGAAGCCCCTCCAGTAACAGGCTGGTCCATAAACAAAGAGGTTTGATGGTCATCTCTGAACCAAAGTCGGTCATGAATTGGACAGTATTGTGGAGATTTGTTGTGGCAGGTCAAAGGTTCATGCAAACAGTGAGACACACAGGGGCTTTTGTGTTCAGAAGCAGTCTCACTTCCCTGGCCAAGACATGTTTGAATAACATGGGAAGGTTTTTTGTAAATTGTGTCTTTCTGTATCACCTCACATCTGGTTTTAAAAGCCATTTTGTCTGATCTGAAACCCAATAAATATCTAAACAGGGACAAAAATGTTGTAAGGCTGGGTAAAAACAATGATTTTTTTTTTCTTCAATTAATCAAGATAATGTTTCACAATATTACAGTTTTTACTGTATTTATGATCAAATATATGCAGACTAGGTGAGAATAAAAAAAGGAAAAAGATTTTTTATAAAAACACCCAAACTTTTGAACTTTTAATAACTGAATCAGCTCCAAAGTTTTGTGATAGTATCACTCTCTACCCCTCTATGCAATGCAATCACAAATAGTCACACAATATGAATTTGGAGCCAGATATAAATGGTGATCTGTCTCACCTGACCACTTGTGCTCCCCCAAGATGTTAACACCATGTAAACAAGGCCTAAAAAAGTACTCACTTTTAGCTGGTAGAAATCATCCGTCCCATCCTTTCTGGCTAAACACTGCACTATACTCTGCACGGGAGAGTTTCCCAGCCGTGGACCTGTTAAGATGGAGAGGAATAAATAAAAGAAGTGTAAACAGATGCAAAAGGTATAGTCAGTACAGAGCACAGCAATTCCCCTTGAGGCCGATCATAAACACAGCGCCCTGCACTACTACGTCACACTGCTATTTCCAACTGTGATGGGGGCATTTCGAAGGCAAGATGATAGTGTGATAGAGGCATACAGGAAAAGACCTGCAGATTCAGAAGTGAAGCCGTCAATCTAAAACATTCCTGCAATTCTTTTCAAACAGAGGACTCTGAACGGAGCCTATACCCCCTCCTCCTCTCGCCTGCATAGAAACACAAAAAGATAGGGCTAGTGTTGAAGATTCACTTGCAATACTCTAGGCAGCTTACCTAAAACAAAGGGACCGGCTCTCTTAGCATTGTTGCCAGATATCCCAGGACAAAGGAGCTTGCTGGGTCTGCCGGATGACTCTCCGGCCCCTCGTTCCGAAGCACGGCGTTTAGACATTCTGCAGATCTGAAAAAGAGTTGAGAAAGCATCAATACTCGATTCATAAAACAACCTTACATGCAACCAGAGAAATGTGACTTCTTGACTAAAATCAAACCTCCAAGGCATCCAAACAAAGCAACCCTATGACACTCATTCAATTCTTGCCTTGAGAGACAATAGCCAATCCAATGAGGTCTTTCAGTACACCATCAACAAAGTGTGAGTTCTAAAGAGGGCAAATAACAGGTGGGGGAAGGAGATATAGCAGAATGCATGCCCTCCCCGACACCTCAAAACAGTCAGATGCCATTAACAGCTCTACCCCTGTATGAATGACAACCCATCAGGTCCATATGCATTTGCATGAGCAAAGATTAGCAGCAGGTGTGAACTGTTGATGTGACTTCCGTGTTAGACAATAGAAGCCCATTCACAAATGGCACCGCTGACCACAACTCGCCCGAGAAAGGAAAACGTTCAGCACCGACGGATCTCAAATTGACTAAAATAACCCATGAATCTTGAACTCTGCTGCTGCAATTCATGTTTTTTCCCTTTCACTATTTGTAATACTTCCGTTCCTTAATCTGCATGGGTTTATCTGCAAATCTCTGTGGCGTAATCTGCATATTACAAGATTGCAGCAATTAATCGCAACATGAAGATTTGATACCGGCATATCCCTAATTGCAATACTGACCGGTCTGCAACAAGGAACATTTCGAAAGCAAAAACATTCCGATATCACAAGCAGTGCATTAATTATGGTCAAACATTCAGAATAAAAGACTTCTTTCAGAGGAAAGCCTGCTTGTTTTATTGGGTTCTTGTATAATCTGATGATCGCTTCTGTGGTTCTACAGAAAGGCAAGTGGTGCTACGGACGGATACAGCGTGATTCACACAAGCCCTGGGGTTTGCACTGGTAGCAATTTGTCAGAAGTAAGAAATGCTGCTGTTTGACACCAATGGTAGCGTGACACACGCAGCCTTCTAGACATCATATCACAATGCGAGCGGGGGGTGGGAGAGCGCATTTAGCATCACGGACAGTTCTGCACCCCTTGGGCTCTTCAAAATCAATCTCAACTCTGTTTAAATTAAGGCACAATGCAGAGACTGGGCATGAAATCCCATTAATAAAATGACAATCAATGTGCTCTAATAGCAAATACATATGAAGTAGAACTAAAATAGCATCTGAATTTTGAATTACAGACAGTTGTGATTCACATTTAAGCTATAAGCTTGGTCGCATTGTAATTTTGAATGAAACAGACATTCAAATGTAATTCTGCAACAGATCACACAGCTTGTCTCGAGGACGTAGGAGGGGGTACAGTTGGCAGTTATCGCAGATCATTTCACATGTTTACAGCTTTTTGTCTTTCTGGACCCAGACTGTTGACAATGTGACAGACGGGGGTGAGAGACGTGACTGCTTTCATCAACACTTTTGACATGCATTATTGGAGATCTGACATCTTTAAAGCACCACGGCTTGTTGCAAAGAGCGTGTCTGTGCATTGGCACAACCAAGGCTGAGAATGTGACCCGCAACCTCAAAGGAAACGAAAGACATCACGGTTGGTATTAAACCATCTGTAATAATTTTAGGTCATGCCAGACCTCAATGCAGTTTAAATGATCTCACTGACAGCAAGATGCACGTATGCTTACAATCTTGAATCCAATTCAGAGCTACTGAATGGAATTCTCAGGAAGCAAACATCAGTAAACAGAAAACTGTCATTAGTTAGGCCTACTCACTCACCCTCCTGTTGTTTCAAACATGATGTTTTTCTGTGGAACACAAAAGGAGATGCTAGACGGTCTCAGTCAGCATTTGCTTTCATTGCATTTGGGAAAAAATTAATGGAAGTGAATGGAAGGCTGTTAGTCTCTAAAACTAACATCATCTTTTGTGTTCCACTGAACTAATACACATCACAGAGGTTTGTAAAAACATAATTAAATGATGAACAAACCTTCGTTTTTTGGTGAACCATCCCTTTAATAACAACAACATGGCACGCTGCTAATGAAATCATACTATATGAAGGATTACTCATACTGCTTTGAATTCATCAGACTGAATGGATGCAGTGTGGTCACCTTATGGCATTATACACACATCACAGTCATCAGAGAAGTGAAATATCATCCCTGCATGATTTAAACGCTCTGATCCACACAGCAGCAGAACATTTTAATATTTTATTAGATCTAAATATACTAGCTGTCACTGCATGCAGTTCAAACTTGAGAACCTGGCAACCTCCGAGCACCGACTGGCAGCTTGATGCAACCCGTATCAGATGTGCATTTTTGCACACGTTTTGTTTGATATTTGGATGTCTAAGATTTGTGGTGTGTAAAAACAAGTGACTAATGTTTCCATTTATAGTTAAAACGACAGCAGAGGGAATAGAGACAGGAGCACTGCAATGTGATCACAACCGAGTACACGGCGTACACTGACGAACGCTGTCAACCAGCTACAAGTAAAATTATAACAATAACCACTAATATAAATGACTTAAATAAGCGCGTGTAAGAAAACAAAGCTCACGTTCTTATTAATACAACGATCCCACTCGAGTCGTCTAGCATTTGCAAGCGAAACTTGCTTATTTTTACTTTGTATTCTTGCTTATATAGTCTATACCGCAACATGTTTAAAAAGACGACAATTTAATCGTTGCAAAAGCGCGTTTATCTGAATTTAAGGATGAAATTAAAGACCAGAAAGCCAATGAGTTCACCGTGTCCCTTTAACGGACTGTGAAAATCTCCTCAGCCGACCGATGGGCCATTTAACAACTTACCAAAACCGCCGAGGGAATCCTCTGTCGTACACTAATTCCCACTCATTTCTGGCCGATTAAATGTTCAGCAGGGGTGCACCGACATTTACACTCCACCACGAAGCGGTTTGTTTCAAGCGAACTGGAGAAATTTCACGTTTACCGACAGGGGTTTTGAGGGAAAAGCCTTCTTAGGACAACTGATCACATCTTTCCATAGCAGCACCACCTGACAACGGAAATGACGCACATGCTGTGAGTGACGGAGCGGCGAGGCCAATAGAAAACGTTGTTTGGTGTTCCCGCCCCCTTATGTGGGTTCTTGAGATTGGCATTCTTCGCTAGTGTGGAATGATAAACGTACGCACTATGTAAATGAGCAGTAGAGTACTACTGCATAACTCCAGTCAAGTTTTGACAAATGTGGAGTTTTGTTTAAAAAAAAAAAGATGTATTACGATGGAAATGAATCGCCACACACGCAATTAAGTAATAAAACCTGACTCTTATTAAGCATTATTAACAAAACTTGATATACACATTTATTCTTGAGTAGCTACTTGGAACAAAAAAAACTTTATGTATGTAAAAAATTATTTTTGTTTTACAATACATTGTCGTGCAAACTCTGGCTTCTTTCATTCCTCACATGTTTGTTTTTGCCTATCATCACGCATTATGGGTCAACAGCACTGGTCTATAATAGTTAATGCTATCTATAATAATAATTATATAGATCAGTGTCAACAGCTGCCAGAAACAATATAATGTGTCAAATATTAATAATAAATGTTTGTACCAGAAAATATCAATATATTACTTGCTGCTTCTTTGTAATTATTTTTGAAATTTACTAGCAATTTATGAGTGAAAATTGTTTTCAGCTCCATCATAGCAATGTTTCTTTAAAATATGCATGTGTATTAATATAATAAAGTTTTGAGATATGAGGACATGTAGTTTTAAAGGTTATGAGTTATGTCATAATTTTGCTCAAATAAAAAGAATCAATAAATATATGTTGCATTTGTCGTAAGAACATTCTAGAAATAATGTTTAATTAATTTAATAGTGGAAATTTTGTCACTTTAAGAAACTGCAGATACGTGTCTCAAGAATCAGTGCCAGGTGAAATAAACATGACACATCGATTGCATCCAAGACTAAAGGGTAAATAGATAAATAATAATCTACCTCTGTTCATGCGAGTACAGCAAACCTCTGGGGTTTCTTGCATTCACAAGACCCTCGATATCGTATCCAATTTTAGATCCCCCAAAACTAACCGGCTTCACCCACAACATCAAGTTTCAATTCAGTGGGCTGGTGCAGAGCTGCATGTCAAACAGAGAGTGTTTTAAAGGGCAGTAACTGATTTAAGGCTGTGCTGTCTTCCTGTCTTAACTCAGCATGGCCTTTGCCTTAAACCACATGAAACACTTTTATAAGCCTGTGGCTAAACACGGTGTGTGGGGTGGAAACTGTGAATCATACTTTATAGTGCCCATGTCTGATAAAGAAGCAGTGGATTTGAGAAAGACTGCAAGGACAATTTCACGAGCACACTCCTTACTATAACGTCTGGATTTAGCATTTATAGTCTGTCTCATTACCTTTATTCCTTTACTTTCCTTCAAATAACCATCTCTTGTTCTTGCATGGAATAAGTGTTGTACTGGAATAACAATATTTAAAACATAAAAATTTGGTTATTTGCGTCATTATAAAAATATTACTATAGTTTTATCCTGCAAAATCACAAATTATGAAGAAAATTTAATGTTGTGCTTATATTTTTTGTGCATTTTGTATAAAATGGAGGCTTTTTGTGAACCTTCTGCCAGTTTCTCAATTATTATTATGTATTATGGATTATGTATTTTATTTCCACAATATTGCCAAGAAATAATAAATCATTCACTAGTTTTACTCTACCTCGAAAATGAGCTGAGGTCTGACATGTGTCCAAATGATTGTACCCAGGTCAATAAATATGAAAGCCATCATTTAAAAAAAATTAAATAGGCCTATAATTTATAATTAATTTCTAAATTAATATTATCTATAATTGTATTTGTTTTATTTTAATATTATTTACATATTTATCAAGCAATTTCTGAGTGCAAATAGTTTGAGTTTTTTTTTTTTTTTTTGCAGTGTAGGTGACATGACTTGAATTAAAATAAATTAACTTTGTTGTTTTTTTTTTGTTTTTTTTTATAATATTCATGATGAATATTCTGGAAGATCAAGCGTCCCAGAAATGCAGCAGTGCACAGTCACATCATGTCAAAATACTTTGCCGTGGGAGTCAAAAAAGCACAGGTAATGAATATTAGAAGCTTTTTCCCATGGAGGAACAACTGTGACAGCAATTCATTCATAACTGTGTGGGTGAGAGATTCGTCTCCCACGACTATTCAAATGAACACAGGGGTTTTCAGTATTACTTGTCTGGAAAAGTCATAACAGATCAAATGCTTAAACAGCATTTGCCATAGAGAGACTTGGAGAGTTAGGGGGAAAATGCACTAACAGGAGCTTCTTTTCATAAAGTTTACATTCCCTTCACATGAAACCACAGTCCGATTTAGGCCTATTACAAAATTCTGTGCTGGGAGTTCAAAATGTTTAAATGTACACACTAAAACGTTAGCGTATCAAATGTCACAAGCTTACATTGAAGTGACTACTTCTTAGTGACTATTTCTATATTAATTTCTGTAATAATAATAAAAAAAAAAAAACATTACATTTGTGAAAACAAAATGTAAATCTTTGTTTTGTGGAAAAAAAGTAATATTTCTGTTCCTAAGATGTCAACAACGCTGCATTATTCCATTGCGCCATCTAGTGTTCACAAAGAAGCACTAACCTATTTTTGATTTTGAATGTAAGAACGAATGTACGATTTTCTGTTTACCTCAAAGGAATAGTTTAGCCAAAAATAAAAAATTCCCTTCAAATTTACTCACCTCAGGCTATCCAAGATGTAGATGAGTTTGTTTCTTCTTTGAAAACGATTTGAAACGTCGAAACATAGAATATAAACATCACAATCCACAAGTATTATCCTCTATCCATAATAGGCCTATTGGCTATCCAGTGAAAAAGACGTCTTGTCGGAAACAGAAGAAAAATATGTGCAAATCAAACACTGTTTATTAGCACTTATAATTATGGACTATGGACTCAAATTTTGGCCAGAAGCGACGGTTTAAAGTTAAAATGCCTTAGTGATGGATTTGTTTCTTAAAATCACACAGCTTTTCACTTCACATTAATTGATGGCCTGAAGTTGTGTGGATTACTTGTGAAGTTTTATCAGCTGTTTGGACTCTCATTCTGACGGCACCCATTCATCCATTGGTGAGCAAGTGACGTAATGCTAAATGTCTCCAGTGTATCCAGTGAAGAAACAAACTCGTCTAGGCTACACACTGGCTGGCCTGAGAGTGAGCAAATTTGCATTTTTGTGTGAACTATTACTTTAACAAGAAAGTATTATTTTAAAACAAACATGCAACTTTGGTATATTGACCAGTCATTGTTTGCAAAACGATCTACTTTATTTCACATTCAAATCTATTTTAATATAACCGTAAACAGACACAAATGAACATTCAGTACATTAACCTCAATAAATAAGCTCTATTATGGTTATGAAAAATAAACAATTTCATCCACCATACATATTGCATTGCTTTCTTTCCATGGAAGGTGGTTTCATGTATACACTGTCCCTTTACATAATGCAACAATTTAAGACATTTTAATTCTTGAGCTTGAAATACCTGACTTTGTTGCACTCCCTTTAAATAAAGACAAAAACATACACACATCAATTGTCCCGGGGCTTCCTGTAAACCAGTTTTGGGATCTGCACTAAATATTTACTGCAAGTGCACTTCGGTTTCCTCTATTACCCTGTCTTAATCAGCGCTTGTTGTGTGGATGCTATCCTGCACCTCTCGGTTGCACATCAAACAGATTTAAATGAATTCCATGTGCACGGATGGTCCTCTTAGACAACTAAGACAGTCCCGAAAAGGCATTTTATTCTGTCCACTGATCTAAATGTCACAGAAATGTCTGTGACATCAAAGCCTCGCAGACGTTTCTGTGAAGACTGATATCAAACCATTCGCTGAAATACGTGATGATATGGCCTGTGCCACCTCCAAAGTAACTTGACAGAATGAATATGAAAAAATGAATATGGTCCCACAGCAAGACGCATATTACATTTCTACACCTGCTATTTGCATTTCTCACATTGGGTGGGTGGCAGGAGACAAAAATTGTGTGAAATTCTCAAAGAGAGACTTTCTTGTTGAGCTTAGCTGTCGTTCTAAATATATACGGTTGTCACTGTAGCTCCAGACAAAAGGCCTCTTTGCTGAGTAAGACATTGTAGCACTTTATCCTGCTTAACAGCTCAGTCACTCTGCTCAGTCAAAGGGAACATCAAGTTTAAGTCACAGCCCATCCATCATGGCCAGGAGGTCATCACCCTTGCTGCTGGAACTGGGAGCGGGTTCTCCCGTCTCTCCAAACTCCCCCATGATCTTAGCCAGCTCTGCATTGGTCTGTTTGTCCTGAAATGAGCCAGTCAGAGGTATATAGTTACTCCCATGGTCCTCTGGTAGTTTTAAGTTAACTTGAGACTCAAAATCTTTAGTCTGTCAAAAACCAATTAGACAAGCTGAGAGCTTCTTCTCAGTGTGGGTGGATCACTGGTAATCAGGCATTACAATGTTTTCTGAGGCCAAGGATCAAACAGCATTGTGCTGAAACAACCTAAGTGTATTACTGTACAAGCATACAAACATTCAGCCTTACCTTTGTTGCCTGGATCTTAATAACTTCATAGGAAAGCTCATCCGGTCTTGATATCAAAGCTTCCCTGTGGGGATAATCTGTGTTTTAATATTTGTATGAAATCTCATGCAAAACAAACAGCATCCATTTCACTGATATGTCTATCTGCACTTGCTTCATACAGTGATGTTTGACTCACAAAACCTGTTAAGAACATGGCAGGGTCACATTTTACTCCACAATAAAAAGTAATACATTATATTTTGCATGAAGAAAATGTATTAAAAGCCTATTTTTAGATATATACATATACTCAGATCTATTAAACTGCATATTTACACTGTCGGTCAAAGGTTTGGAATAATTAAGGTTTTTAAAATCATGTTTTGTTTTTTTATAAAAACAAGTCTCTTATTCTGACCACGCATGCATTTATTTGATCAAAAATACAGTAAAATATTCATATTAATTAATTGTGAAATATTATTACAATATATAAAATAAATGTTTTCTGTTTTAATATACTTTACAACACTGAATTTTCAGCAGCCATTACTCCAGTCTTCAGTGTCACAAGATCCTTCAGAAATCATTATAATGTGCTGATTTGCCACTCAATAAACATTTCTTCTTATTATTAATGTTTAAAACAGCTGTGTTGCTTAATGTTTTGTGGAACCGCATCCTTGCTGAAAAAACGTATTATTAAAAAAATAAATCGTACACAAACAGTAATATATTCATTGCTAAAACCAATTTAATAAAAAAAAATACTGAATTAGTTATCAGAATCTAATGAGAATAATAAGAATAATTGAAAAATCAAATGTCTACACATATGCTTTCAACAATGGTATCATTTTGCTTTTATTTTGGGGTGAAATACCGCTCCTTGTTTCAGCGAGACGCACAATAATACTGAAAAAGTATCAAAATTCAAAAAAGACTCACTCTTCCTCCTCGTCAGTGGCAAAAAGGTTCACACGGAAGCCAGAGTCAGTGTTAGCTGATTTGCGCACCTCCAGACCTCCCATTAGTCTAGCAAGCAGGTTCAGCTCTTCTTTTGCCAAAGGATTCGGAGTTGTGTTGACCTTCAGAAGTGTATGAATTACATTAGTGTTACACATTTTCAATCTTTTTTTTTTTACCGTAAGTTTTTATGATCAAGAGACCTGCATATATGGAAAGAATACAGTTTATCAATGCCAACTAGACTTAAAAAATTTTTTTTTTTATATAAACCAACAAAGTATAATCAATTCATAATCCTACCTTGGTGTGCTGTGAGGAGTTTTTGGAGGTTCCAGACATGTGTGTCTCAACAGGGCGGCTCACACTGTACCTAAAAGAACAAACAGGACAATTGTACAGCTGATGCTCCAGTGAAAGGCTACCTGTCTCAGGTTTGCAGCTAAATTATTCACATATCAATTAGAGATGGCGCTTTGCAACAGATAAAACCTAAGACGTGATGAATTACACCCCTGTATCTGAAGATACACAGAAGGTGTGAGTCATATGATTCCACTACTGATTATTAGTAGAAGTGAGTATTATTAGAAGGTGCTCACATGTTTGTGCCCAGTTTGATGACTCGATCACCATACATTTCAAAAGAACCCTCACGGAGAGCGCCGCAGTAATTGCCACCGTCACGGAACTGCATCCTTCTCACCTCCTCACAACTACAGCTAAACATTCTGGGAAATAAACAAGAGTCATGAAAAAGTAATTAATAAATCATAAAAAAAATCAAATCAACCATTTTACAGCCTTTCTAGTAAGAAATGATATAATACTTTTAGAAAACATTAATAATTATTATACGCAAAGTTTTCTGACCTTATGTTGAAATTGAGTTCGAGATGCAATATTTGTACTTTTAAAATGTATTTGTTGATTAAAAAGGATAGCTTAAAAGATGGTAACCAATTACAGAACCTGGATATATTATACATATTATAAATTCATTAAAAATTGTATCTAAATATTGATAAAAATTAGTTCATGGACATCTCATATGCCAACTATTACTAACCTCTATTAAAATAACTGCTTTCTGTCACAGTCTAAACACAGACCCTGCTATATTTAGAAAATGTCCAAGTCTCTCGATAATGCAATTAACTATAAACCCTTACCGTCAGACTCTGTCAGTTCTAAATGAAGGAGGTGATTTCGGAAAAAACATATGCACAATGCACAACTATGAATAAGAGACTATTTATTTATAATGTTCAAACTACATCCTGCTGTTCTCAGCCATTTCAATGCAAAACTGTGTTTTTGCTGCATTAACTCAAGGAACAGAAGCAGAATCCTATCCTGCTAACCTTATGAGTCCTGGGGTGTGCGTCCCATACGGAACAGGGCCTGATGTGGGGAGAACAAATCGCCCATTGGAGTTTTGTACTTTGTCTTTCAGAAAAATTGATACCTAAAAAAAAAAAAAAAGTTTCATATTTAATATCATATTTAAATATATGGCTTTTCTGCCCCTTCATCAACATGACCAATACTTTTAGACTTTAAATTTACATATTGGGTTTTTGAGTATTCCGTATTAATGTACATATTTCAAAATTGAATTGAATTGAATATATCAAAATAGAGAAAAGACTTACTCTTATATGCATATCTTGAAAGAAGATGAGGAGTGTCTGTCTAATTAGTTGAAACTCTCCACCAGATATAGGTGTATAGATCTAGGAGTTACAAGCAAAATACACTTTCAAAGCTGACAATTATGTAATAATATTCATATTTATATAACATTATATAATATTATTAAATATCCATCAATGGAAAATATGTAATAATAAATAATAATACCAATATGAAATAATATTACATTAACAGTTACTGACAATGAAAAAAAATGGTTAATTATATTAAACAATTGAAAATAAACCGAAAATAAATAATACTGAGTAATAGCGCCTTTACACAGAAATTGAAAAGACCTTGCTACCTCTACGAGTTGCTTGTTTGTTTCATCCACTTGGCTGAGGATGCTGGGAGTGTCTTTCACAAAGTCCCTGATGGCATCCATGTGGTTAAAGGACACAAGGAGGATGTCTTTAGGGCGAGGACACAGCAGGACTTGATACTTGAATGCCATGGTCATTAAGTCATAGAGCTGCGCACAGAAAAGTAGTCATTACATATTTCATCATATTACACACCAGAGGGAGCCATTCAACACTATTTCGCTTATTATAACCCGATAATATTTCATGAGAATTTTAAAGTAAAGATCAAAACGCAATAATATTGGTGAACAGACATTACTCTATAACTCTGGCACATTTCAAACGTAAACCCTGATCTGTTTACCACGAATACAGAGGTATTTATAGAAGGTTCTCACTAGACAAATGTGCAAGGATTGCCCTTAAAGATAAAGCAAACAATTAATTCAAGAAAATGACAATTCATCTTTGACTTTAGACTTTACCTTGTCCATACTAGCTTGGTTGAGTCTCATGATGGAGGCGTGAGCAAGTCGGTCGAACACTGTCCTTAGGGCCTTCTTGGAGTACAGCTCCTGTGGTTTGAACAGCTCCTCCAGGAACTTCTTATTGAACATGGTGGTAATGATATCATTCATAACTATCACAACACAAACACAGAGAGAGAGAGAGAGTGTTGTAGTGAGTCAAAAGCAGTTCTATGCAAATATGAAGCTGAAAACCAAGCAAGCAGAATGCAGTCTGTACTGTAGACAGCTGTTTTGCAAAGAAAGATAGATAAACAAAAATAACATAAATCAAAATGTATTTAAAAACCAAGCTTTATTGTCTTGGCAGATGTTTTCACTGAGAAGCGGGCTGAAAACTGTTGTCAAATGTTGTTGACTGTGGAAAACACAAGTGCTAGAAACATATACTGCCATATGGAGGATTTCATTTATATCTCAGTACTAAAAAATAACTATGAGCCTATAACTGTATCTTTGGGGTTCTCATTCTACAATAGTATTTTGTTACACGCAAAAACATGTGAAATTACAATTAGAAAAGCACAGAAACCCCATCTCCCTCTACACAGCGAGTGCCTATGAGAGCTGGCATGTGCACACGCATGCTACTTTGCTCTACAGCCAGCAGCAAAGCAAGCAGAATGTTAACAATACCTCTTTTTCTGTCCTCCTCTAGCCAATCTGCTACAGTGGCTACAAAGATTGCAAATCAAAAAGAACATATTTAAAATGTTCCTTGGAGGAAGTTAACTAAAGAGCAGGTACAGCATAAGCTACATGTATATACATCACATCTGCAAGCAACAAGCAACTTAATTATGTGTTTTTTGACCTCTGTGGCATCTGATACCAAAGTGTGATGTCGGCACAACTGCAAAGTTAAGTTTATTAAGAATATTTCAGAATGCAAAAAAGACACAGGAAACCCTGATACAGGAACGTATATTAGACAGGAAACCATGATACTGACAAGCTGTTGAGCAAATGTAATTGAGCCACAGTGTTGCCTGCAACAGAAGTGAACACATGCAGTCCATTTGACATGACAGTTTTTATAAACTACAAGGTGTGAACGTACTGACAACCTCCATGGTCAAAACTTCTTGCATTTTGATATTACACTATAAAAGTATACACTATAAAGTAAACACTTTTTACACTTTTAATTTAAAGTTCGACTACATTGGGTTGTGTTTTAGGGTTAACGTAATATTAATGGATAATGTCCTGCCAGAAAATTACCAGTACAGTGTATTTTGAATTACATGTTTTATTATTTAAAGCCACAAAATAATTTTTGTAAAATTTTCTATTTTAATTCTACTTGATCTATATTTATCTTTTATTTTTTAACAAAAAAACAAACAAACAAACACTAGCTTTCTATTTTTTCTATTCTATCTACTTGTTTTTCTTTATGTATTTGTGTGTATATGTGTTTGTGTGTGTGTATATATATATATATATATATATATATATATATTAGGGGTTGAACGACTT
>NW_015625652.1:1508221-1508875 GCF_001515625.1 Sinocyclocheilus rhinocerous | reverse complement strand
TTTATTTTCATTTAAACAAAAAAAAAGCGAAGCAAAATATATCTGGCTTAAATAATTAAGCTAACAGATTTAAAACAGAAGTGTGGCGCGGCGCTCCATAAACAAGTTTTTTTTATGCTTCAGCTGTTCGATCGCGCCGGATCCTCACGCGCACACACCCCACATATTATTCAAACTTACATCGCAGTCTGTTCATTATCAAAATAAAATACAGTCAACCAAACATATAAAAGGTTACACTGGTCAGTTTAAATAGACCGTAGTATACCGGTCCACTCTGCTGTTATGCCAAGGACGTTTTTGTTCATGTGAAGAGGATGATCTTTTCCGTCTATATGCGAATGCGTGTAAAGTACAAGCCTAGTTTACATTATAAATTCTAGTTAAACATTCAAATACATTACGAATATGGAAACATTTGGATTTGTGCCGAATGAGACGTGAGCAATAAGCTCCAAATACATCTAGTCAAACCCGCGCTCGTCTCGTATGCACTCACGCATGCACTGTCACGATCTAATGCACTGTAGATGCCGGATTTTTAAAAACAAATAGGCCTACAGCAACGCAAAAATTCAAAATCTGACATTTTCCGGAACAGGATCCAGCAGGATCAAAGTAAGTACTGGTCATAATACTCACATAAAAATGTTT
>NW_015625652.1:1506733-1507880 GCF_001515625.1 Sinocyclocheilus rhinocerous | reverse complement strand
ACTTTCTATTCTATTTTAATTCTACTTTATCTATATTTATCTTCTTTTTTCTTTTTTTATTTTATTGTTTAAAAAAAACAACAAAAAACAAACAAACACTAGCTTTCTATTTTTTCTATTCTATCTACTTGTTTTTCTTTGTTTGTGTGTGTGTGTATAATGTATATATATATACTGTATATATATATATATATATATACACACCTTGCTACGTGTACTGCGTTAGGCTAACCGAGACTTGTAATTTGCACTTATATTTTGTTGCTCTTTTGTTAGTTTTGACTGCTTTTATTGTCCTCATTTGTAAGTTGCTTTGAATAAAAGCGTCTGCTAAATGACTAAATGTAAATGTAAAATGTTTGTGAGAAAAGGTGTGCTTGTGCTGTAATTTAACTGACTATATCTGATTTCTAATGCAATGACTCATATTTTTAAGGGTCAACTATATGTTTCGATGGACAATCTACCGCATAATTAAAGGCAGGGTATGTGATTTTTCAAAAACACTTTAGAAAACTGATTCGGGCCGAATCGCAAAACAAACTTGTAGCCAATCAGCAATAAGGGGCGTGTCTACTCGTGATGTGGAAGAGAGAGCTTTCAGTGCATGGGACGGACATTAGCCGAGCCGAGCGACAGAAAGATAGAGATGGCGGATAAAAAAACAAAAGAGGAAAACGTCTGCGGAAAGATAAGGCAAGAAGTAGGACCCGTGTAAAATATTGGATCAGCTTTCCAGTGCTGGAGAGAACTCAAGGAGCAGAGGCCTGCGATCGGACGCCGAGGTTGCTTTGTTTCTTCTCAATAGGTGAATAACACCGTGTCTACAACAGCTAAAGTCTGCCTACACTGGACGCGATCAAACGACCGTTGAAAACCATTAGAAATTTGTGTCAGCACGTCATAAACAGAACCCGGCAGCAGTTTTCTGTCGGGATCTGTTGCGCCGCGCCGCTCACGTCCGAAGACACGGTGTAATATTGGTTTTGCTTTGTTTCACAGAACTAATCGTTGCCTGGGTTGCGTACGTATATGTGGGGCGGAGCTATCAAAATAGGGGCAAGACCCTTTTGGGGTAGGGGCGTGTTTGTTTTGGTGATTTCAAATATAAACATTGGCTACCAGAAATCCCTCACTCTGCCTTTAA
>NW_015625652.1:1477881-1504427 GCF_001515625.1 Sinocyclocheilus rhinocerous | reverse complement strand
GTAGACATGGTGTAACATTGGTTTTGCTTTGTTTCACAGAACTAATCGTTGCCTGGGTTGCGTACGTATATGTGGGGCGGAGCTATCAAAATAGGGGCAAGACCCTTTTGGGGTAGGGGCGTGTTTGTTTTGGTGATTTCAAATATCAACATTGGCTACCAGAAATCACTTACTCTGCCTTTAAAATAGTTTTGCTTATTTAAGGTAAGACACGCCAAGTGAACAGGGTAAAACATTTACTAATAAATAAATATCACCATACCAAGTTGATTGATTTATATTACTAATTTTCTGAAATGTTATGTTTGAATGTGAAAATGAGGTATTAATTCATTAAAAATTCACTAATTTGCATACATTTACAGAACAGAAATCTGAGCACTGTATAAAGCCAAATTCAAAATTCTGTATTAAGTAGGCCTATGTAACTACAGAGATTTCTGGCTCAGTTCATGAGAAAAAACTCAATTTGAGAAAACGGCTTTAAAAATATGTATTGTAGAATAAAATAAACACTAAATTTGGATTTGGATGTTTTCCTTCCACTAGTCCGAAACGACACATAATGGGAAGCCCAGAATCTCAAATTACGTTGCTGTCTTGCCGCCAGCCAATCGCTGCATTGCTAATCGTGGTTTCGAGTATCGATACATAGCCCCTTTTAAACCAACCCATGAACGAGCAATTATCTCAGAGAACTCAATCCAGCCATGCTAATCATCAACAACAGGTGCGTTCGAAGAACCGAATTAGCGCGATGATATCATCTCGGATGTAATAAGCGACGTACGAAGAACGGACCCCAGGTCATGAAAACAACAACAACAACAACAACAACAACAAAAACAATGTTTCTGTCTGTAGTGTCTTGCCTTAAATACTGTTGTCTGCAAAGAATGGCATAACGTTGCCTGCATACGGCTGTAACTGAACTGGGCCACTGTATTCAAATACACAGGCTAACTGGCTAATTATGCACAGCAATAGCAGATAATCCAGCAGCTTCTTTAGAGAGATCATAAACCATGATCATAAAAACAACGTTTATATGACTTGCTTCATCAGCCCCGTGGCATATTAGCTGCCATCTACCTTTCTTCGCTTTATCTGCTGGGATATTCTGAGCCCGCAGGCGCTGGTCCAGGATGTAGAGCATTTCTCCACCCAGATTAATGAAGAGCAGAGGCAGCGTTCGCGTCGACATCCTCTCTGGAGATGGATGAAGAGCAGCTAGTATCGGGAAGCAATCACAGGTTGTCAATAAAAAGACGCGATCTGCGCTCTCTGAAGATCCTGCAGAATAAATAAGCGTCTGTAAACCCTCTCTCGGTTGCCAGGTCACCGCCAACAACAGCCAATCAGAGGCGCTCGTACTGCTGCGCGCCGAAGACGTAATACGTCTCGCCATGAAAATCAGGACTGCGTCCGAAACAAAGCCTAGGCAGCTGACTTGCTGCCTCGCTGCCGTATGAGGCAATGACTTTGCAGGCAGCGTTTTTGCACGAAGGCACCTCATGAAACTGATTTCGGACAGGCTTCTGAGGCAGCATAACGGTTTAATGATCTACAACAAAATAGAAGGAGTTTTGATGATAACTAAACAAATATTTAATTATTATAATACTGATTTCTTGCTAGAAATAACATCAAAAGTGCAAAACGTTAATCAGAAACATATATTTACACACAAACTGACCACCAAACGCAACTTTCAGACGCCATCTTTATTTTTTTAGCCCAACCGTCACGAAATGGAACGCACAGGATTGTGGGATATCAAAGGCAGCGAAAGATACATCTATGCTGCCTTCAAAATTCGATCAGAAGAAGGTACCTTCGGAGACAGGAAGTGAAGCAGAATTTGTATTCGGACGTGCCTTGATGCCTTCATGCCTTGAAATGCTGCCTCCGAAGGCAGCATTTTAGAGCTTTCGGACGCAGCGCAGGTAACACAAGCAACATTTTTGTACGTTTGACGTATATATTTCATGTGTGATGTGAAAGAAGTCATATAATTTGTTATGGTCGTTTGTGAAACAAAACAAAAAAGTACTAGAATCAACAGTAATCAGTAAATAGCGTAAAAATGGTGTCGTTTTATTTAATATGATTAGGTAGGCTATATGATTAATTCCACTGTACTGTGCTTGGGTGATTATTAAATATATGACACACAGCTTCTGTACAGTTACATATTAATGCTGCAGGTTGGCACATTTTGAGCATTACAGCAAAACTGTACAGCAAAACATACAATATATTAATGAACATTACAAGAATTTACACAAATTCAAGACTTTTAAACTGCAATAATGTAAGGTAACACTCTTTGTTGACTAAGTAAACAGTATTGGTTACGCTTTTTATTTCCAAAAAATGTATGTTTATGAATTCTATCCTGGTTTTAATTCTCCTGCCTTTAACAATGAAGAGAAAATTAATAAATGATGTGTTGATTTCAATGAATTTGAATGCTTTTAAAAAATATTTAGAAAAAAAAAAAATCTTAAGACTTAAACAGTTATTAGTAAAGACAGTAACTAGGCCTCGCCATTCCTGACACGAATTTCTCTGGTCATTCGACATGTTTCAAATATTCCACAGCAACAGGTCATCAAAGCATCATTGCATATTGTGCCCTGCAGGGGGGGGGAAAGAATATCATTGTGTAATACAGTATGTACAAAACAAGTGGAGACAGCAATAAATGGCATGAATAATAATTCTTAAATACGCAATATGAGAAATCCAATCCTTAATTTGTAGTATATATTACCTGTATTCCATAGGTCAGTCGCATGTGTGTCCTCATTGCTGCCATTCCTCCAGGTACACATGCTAGACATACATTTTCACCGTACTTGTTTGCTGTGTAACAGCTGAGAGCTATCGGACAGACACAGCCAAGAGCACCTAGACAATGAAAAAATGCAGAAAATAGCTCAAAGATCATCCATTTTATGTTGATGACATGCCACTGACAAAAGCAGTAAACTGACTAACGTCACGAGTCCTCCTTGGCTAAATATTAAACCACAGCTAAAATATGCCAGTGAAGTGGTATCTTTGAAGTTCTTCAAAAGATTTGCTGACTTCTCTCAGAACTTACAGACAAATAGGTCACTGCAGCAAGAACAAAGACCGGTGCTCCACTCTCCAGTCTGCACATTTGTACCGTAAGATCCAGCACCGGGCTGAGTGATGACTGGGTTTGACATGTCAGTCAAAATGAGCAGTCCAGCAAAGATGAGAAAATGGCTCGAGAGGTTTCCTTCCTAGAAGAGTGACAAATGCATATCTGTCAATTGTTATACAAAATAACACTTACTAATTAACATTTAATCATCATTTTAGAAAGAAAAATATCTATTTCATAATATTTTACATTCTGCTTTTTGGGTCTTTTGTACAAATAAAGGAATCATTTACCCATAATAAATTCTGTCACAATTTACTCTCCCACATTTCGTTCCAAATTTGTATTATTTCATTTGTATAAGGAAAAGATGTTTATACAAATCCTTCAGTGTTTTTGTTTCTTTCTTTTTTTTTTGTCCATACAATGAAAGTCAGTGTTCAATGAAAGCCAATATTATCATTGGCAATAGTGTACAATGTGTACATTGTACACAATAGTGTTCAATGAAAGCCAATATTATTTTTGACTCCATTGACTGTTAGTGTATGGGTAAAAACAGTTAAAACACTGTTCAAAATATCTTCTTTTGTGTTCTACTGTAAAAAGAAAATCATACAGGTTTGGAAACTCATGAAGGTTAGTAAATAATTAAATTTTTGGGTGAACTGTACCTTTAAAAATTTGTTTTACAGGACAGAAAATTTTACATTCCTATACACATTTTGATGTGTAAAAAGTTTTTGGAAAAAAAAAAATCTGAACCAGATCTACTTACACTTATTTTAACAGATAATTATAGTCTGTATCCCACTAACATGTATAATAACTGATTAATAATAATAATGCAATATATGAAACTAACAGCTTTGAGATTAAGGCTATTTTTATCTTTAGAAAAAGGGTAACACTTTATTTTAAGGTGTCCTTGTTACGCATATTACATGTACTTACTATTATAATAATAATTAATTATGCATAATTACATGCAAGTAACCCTAAACCAAACCCTATTCCTAATCTTAACCTTGTAATAGTTAATATTACTCAGTACTTAAATGTATAATTACACTGCAACGAGGACACCTTAAAATAAAGCGTAAACAAAAAATCTGAAAAATGTACCATAATATATAATAGTAAACTACAAAAAAGTACCTCGTGTTCTTCTGAGCCTCTTGATCTGGGGCTTGCAGCTGAAAAGGAAGTTGTGACACACACCTACACACCGCGTTTGCTACTCTCGTATGCAACGTTTCCGATTCACGCATATAAGCTTCACACAAAGCACATCACAAAGGGGGAGGTCTGAGTTATAATAGGAAATGTGATCTACCAGAACTCTTAACAATCAATATATAATCTCACATGAGTAAAGAATTGATAGTTTGACCTCAGATCATTCACCTGATTGTCACACATTTCTTGTAAAATTACAACGTTCAGGGAACTGAGAGCAACCAAACCATTTGCACTATAGCCACACAACCACAATGCATCAGTCTTGCATATATGACACAGGTCTTCATCAGCTGCCAATCCAAAACTCCTGAGTGAGTGAAACTAATGTCATCAAAGTATTTCTGTGAAGTTATTCTGATATAATCATCAGTATTTTGAGGAATGATGACCAAACAATGAATTTTAAGCTCTTTTATTTGGTGCAGCCAAAAAACATTCAGAGAAATAAGTGAATTATCAATGAAAGGCAAAATAAATGATGATAATTTGATGTGGAGCATGATGTTTCTGTTTAATTTTTCTTTGAATGTTGATGTATCAGGTTGTTCTTCTGGACTTGTCAGCACACAAGTATTGACAGCTGTCTGAACATCACTATGCTACAGTTCCTTGTGGTTCTGTAGAGGATGTTGGCTCCTTTCCCTTAGCCTCCGCTGCTCTCTGTTTCTCTCTCTGCTCTGCTTTTTGTTTCTGGACTTCTTGAAAGACCTGAAGGGAAGAAAATACAATGTAAACAACAGCTGAAACACAAACCATGAAATCTACAAAAAAAAGCATTGGGGCATTTTGGCTGAGCTGGGCTGAGAACATTACCTTATTGCAGAAGGCCTTTTTGGCCAGCCAACGTCGGGTGACCCGCCGATAATATTCAGGAGGGAACGTGTATGTGATTCCAAGCTCTTGACACACCTTCTCGAAAGAATCATAACGAGTCCTTCTCAGAATCTTCAGCTTTGTCTTCCTCCTGTCGATGGCCATGAGCATCCATCTTTTGTTGGCTTTATCCTGATGGAATGAAACAGAAGAGGTTTTGATGCTGTTGCACATTAACTTGTCTCTCTGAAATGAAAATTCTGTCATCATTTATTCACCCACATGTTGTTCCAAATCTGTAAGACTCATCTTTTTTGTCCATCCATTGAAAGCCCACACAACCAAAACTGTGACGCGTTAAAAAGTAATCCATATGAATCAAGCAGTTTAGTGCAAGTCTTCTGAAGAGACACCATTGCTTTTGCACAGACTTTTAATGGATGGATATACCGTATATGATGAGAGAATATTAAAAATCTCTTTATTTGTATTCTGAAGATCGGTTTGGAACAACATAAAGGTGAGTAAATGTCGAGAAGGTGAGTAAATCATTATCCCTTTAAATAACAGGACTAGGGACAGAAAACTATGCTTTATGACATGAATGTGTTTATAATTATTCATATAAAGTAGAATATACAATGATTTATACATTTAAACATTATTTGAAAAAGTGACATCTGCAAACAAATGATTCTAAAGCTTTCCCCACAACTACTGTAACTTCCCTATTTCATCTATTTTTGCAATTTTCTATTTTGCAAACGTTTTACCAACTGGTCCAAAGTTAATATTTGGGGGAGGTATGAAGTAATTTCCTCTCAAGTTCAGTTTTTCAAGCAGAGTAGTCACAGGGGCTTATCACAATAACTATGAACATTTTTGCTAAAGAAAGATGACCAGAAAGAGACGACTAGAATAGATGTCTAAATTGTTTGTCTTCATTTTTAACAATATATAACAAGTGTTTTATTTGAAAAGTGTTTTGTGTGTGTGTGTGTGTGTGTCTCAAAATAAATTTTGGGCTCACTGTACACTATTGATAAGATTTTAAAATGTTTTTACAGAAGTCTCATGCTTAACAAGGCTGCATTTATTTGATTAAAAATATAATAAAAACAATAATATTGTGAAATATTATTACAATTTAAAATAATTGTTCTATTTTTAAAATGTAGTTTATTCCTGTGATGGCAAAGCTGAATTTTTAGCAGCCATTACTCCAGTCTCCAAATGTCACATTTTCCTACAGAAATCATTCTAATATGCAGATTTGGTGCTCAAGAAACATCTATTATTATTATAAATGTTGGAAACAGTCGTGCTGATTAATATTTTTATAGAAACTGTGATACACTTTTTCAAAATTCTCTGATGAATAGAAAGTTCAAAAGGACAGCATTTAACAAAATTAGTCTTTACTGTGACTTTTTATCAATTTAATGTGTCCTCGCTGAATAAAACGATTAATTTCTTAACATAGTGTATGATTCAATTACTATTGAACACATGAGCATATGCACAGGATATCCTGTTTCTCTGTGGGTGTTAATCAAGTGGAGTGGGAACAAAAGTTTTGACACCTTTACTAAAGGCCGACAAAAAAGTCATGCTACTGAAGAGTTGTGTTTACCTTAGGGTGCTTGTGCAAGTGCTCCTGGAAGTTGCGAATACATGCTGTCAAAATCGCCACTGTAACGCAAACAAGGACATTCCGCATGATTGAGTCAAGTTCTGAGATTCCAGTATGGTTAAAAAACAGTGACTTTGTCAACTGTTAAAAAAAAAAAAAAAAAGAGAGAGAACTTGCCTTTGACTTCTGTTGAGCTGCGGTCGTTCTCATCCCTCCGCACTTTGGCAATAAGCTGTTCCTCTTTCAAACGCAGTTTTTCACTCTAAAGAAAGACAATATGACAGATAATTAAATTAAAATATGATTTAACATCTTTTTATAGTTCTTAAGTCAATTGTGACTTACAAAATAAAAAGCTACCATAAATGCACAGCAGCTGAGTTTATTCCACCCTATTTTGAATTCTGAAAATATTAAATAAAGAATCAAAAGGAAATGAAAACCCGTACATGATTTGCAAGCTCCAGCGTAAGCAGTTTCTTCACCACATCGTCTACCCTGCAAAGATATGACATAATACTGCTACCGTTCTGCATTCAAGCACGTAAAGGAAGTCTGAAGAAATCATGTACTTCCTAATCCCAAATATACAATCATAATGTTTACACATGGATGAGTGGGTCAATGCAAAAACATACGATTGTGCAAGTGGGACAGATGCATATTCATGCTTCAGCATGGATGGATGCAGGTCCTGAAGCTGACTTGGGAATTCTGGGAAGAAAATAAAGCAAAGAGCCAATGAGCGAAAAATTGGCTATCAAATTGATTGTGTGCAGAGATTAAATTTTTTCTCTTACCTTGTTTCTTTCTAGAGGGCCGAGCATACTGCCTCACTGGTTGGTTTAGGAGGATTTCATCACCTGAAACAAAGAGTAAAGTCATATATATATTGCCTGAGGCCCTTTAAAATTGCTTAAAGGGGTCATATGACGCAATTTCAATTTTTCCTTTCCAACCCTCTACGCACACCTTGGCAATATAATCGCCATTGGCTAGTACATTTTTTTGTTTACTCGCCAGACTGATATACTATTTTTCACACACACACTAAATGGGGACATTACATAGACTTCTATTGTTTTTATATACCGATAGTTATACACTTTTTAACCTAAACCCACCCCTAACCCTACCCCTCACAGAAAACTTTCTGTATTTGTACAATTTCAAAAGTAAAAAAAAAAACTGTTTACTTTAGTTTTATAACAGTTTTACAAATGAGGACATCCACAAATTGAGGTTTTTGCCGATTTTGTCAGGTTTTGCTCACTTTTGGGTACAAATTTGTCCCCAAAATATAAGTAGGTACACACACACACACAGACACACACGCACACGATTCCACCCAATCAGCTTATCTTTGTAAAATGGAACAGCTTCTTAAATAACTGAATGTGCACTCTTAACTTCAGCAAATCAAGCATTATATTATGATATTATGATAATTAAGCACTATTTAATGATAGAACTAGTGATTAGAACTAAAACTTGGTAACCATGAATGAATGCATATTTGTAATTAGGGGCGTAACATTTCCGTCACATGCTTGAGGTATTCGGCCAATCACAATGCACTGGATAGCTGGCCAATCAGAGCACACCTCGCTTTTTCAGACCGATGGGCTTTGTAAAAATCGACGCGTTTCAGAAAGGCGGGGCATAGAGGAGAAACAATAATGTACAGTATGTGGAAAATAATGTGTTTTTTTAACCTTAAACTGCATAAACACATTTCATTACACCAAATACACAAAATAATGTTCTTTTCAGCAGCATCATATGACCCCTTTAATAAAAAAATTATAATGCATAATTAATAAACTACATTCCCAGAGCCCCAAGAATCAAGGAGAACTTTGTTTTTATTTGATGTAAGCTGTATCACTGCATGTCTGCCTCAATAATTATAATTATTAATGATGCAGAACGCTTTAATAAGGAGGTGTTTAAATGTGTATTTGATAGTCAAAAAGTTTGGTAGTCACTCTCTTCTGTAGCTCAGACTATTTAATACACGTCAATTGTGACAAAGTGTCACCAAGGGTGGGGGTGATTTGGTTGGCCACATCCTTCCCGCACACCCACTCAAGGAAAAAAAATAAATGTCTGTGAGACTGTCATGATATCTCTTGTCAAAAAAAAAAAAAGTTCATCATAATCATCATAGCCAAATAAAACAGGACAAACTTGTAAAATGTTCTTACACTATTTATTACTTTTGCACTGTCATATCATGTAACTATAAAATGACAAGCACTGGATTCCAACATAACACCTAGTTTTACATTTACTATATAATTTAAGCAGTTGCTCAAATTTCAAATGCCTACAATAAATCTGTTTTAGACATTTATTGACCAACCATGAAGAAAAGGGGCTCTATTTAGAGATAATCAGCTTTAGTGGTTTGCAAGTAAACTTGGGGATAGTGTAAACTGTATCTGTAGCTGATCACGTCCTCTTTATCCCCTAATGGTTAAATGGTAGTATTGCAGCCAGAGATGCATTTAGCCAACACATGAAATGATGCCATGTCAAGTTTTGTTAGTAGAGATGAATATGAATATGTAATGGAAACCTTTCCATGTGCTTTTCTTTGGATTTTACTTGTAAAACTTTACATGTGACTTCATCCAGTCACTTACATTAACACTTGTAAATGGCACTATTATAGTTACTGTCATCATTATTATGTTTATTAACACTATTATAAGGTTTTCATGTAATTATTTATATATACATATATATATATATATATATATACACACACACGAAATATAATATAATTAGGGCTGGACGATATTGCCAAAATTGATATCACGATATATTTCTTAATTTCGATCGATACGATATAATTCCGATATCAATATGAACAGTATTTATCTGAAATAGAAATCTTTTGTAACATTGTAAATGCCGTTATCATCACTTTTGATCAATTTTAAGCATCCTTGCTAAATAAAAGTATTAATTTCTATAATTTCTTTCCCAAAAAAATAATAACAATTGTCTAAACAGATTTTTTTCTTCCCCAGGAAAGTGCACTGCACATTGGCCATGTTAATACTGAATAAATATGTCTAAAATAAATAAATAAATAAATAATTTCCTCATCATCATTTCCTCATCATTCAAAACCTGACCTGAATGACTTTCTTCTGCGTAACCAAACAGTTGACTTCCATCGTATAGACTAAAAAACACTGAGCAAATATGTTCCACAGAGGTTTGGAACAACAACATGAGGGTGAGTAAATGATGACAGAATTTTATCAGGGTGAAATACTCTGTTCAGCGTGGTACTACTTGTACTACTAAATTAGTATGTGTCAAAGAAAGGCTAAAGCAGTGAAGAAAAAGACTTTCAGGCACTAAAACAATGGGTAAATGTTTTTGCTGATGCTTAAGACGTCTGCTGCTGTATTTCTATACAAATGTGAGGGAGTTATTAATTCAATGCATGGGAAAATCTTCAAAGCTGGTTTCACAAATCAGCTAAATAAACGTTTTTGGGTGTAAAATAACCTAAACAGTATACACACTAGGGCTGTGCGATAGAAACCATCACAGAAATTCTTATAGTTTCCATTAAACCATTACAAAATTCCTTTTTGTTTTGGGCATTATTCCAATAGGAATTACTGTTGTTCTATTCTATTGGTTAGTAAGACTGCAACTCAATGCTGGCGGTCATGCATATGCTCTGGAACAGAGTAATATCGCGTCCATATCGCAGGCTTTGCGATTAGGAAATCGCAACGTCTCAAATCGCGATTTCGATTCGATTTCGATTAATCGCACAGCCCTAATACACACCCACTCCTTCATAGTTCATAAGTCTTGCGGGAAATGGTAATTCTACACATCCCCCCCACACATTATTTTTTGCCCCAAGAACTAGAAAAAACGCGCGGGAAATAGAGATGTAACCCCAGTGAAATATACTGGCGGCAACCTCTCTTGAGAGCTACAAAAAGGGGCCATGAACAACACACCACAATATTCTGCGGAACTGTCCCTTTAATAAAGATACTGTATGATGCTTTGACAAAAACTCTAGCCTTCAGTGTCACATGATTTTTCAAAAATTATTACAATATTTCTTACAATAGAAATTATTCTTATTTTTCTTTCTAAATATTTATTTTTATTATAAATGATAAAAACAGTTGTGCTGCTGTAATTTTCATAATTGGGGTGGTCAAGCTCAGTGATTAAAGATCTAGGTCAATAACCCATATGCTTCAAATCACAAAAAAAGAGAAGAATATCTCATAAGCCATCACTCTGCAGTGACCCCAGTTCACTCCAGAGCGACTTTCCCTGTAGTAAGTGTACAGTATGTCACTTTGAATAAGAAATCATCCGCAAAAGGACAAATAATAGTAAAAAGCCACAACAGAAACAAATGTAACGGAGGCCAGCGAGTAGGTGCTGTGCAGGTAAACCTCACTCCCCTAATCTCAAGAGACGCACTCGAAACGAGAACGAGTTGTGGCGGTGAGGACCCGGGAGAGAGGGGTTACATTGGTGCCGTGACCCGGATGGGAGTGAGGTTTAGAGGGGTGAGCGTAATGGAGGCCAGCGAGTAGGTGCTGTGCAGGTAAACCTCACTCCCCTGATCTCAAGAGACGCGCTAGTGGCTGCAGTCTTTAGCCTCCTTGTTACTGCATCCGCCTCCCATGCCGGAGACCCACTCGGAATGAGAACAAGTTGTGGCGGTGAGGACCCGGGAGAGAGGGGTTACAACATAGATCAAGATTATAGCTACTTCATAACCTGTCTGTCATCCTACACAACACATGCTGGCTTAGCCAAGGACATACTGTTAAGTGCTTGTTATTTTTTTTAAAACAACAACTACCTAAAAAAAAAAGGCAGCAAAGAACACAAGTACAGAACTAAACTAAAACAATACTCCCATAAGTACACTAATAAGACTTATTTAATTAATTATTTAATTAATAACAATAATGTGGATGAGTCAAGTACTACAGGTAAACCAAAATGTGCAGTGCAAATAATTGCAGTGCTTTTCCAAAACATACAATAATTAATTATTGATGCATTAGTAGCCGATAATGATAATATTAATATTACTGTGGGGGAGATTCAAACCATAACTCAAAATAGCAAATGTACACCAGCCCCCCTAACAAGTCTGCAACATCAAATTAGACCCACAATCGTTAATTTTCTCACATTGCTGGGATGATAACTCACACTTAGTCATATTGATACCTACTCGCACATAAGTGACAACCATCTTGTGCTTTTCTTCCCTTAACTTGTATCTGTCAATTTTTTTTCTTTTTCTTTTTTTTCATTTTAACCCTCTAGTGGTCTTCAGTCATGTTTTTACTTCATTGGAATGGTATGACACTTGGTGATGTTTTTGGTTCTTGCTACGAGAACACACACACAAAAAAATTGTCATGATTCAAAAAAGGCTCAACGGTCTTAAAAATGGTCACTCGTGTTCTTCTCGGTCAAAAATGACTACAATAGGAAATTAATGAGAAATACAAAAAAAAAACTGTATAGTAAACAGTCTATTGTATATAGAGTGACAGAGAGAGGGGGGCTATATACAGGTATCAAGTGGCATTACATGTGATTTTACTTATTTCCACCATAAATACATAAATTATAAAATTTACTAATAAAAAAAAAATTATAATTTCAATAAATAATTGATTTATGTCCACCAGATGGCACTTATCTATAATTATAATAATTATAATTAATAATTTATGCATTTAGCAGACGCTTGCGACTTACAGTGCATTCAGGCTATACATTTTCTACCAGTGTGTTCCCTGGGAATTGAACCCATGACCTTTTGCGCTGCTAACGCAATACTCTACCACTGAGCCACAGGAACATTCTACCATTCATCGAATTAGATATTCTTATCTATGTGACTATAGACTTCTATCTATATGACTTAATACTTAAGTGCTGCAACAATTGAAAAACGGTATAAAATATTTTTAATTTGATATAGAAATAAACTGGATATGGCTATCCCCACAAAGTGTATATAAAAGTGATGATTTTAACAAAAAGGGTAATATGTCTTAGTAACTGAGTTGAGTTGACGAAAGTAGCTTTTTCCAAACAAATGATGAATGACACAATTTGAAAATAGACAGCTATTATAGGATCATATAGGATAAGATCTACAGCTTAAAAGTATGTGGACATGACAAAACAAAGGTCATATGACAAAACTGACGATTTGATGCCTATTCAATCAGGAAATGCAGTGACCTAGCTTTTGGAGCCACCTAGGGGTTAACACTGTAACTGCACACGCTGTCCATAAAACGTCACTAAACTACGCTGTACAAAATTTAAACACACAACCATAATAAGAAACCCCTATGGACTAACATAATACAAACTCAATCTCAATTTGAGAGAAAATACTAAATTATGTCTGCGAATTAAAAATAAAACCGGATAAGTGTTGAGATGACCCATCAATATCATAATGGCTATAACAGTCTCGTGTCTGTGAATATGTGCATATAAGACAGCATATTGAAGCAGTCTATTAGTCGTGGAGTCAGAGCTCGGATGTCCAAAAAAATAATACTTACGTTTACAAATACTGGTTGACGTCCAGTTCGCAAAAAAGCTGCATTGAGGCTGCTTGATGGCAGGTAAGACAGTATTGTCCTGCCTCGCGCCTGCAAATACACTCCATGTCCGTAAGCCCAACACTGTAGATCGAAAAATGTTTTTTAAAGCCATTGTGATTATATATAGTAATCGCCTTTCATTTGTATATGCTCTCGCAGAACGCATTTGCCCCTTCAGTTCATGTAAGGCGCCATCTTTAAACAGACGTTAGTAATCTGCGCAGAAAATTCTATGCGAGTTCAAGCAATCGAGTGACCAATGAATCGATGTAGCCTTGCATTGTGAACATTTGTGTTTATGTAGATACGTTTTGATTTTCGCTTTGTGACCTAGAAAAAGAACAGAACAATGACTGTACAGTTTTATCATTATCTAATACTTTTATCTGACCTTCTGTCATTTTAAGGCCAGGACACCCCATACTTGTACTTTTGGAGACTTTTACAGATAAAAAAAAAATTAGTCTATATATATATATATATATATATATATATATATATATAAAGTCTTACTTTTTTAAAGCAAGAAAGATTGCACTTATGTTTTATGGGGTCTCTGAGAGAAGAATGTAGAATTTTTCATGGAGGATATTTTCATGTGTATCAAAACGTGAATCAAAAAAGTTTTGACAATTAGGAACTATCAAAGAAACATTTTTAGTGAAGTATGTTTTTGAGCCAATAAAATGCGCCCTGGGCCTTCTCAGTGCCCAAGCAGCACATGTGGTTCAGCAGTTCTTTCAAAAACGTTTTTTGTTGTGACACACAGGATCTGAGGTCCTTGTTAAAAAAAATATTCAGTGTTTACTGAAGAGAAACTGAATAAAGGATTGCACTTGACGCAACTTATGTAAGCAGAGGATGGTGCATCTTTCAAGAGAACGCTACAGATTATGTGTCTACAACGTGTTGAATATTATCAGAAATGCAACTGAGTAATGAGATTATTAATGCACTTCTGTCTGTCTCAGTAAGATCAGAAGCGCAGAAGAGGCTACACTTCATGGACAGCAGACACAAGAGGCAGAAGCCAAAGACTTCAGGAAACAACACTAGCGAATCCCTTGGTGAAAACACACTCAATATATGCAAACTAACAAGTAGTTTTAATTATTTGCTTACATATGTTAGCTCAAAGGAGGCATCTAATTGGGGCATATCATCATAAACTGCCCTCTTGTGGTGTAGAATAGGCATTTGCAATACATTAATTCAATGTCACAAAATGCACGAGTGTTATATTGCATCATGTTATATCAAGACTTGAAGTATTGCTCTGCAAATCTGTACATAAAGTTCACTTGACCTTTAATCACAAGTCAAACGATCCCGTGCTTCATTTAATGATATATTTTAATGTCATGCGTTTTAGGAAGGTTAACAAACTCAAACTGTCTGGCATATCTAATCATGCCTTGAGAACATTTTGGCATTAGAGATATGATTATATAATGAAGATAATAATGATGAATGTTTTTGGAAAACTTTCCCAAAGGGTCATTCCAATGCAATGAGTGCCTCTTTTATTTTGAAAAGATGATTAGTGTCCTTAAGTGTCCTTGTATTCATTAATGGGACATAGCTGCCTTAAAACATTAAAATGGTTCACATTTAGCTATATGCTTTTTGACTGCAGGATGTGCAGGGCTTATATGATAAGATTTTATTGCTGATATTTCAATAAATATACCATTTTTTAATAATCAGTTGTTTAAGTATCATGATAATAGTAATATTTTGAGATCCTCAACTGACTAACCTAAAAGATTGTGTTATAAAAAAGAGGAAATATTCACTTATGCTTAAGATAATGTCACTATAGTTTCAAATATTTTATTAATAAAAAATAAATAACATTAAAATATTATTAAATAATAAAACATTTTATTCATTTATTATATAGCAGATTTAGGTTGACATTTTGTTTTTCAATAAAATAAAAGTTCATATGTAAAGTAATGAGAAGTGTGAAAAATAGGGGTGGGGCAGAATACATCTTCTTGAAAAAAAGAAAACAAATAAAGTAATAATAAAGTTAAAGGATGGATTTTTTCTTATGCTATAACGCCTGTAGGCAAATAGTGAAAGTTTGCGTCAGCTATTCATTTTTATATTTCGTTTTCATATTCATTGTTGGCACAGCAGACAACATTTTATGTGGAACGACACCTGTATATTTATCAGGTCCAACACTGGAAGTCCAGTGCTCTCTTTTTAGACAAAGCGTTTTTGTCACTGTCATCAATTTGACATTCACTGCCTGTAAGTGTTGAGCTGGAGAGAGACTGAGACACTAGTGTGAAAAGCGAAGGGGGCGGGGACAGTCTTCACCTTGCCTTCACGGCTCACATACGGCACAGCTGTGTGCGTGCATCTCAGCATTTCTCTCTTTAAATGAGGGATCTAGAGAGTGTGAGGGAATGATCTCGGCGATTCATGTGTAATAATCTCTAACGGACACATATATTTAGCATTCACCTCACAGGAGGGCATTCCTTTAATTTCTTTGACAAGATAATAAAATAAAATGGACAGCTCAGACAAGGAGAACAGGTCGGATGAAGAATTTGAATCACCCGAGGAAGAAGAGGTGGACCCGAGAATTCAGGTAGACTGCCATTTATATTAGTTTAAAAGCATGTCAATCTTTCGAATGAGATGAAAGGATCGATCGTTTGAAATACACTCGTTGCATTTACACATTGATTTAGTTGGTTGTTTCATATCACATTTTGCTTAACGGTGACAATGCATGTTAATCTCTATATTGACTCCTTGATCCTGAGGGGAATTATTGATTAATTCGCCGCAACTTGCTTTTTATTGACGGCTCGTCTGCGGCACAGAGTGCACGGGTGCCCCAATTCAGTGTTGCCAGATCTGAGTGGAAAAACTAGCCACCTGCTCTGACAAAACAAACAATACGCCTGAAAGAAGCGACCCTGGGATTTTATTTTATCGCAGTGAAAATATCCTTATTTAATCGATATAATCCTTTGTAGAATAAACGTATTATAAAAATGCATAATTTGGATAAACCCGTGGCAAGAAACAGAATGAAATATGGAAACAAACGCTGGTTGAACATGCTTCATTAGGCTATATGCTACTATGGATGTAAAGAACTAGCAGTTCCAGAAATAATAATAATAATAATAATAATAATAAAACGCACCTGCAGACTGTCCATTTAGCGACTTTATGATTTGAATAGCTGATTGTAATAAGCGGACATGGCAACACTGCATCAATTGTCGTCTTCTCACAATATATGCAGATGTAGCATTAACCCACTTGTCTCTTTCTTTTTTGTGCTACTGCAGTCTATGAAAAACAGACATGAATTAATTCCTCCGTGGAATATGTCTCTATTTCAGATCTTTGACTCTTGAGTTTTCTTTATAGGGAGAGCTTGAGAAGCTGAATCAGTCCACAGATGACATCAACAGATGTGAAACTGAGCTTGAGGTATGACTTCACAATCCTATATCCAAAAGTTGTTTTTTTTTCTTAAATAAAATAGTTTTTTCAGTTTAATCTTGTTCTAATAGGAAAATGCCGTATCCAAGCTTTTTTAAAAGTAATATCAGATGGTAAATTGTTAATCTGTCACCTGTTTTACATTTGAATTTTGAACCATGGCACACCACTGTACAGAATGTGTTATAATGTCAGGATTATGCAATAGATCAAGTGTTCTCTGAGAACCTTAAATGACTGGAACTTGTATCCAGTAAAAAGAGAATTTTGCACTTCACACACTGTAAAAATGAAACGTAAAAAAGATGAAGGAATTTGAATAGTCTTAATTTAATTTTAAAATAACGTGATGAGGAATATGATGTATTGTTATTTTGCTTTCATATCTTTTAATTTTTTCCCATGCAGAGCATTTTTAGACACTGTCTGCACGCAGTAAACAAGGACATGTTAAGACAAAAACACACTCAGCTGTTCAGGCTCAGTCATGTGGGCACTTTGGTCGCACTGAATTGTCCCGATGCCACTGAGTTCATTGTTTGGGCATGTCCTAATGGAATAATTTAATAAGGTGACCTAGTTAGTCTGTAGTCTGATTGTGAGTCAAAAACAGAGGCCGAAGGAGAAATACTCAACTCTTTTATTGTTTACTTGGCCTAAATAGGATTCTTATTGTGTCCTTCATTTTAAAACATCAGCAAAACACAGTCTTCCACACTGAACATATGAGCAAGTTGTTTCCTGTAGATGAACTGAATAAAGTAGGGTATATGTTAACTGTATGTGAAATTTAGTGAGGGAAGACAGTCTTTATTACCCAAGACTTCTCTAACCATCTTAAGACATCAAGGTAAGCTTCTAGGTTGTTTTACACACGCACAACAGTTAGGAAATGACAGTAGTTCATGCTGTAGAAATATTTATCTCTGCTTATGCAGAGTTTCATGAATACAACATTTCTGATTGTTCCGAGAATCCCATAATTGAGCTATTTGGCTGTCATCCAAATTAGTGTTGCTTTTGCGTCAGTGGCCATGTTGCGCTTCAAAGCTTTAACTCTTGGTGATTTATTTTTCCTGGAATGTTTGCCCGTTGCAAATAATCAATGTGTGTGACGAATAGAGTTTAATCTCATTACTTTGCCTTGGGCGATAAATATAAAATAATGATTTAATTACCTTTATGAATAAGCTTGTTTACAACTCAAGTGAAAAGCGTATTTTCTGTGTGCTTTAGACATATTCACAGATCTTCTTGCAAATCGGATTACAAATAAACTGATTTTACTCTCTTTTTATGTATAGCCCTTTTTTATGTGCAAAGCAGTTGACCCGAATGCCATGACAAATTGAAAACTTTCCAGATTTCCAAGGGCATCAAGCATCTGTAAAATATATTCACTGTGTAATTCTTAGAGTGTTTAAAATGTGTGTAGTTGCATAACATCCCTTGTGTCACCAATAACTCAACTGATTTCAGATGTTGTCAGCATAAATCAATATGGTACATTATATAAAGTTTGTTTGTGCCATCTCAACTCATCTCAACATATAAGTTTATTTTGGTAGACATGATGTTTGGTACACAAAATTGTAATAAGTAGTGATATACTGTTTTGCCTGAATTAAAAATAAAACTTTAACATTTTTTGCACAAAACTGTATAAAAATTATCATTCTGGCTGATACCAATAAGCTGATGATTATTTGTGTATTATGGCCAATATTAAAATGATATATTAAAATAATTAAAATATTTTTAAATTAAATTAAATTTAAGTGCTACAAATGAATTTAGTAATCACAACATTATAATAGTACAGTATGAAAAATGGATATTAAAATTTGGTTATTATTAAATTATTTATGCTCTCAATTATTAACTTTAAGTGGGCATTAGCCCACTTAACCTAATTGTAAAAATAGGGAAAATGAGCATGCACAATTATATATTCAATATCGACAGATATGATAAATAAAATCTAATATTAGCTGGTAACCGATATGGTACCAATATATTGTGCATCCCTGAACGTAAACATTTGATTGTTTATATTTGCTTCGTCTCTAGGATGCCAGGCAAAAGTTTCGCTCTGTGCTGGTGGAAGCCACTCTAAAGTTAGACGAGCTGGTGAAGAAGATTGGGAAAGCAGTGGAGGAATCGAAACCCTACTGGGAGGCCCGGCGGGTGGCACGGCAGGTGAGGCCAAGAAAATCAAAACAAGAACCCAAGATCATCTTCCTAAAGCCAACTTCACCCACACAACATCTGTTTTTAGTTGGCATGCCACCATTTTGTCTGTGGTGCGTTTTCTTTTATCCCTCTCTGGAGATTGCTGTGCTATCATCTTGTTATCTGCTATAAGCTGGATGGCACAGTAGCATTAACTCTAGATTTTGTCACTTCGTTCAGCGGGGCACAAAACACTTTGCTGAGAGAGAGTGAATGTTTAAATGCTCAATTCTCAGTTCTCTTTCTTTTTTTTCTAGAGCCTGTGCTATTTTAAGAGCAGATTATCGGTTTATCTCGGTTAGTGTCTTTGCAGCTGGAGTGTTGAAGAAAGGGGTGTAAAATGTCACATTTGCTTTGACAAAAGTTCCTCAGATTTTTATACAGCACTTAGTGAACTTTAATTTACTGAATCAGTTACAACAGGAGCGCTGACCCGCTCTGAAACTAGGGCAAGGTAGTTTAGAGTGTTGTGTTTTTCACTCCATGAAGGAAGAATTATAAATGGCCTATTTAATTTCACTGACAAAGCACTAGATTTTTTTTAGGCAGTTTCCTTGGTGGTGAAAGAGAGCGATGTGTCCTTAGAAGTTATTGTTTTCCTCAGGGACAAACTGCAGTGTTTTTATGGAAACAGTCCTGTCTGGGTTGTCAAGGTCCTTTATTATGATTAATGTGGTGATAATTCATTTGAACTGGTTTAAACTGTCTTCGTTCTGTTGAAGGATGTGCTTTTATACTGACAGGTTATTCTAATTTGATACACCAGTTGCCTCTTAGCGAGAAGCAAGACTAACATTTAAAGGGGTCATATGATGCCCATTTTCCACAAGTTGATATGATTCTTTAGGGTCTTAATGAAAAGTCTGTAACGTAGTTTGGTTAAAATTTGTCAATAGTAGTGTAAAAACACCTTTTTTTACCCTGTCAAAAACAGCTCTTTTCAGATCAAGCAGTTTTTGTAGCATTTCCCTTTAAATGTTAATGAGCTCTGCTGCCCCCGCCCCTCTCTTCCGAGCTGCTCTCAGAGAGACTGTTTACTTTAGCCGCATTCATCGTGAAACTTGCTAATTAGCACATTATTAGGAAAGGCGATTTGCAAAGATTCATTACAAAACATTATACTCACTTCTTCTGTAGATGAGGCTGGATCATGAATGATTCGCGCGAACATAGACGCATTTAGGCAGATCGGGGGAGCATGCCCTTCAGAAACAAACAAAATCCACTGCAGTTCAGAGGCTCAGATGTCGGGAGTAAATAACGACTGCTATGTTCATTATTACATCCAACAACAGAACACCTCAATCGCTTATTAGGAGTCATTCTTGTCTACATCTGCTCCAGTTGTAATACAATGGTGGACTGATGACAGTCACTCAGGGCGGGTCTAAGGTAAGACACCAGTCCAGTCTGTGCTGAAACGCTACTGTCAATCAAACTATCGTGGGAGGGGCCTGTCTGTGTGACCTCACACAGACAGGATTTGAGAAAGGGGAAAACATTTAAGGAGATTTAAAAAAAAAAACACTGGGTGGATTTTTATCATTATAGGGTGGTTGTGTACACACACTGCCAACACACATTTCAGTTCAAACAACTTGTAAAAGTGCATGTAGCATCCTATGACCCCTTTAAACGATAAATAAAAATATCATAAAGATGGCCACACAGCTAAAAAAAAACATGGACTAAAAGCCTCAAAGTTCTCCTGATGTGATTTTATGGGTTTTCATATGTATAAAATAGATGTCAGGCTTGTCTATACTCTGCATGATCAGTCTCATGTCTCTCTCTTCTCTCCTCTGTAGTGTCTCTCTGCAGTGAACCTGACTGCAGTGGAGCTTTAACTGTTGCCTGTCTCTGCAGTTTGCCGTGTCTTTCTTTCCCCCACCCCTGCACTGTCTCTCACTGACCGTCTCCCCCTAAATTTCCTCTAGTATATTTAGAAAAATATTTCCAATAACCATGTATAACCTCTGTTGCCAGTTTTTGTCAAAAACATCAGTGGAAATCCCCCCCTAATTCAAATGATACCTTATTTAGAGCTAATTCTTTTTCTTCTGAGCTTGTTCTTGATTTATCACTTCCTTTTTTCAGATGTTATACTGTGTTCAGAGAAACAGGCGGCTGTTTTAGACTACAGCGTATTGTAGATCTGATACATTCCAGTGTCTCCCTGAATAAAAAGCGCGGTCTTATTTTTAAGGGGTCAATTAGAGGTACCATGGAATTGTACTATAACTTTCAGAAGTTAAAACCTCTTATTCCGAGGTTTAAACAGCTTGTTCATCAAGCTAGAGCTTGAGCTGAGGATATTTTTCCATTTCCTATCTGTGCTTTGATGTGTTTAGATTGGCTCACTTTAAAGTCTAGTTTACACTCATACAATTGTTAAGGGTCCATCAGAGTACTTTAAAATAAAATTGCATGGATCACAGGGCCTCTGCAGTTAAAGCTGTCAGTATCTACGCTTTGAAAGCAGTTGAAGACTCTTGAGTTTAGAAGGAATCAGTGATGAGGTATAATGAATGCAGGAAACCGTAACATCACCTTCTATGACTGGTCTGCTGATTCGAGGTTGAACGATTTTTCAGCGCTGTTCTCATATTAATACCGTATTGTCCCGAATATAAGACGATGTTTTTTTTCTTGGAAATACATCTGAAAAAACGCGGTCGTCTTATATTCAGGGTCTAGACTTTGACATGTCAATAATACACCCACAACACTAGGTGGCGCCAAATACGCATAAAACGAGTGTGCCATGAAATACGTAATGTAATGCGTGTTGTAAAGATCGCGAGTAAAAACAAAAGAAAAAAAAACCTGACAGCTGCATGAGTCGTGACTGTCACATTAGCCTGATGGCACCAAACTCCCTTTGTGATTTTAAAACGTAAGACAGTACCCAGATTTGAAGACTACAGTAAGATTTAACTTCTACTGTTAATAAGATTTTGGTAGGCTACTAATAGATGGATAGCCTAAATGTTCTAATTCAGATGGGCTACCTGTTTTTTTTGTTTTTTTTTAATGGTATATCAAAAAGTGTATATTTTTTAAATGTGATTGTTGGTACATTTTACCAGTTTTTACCATACTTTCAAAACAAAAATTAAAATAGGAAAAATATGCAATATGAAAATAATTGAAGACAAAATGTGTTTTACTGAGAAAAAACAAGATTTGGTTTTTAAAAAGCCTTTTTCCAAAAGGTACATCTGGAAAAAGGGGTGGTCGTCTTATAATCAGGGTCGTCTTATATTCGGGCCAATACGGTAATTCAGAACACATTTCTCATTAAGAGCTCTTCTGAATAATGCACACACATATTCCTTCTCGTATACATTCATATATACATCAGTTTTTCAGCTTCTGTGTAATGCTCTTCCAGTATGCTTGTAAAATGATTTTACTAGAATGGATTTGTGAAGACTTTATTATTATTAGCATTATTATTCAAGAGCCTTGAAACGTTTTTACAAAGGTTAATACTGAATAATATTTTTGAAGTTACATGATTTAGTATTTAGTATTTTAATATATTTAAAAAATGTAATTTATTTCTGTGGTGGCAAAGCTGAATTTTCAGAAACAATTACTCCAGTCCAGTACTCAAGTTGTGCTGCTTAATGTTTTGTGGAAACCATGATATATAATTTTTCAGGAGTCTTTAATGAATAGAAAGATGAACTGCATTTATTAAAAAAAAATAAAAAATTACAACTTTTAATTTAATGCATCCTTGCTGAATAGAAGTATTCATTTTTATTTACATTTTAATTTAAATAAATTAATTTTATTTTAATTAAATTCAAACTTTTAAACATTATGTTTTTGCTCTTGTACTTTTGAGACTTCTGTATTTAAATAACTTACATAATGATTTGCTATCCTCGTGTTTGGCTAATCATTATATAACAACAATGTAGAGTGTGGAAATGAGTACCAATGCTTATACTGTAAAAATTAGACTCTGTCTACATATAACACTGAACTCCTCTGTTTTAGAAGAGCCAGGGAGAATCCTTTTGCTGTGATGTGTCCTGTGCTTAAACACAGACAAGGACCTTTGTGCTGCATATTTGTCATATCCAATAATGATTCCAATGGTCTCACTCAGCATTTCAGTTTGAGAACTGGCCATTGCTCAGATGGGCGGCACAGCTAAAACATCTGCAGCTATGTGCGAGTGTCATCGAACTCTCTTTAGAGTGCCACTGCAGCACTTCTGCCTTCTCATAAAACTGAGTAGTTTAAATATAAATTCCTTCACTTTATGAGTAGCTCAAATGCCCTAAATTTGACCTTGTGTTCTCCTATTGCCAGTATTATATGTTTGTGTTTTTACTGGTTCTATGTTGTATGGACGAGTAGGCATAGTATGAAAAATATTATGTGTATATGTGTGTGTCTATATACATACACACACATATAGAATGTGTCATTACTAGTATCCTTTCTCTCCCCTAATGTTCTTAAATCCTTATACAGCATCAAATAGGCTTAAACTAGACCTTTATTTCACCTACTAACTACAATGAGCCTTTCTTGGATGGTTCAGTCCCTCTTTGAACTCTAAGATTTAATCTCTCTGAAATGCTGGTGGCAACAGTGCAAAATTCAGTTCTCTGTTGCTCTGTTATGTGAGGAAAATCTATTAGTCTGCTTTATTACATCATTTTGGCAGCCAAACATTGAGTCATATTGAGGCAGTGCAATGAAACCCCTCTGATAATATTCTGCAATGTTTGGCTGTAAGTCAGGAGGGATGGTTGTAAATGCCTTTATCTCATCCGTGGCTACCTATCATCTTTTCTGATTGATTGATTGTTTTTCCTGTATCCATTGGCAGGAAATTAATAAACCAGAGTACTCAGAGGAATGAGGGTGAAAATTGTGTCCATTTGCAGGAATCCTCATGACCTCTGCTGGGGAATTGGGAATGGGAATACATGTATGCTTGCTTGGTAGAATGTGTGCTTTCTTGGTGGTGAACTGTTATAATGGTGACCACATGACACCAAAGCAGATTTATGGCAATCAGTTTATGAGTCAAAACCTCTCTGCTGCCTTCCGCCTTCAGTCAATAATCTTTAAACAATAAGTTGGTTCAGAATGGCTATATTTATCACAGCATTAAGCTATACTTGATTTCTTAATGACAAAGAATTTGGGGGTTTATTTTATGGGAAACCCTAATGTATTTTCGGCCCTAATTCAGTCCAAGGTTTATTTTCAACCGCAGAAACGTTTGATAAGATAAACTTTGAAGTCTCACGTTTAAGCTCGAAGTCCCAGTCCAGTGTGCGCTGAAGCAATAAAAGCATTAGTCTTCAGTAGGATGATCTCCAGGTCAGAAAGTGTCACAATGGCCTTGTTTTTATGCCATGTGAAATGAGATGCATAAAAGCATCACAAATGCCTTTAGTTTTATGTCAGAACCAGGCAGTGGCGGCTCCTGCCAATTCTCTCAGGGGGGGCAAATGTTTGCATGATTAATGAGGATAGGTCACCCATTCAATTGATAAATTAACGGCTAGTTAAAGATGTAAAGGAAACTGAACTACTATGTATTTCTTTCAATGACACGATAGAATTCATCTGCGCTGAGGTAACGTTCACCAAGATGACGATCAAGTTCAACTGACAACTGAATTTGAGTTGGCGTAGCTGTCCCCGTCTCTCTGTTTTTTTTTTCTTTTTTCACATTTGATAAAGATATTAAAGTAGTTTAAAAATTTTTTCTTGTTGTTAAAATTCAAAATAGTTTTTAAATATTATTGGATGTCACTGTTCCCACCAATCCTTGCACAAGTTAAGGTTACGCATGATGACGAAAGCACGTTAGTGCTAGCCCTCCCGGAACTCATAGAGATTGCATTGCAGTGCCTGCAGTTCGAAAAAAATGATCTTTGTATGGAAGTCTATGGGAGCACTCGGGGCGATTCTCAGTCTGACAGAAATCGCCCAAAAAGGGGCGGTACTACACAAAACGCGACTCGATGCTGATTGGACTATTTAGAGTCAGAACAAACAGTGAAAGCTAGCGTAACACTGTGGTTGAATGTGAAAGAAAAAAATCCCTCCCTTTCGCGCTTTGGTGGTGCGTCACCCAATCGCCCTAATGGAGAAACCGCCCCTGGAACCAGGTCAATTGGTTACGAACATCAAAACAGCATATCAACTGGGTCACCCTTCACCCAAAACATCTCATTTTGAGATTGCCTCTGCATTATTTTTGGTCAGAATGTGGTTAATAAAATCAGGAGTTTGAAAGAGGATAAAGCTTTGATTTAATAGGACTTATTTTATTTTCTACCCATTTAATTGCAGTCAAATTAATAATCAGCTTCTCTGCTTAAAAGTCAGCTGAACTGAAATCACATTAAAAAAAAAAAAATTCAATAAAATAATTTTTGCGCCGCTTGTTAAATGTTAGATTTAGTTCATTTCAATGCCTCACTGTGCAGTGGAACTGATTTGAAGCAGTTAATATTAACACGCAACTCCTCAGGAAATAACTTTTGACCTCAGTGTACCTTTGAGTATCATTTTAATGAATATTAAAAAAAATATATACCCTTGCATGAACATGAAAGCTTCCAAAGTTTTGATGTTTGCTGAATTCTTTAGTGTACTGGCCATTTTTAAAGTCATATAGCTTGAGCATTGTCTTATGTTGCTAAAATAGACTTATTTAATTTCATTTCACAACTTACCACACCAGCCCTTCCATCCGTCTGTGTCCTTTACTGATTGGATTGGAGGTCTGTCTGTCATAGTAATATTCCATTTAAATGCAGAACATCAACCTTGTATGAATTACATTATGATTTTCTCTAAATTGAGTTGAATTGCATGATCTCTCTACACTGTAAATCACTTCAAAGTGTAAAACTGCCTCCTTGCAATTGGTTGGTTAGAAAACTTGTTTCCAACCAGTTCTGTTTGGATAAGTAGGCTGAATCGGTAAGAGATTTCCGCAGGCTTTTCTGTCAGTGGGAGTAACTTGGAGATTAAAGTTTAAAAGTGAAGGAATAGGAAAGGATTATGTTTGCACGGCTTTAGCATGGCTGGCTTTAATTCACCATAAAGGAAGTTAAAGGGTGGGTTTAATATGTCACCATACAGGATGTTCTGTGCATGAGTAAAGTTTCTCCATCTCTAGCACTGATTGCTTCATAGATTATCCACATTGTTGATTACTATTGTTTAAAATGGCATGTTAGGTCATAATACAGATTTTTATAAAAACTAATGGTTCATATATATATATATATATATATATATATATATATGTGTGTGTGTATCTAATGAGCTGGTGGTTGTGTGTATAACCCTTCTGCTAGTTTCTTTG
>NW_015625652.1:1452496-1477688 GCF_001515625.1 Sinocyclocheilus rhinocerous | reverse complement strand
TATAAGTTGCATCAACGATTTAACAGACTTTAATTGCAGTGTTCTTAATCTTTATAAGTTAGTAGTACTGTTCGGGTTTACAGTGTGGGGGCGTGTTAGAACGAGCCGTTTTAGGCAGGCGTGGTTGACTCTTAACTTTTATAAAGAATATCTCTTTGGATTTGAGACTTTAGTCTTTGCAACTTTACAGATCTTCTTTATGCACCAAGAGCTTGTAACACTCCAAAGAGAAAGGAAAACTTGAAATCGCATCATATGACCCCTTTAATTGTAGCATAAATTAAATCAATTAATTTGAGAGTTAAACTAATAACAAGTGTGTGTGTTTGTTTATTTATTTACTTACTGCCCAATTATGTTTATATTCTATCAATAATTAGCTAGTAAATATTGCTGGTTACTACTGTTTGCATTCATCAGTAATTCGCTGCAAAGGATTTCTTCTTATCCAGGCAGTGTTTTTGATGGAAGTGGTTAGGCATTGAGCCTCATGGTCTCTAGCCAGCTGGTACTCTGAGCAGGGGGTTTACAATCTGCCAGCACTGTCCTGCTCAAAGTTTAATCATGACGGAGCGCTGGCTGCTGTCTTTGTCATCAGACACGCATGGTTGATGCTCCTGCCCTCTACCTGTTCCACAGACTCAGCTGGAAGCACAGAGATCCACACAAGACTTCCAGAGGGCCACGGAGGAACTGCGGGCGGCCAAAGAGACCATCGCCCTGGCTGAACAGAGGCTGTTGGAGGATGATAAGCGGCAATTTGACTCTGCATGGCAGGAGATGCTCAACCACGCAACACAGCGAGTGAGTGATGCAAAGGTGTGGGATGATAGATTGAAGTGTATCTACCAGAAAACACACAAAAAAATCCATATTTTGGTGTGTAGGTGATGGAGGCCGAGCAGATAAAAACACGCAGTGAGCTACTACACAAGGAGACCGCTGCTAAATACACCGCCGCCATGAGCCATATGAAACAGCTGGAGAAGAAGCTCAAACGCACCATCAACAAGTCTAAGTATGCACCGATTACTCTGTTAAACACACAAGCATTCCGTGAAACCATTTAAGCTTGTAATAGTCTTTAACATGTCTGATGCATATTGTACACAAAATGGCACAATTGCTAGGTTATGCGTTTATGGGAGTGGGCTGGGATGATACACTGGTGAAGTGGAGGACGGGTGGCTGCCAGTGCCTCTCGCACAAAATGTGGATGAATGCATCAGATACATTGGCGTTGCATGCATTGTTGTTATAGTTAATTTTAATTTACTAGCAATTTCAGCAGATAACATCTTCCAGTCTAAGTAGGTAGTTTTTGTCCATAGTTAGTTTATGCTGAGAGTCAAGCGTCTGTGAGACTAGACTCATGGTAAACCCAATAATATCTGAGGGGAGCTTTAGTCTAGGGTGGGTTTCTCACTAGTGATAGTGACTCCGCAGGATCATAGGGGAGCTCAACCCTACTTATCTTCTCACTCAGCATTTGCCTAATGTGTCAGCATATGTGAACAGTTGCCATGGTGATATGTAAGATGCTATTTATAGGTCTTTACAGTAGCTCTAATCACTTTTCTCCCTCTCTCCTTTTCAGGCCCTACTTTGAAATGAAGGCAAAATATTACTTGCAGCTTGAGGTACTTAAAAGATGACTTATGGAAATTTTGTTATAAGTAATACATGATAAATACATAGTACAAAAATAGTATCAGAATTTTGTCTCGTTTTCCACTGCCTAAATATCTTATCCTATTAAAAAAAACAACTTTACTCGTTCCTTAATTCTTAAAACATTTACAAAAATTTCACAAGATAAAACTTGTTATCTGAGGATGTGTTAAATTAAAGAGACAGTTCACCCAAAACTGCAAAATTCTGTCATCTTTTACTCCAGTTGTTCCGAAGCTGTATGACTTTTTTTCTTCTGCTGAACATAAAACAAGGTATTTTTGCAGAATGTTGGTAACCGAACGTGTTGGTATTGACTTGGTCTTGGTCTTGACTTCCATAGTATTTTTTTACTTGTGCTGTCAAACGATTAATCGTATCCAAAATAAAAGTTTTTGTTTACATAGTATGTATGTGTGTACTGTGTACATTTATGTATATATAAATATACACCCATATATGTACATATTTAAGAAAAATGTTACGTTTATATATTAAATATATTTATATATAATATAAATTATATGGATATGGATATATACATGTAAATATTTTCAAAATATATACTGTATGTGTGTGTATTTATATATACATAATAAATATACACAGTACACACACATATATTATGTAAATAAAAACTTTCATTTTGGATGCAATTAATCGCGATTAATCATTTGACAGCACTAATTTTTTCCATACTATGAAAGTCAATGGTCAACTCTTTTTTTTTTTTTTTTCATTTTTGGGTAAACTATCTCTATCTCTAAGCTTATTTTCTTTACCCTTTTGGCAGATAGTTTTTATCTTATTTTAAGAATATATTTAATTGAATTTCAATAGGTTTAATGCTTAAAATTAGTACAAAAAATTGCCACTGTATTAAGAAAAAATCTTGGCAATTTTGCTTCTCAAATATATATTAATATAGAAAATATTCTTCTTTTTTTACATTTTATTCAGTAATGTATTTTAAAATCATTTTTAATCTATTTGCCTGTATTTGTCAGTCTTTCTTTTTTCTATTTTTAGACCATGTTTTCAATGTCAGGTTAATTTTTTTTCTGTCCTTACCTCTTAAGCAACTGAAAAAGAATGTGGATGACCTCCAGGCCAAGCTGACACAGGCTAAAGGGGAATATAAGTCGGCCCTGAGAAACCTGGAGATGATCTCCGATGAGATCCATGAGCGCAGACGCTCCTCAGGCATAGGCCCGCGGGAGAGAGGTGTAGGGGCAGAGGGTGATGGTGTCATTGGTGAAGACTTGTCTGGCTTCAAATTGGAGTCTGATGGAATTTCGAGTGAGTACCAGTTATCTTGTGCTTAAATATTCTTTCAAGCAGCGCTATATACGTAGTAACTCTGTACATAAGATATAGAATCTGTCTATAATACAATATATAAATACACTGATATGGATACACAGATCCTCATTCAATTCAATTAAAAAATCCAATATTGCCCTTTAACACGCCTAAGGATGTTTCAGAGCCTGTGTCACCTTGTCTGATCTTTCCTCTCTGTCTTCCTGCAGTGGCATCTGGCTCCTATGAGGATGAAAACTGCAGCACCAGTGCCATGTCCGAGGAAGACTCGGAGACTCAGTCCAACAGTAGCTTCAGTTCTGGGCCAAACAGCCCTCTGGACTTGCCCTGTCCTTTCTCCTCTTCATCCTCCTCTTCCTCTGGCTCTCCGACCTCCACCTCCCCCACCCCTTCCTCTCGCCCCTGCAGTCTGGACCTGCCCAGCACTGTCTCTTTGTCTGATTTTAGCCTGATGTCTCCCATCCTTGGCCCACGCAGCGAATGCAGCGGCGCCTCCTCCCCCGAGTGTGACCTAGAGAGAGGTGAGATATTCTTAGATACTTTTGTGTTGACGGATTGGACCCAAATACCGCTGCACTTGCACGTGAGGGATTGTATTAAGGCTTGCTCTTGTTTCTCCTGTGAGACGATGTCATTTTTCTTGGTTTCCAGCCTGCTTGCACCTGTGTCCTCTAGAGGGGTTCATTAATCTCACTGATGGATAGCTGGGTGGTGTTTTAGTGTGAAAAAGCACAACAAATTAATTTATTTGGTAAATTTTTTTTAAGGAGGGCTGTTTATTTAACACATTAATTTTAGTGCTGTCAAACGATTAATCGCGATTAATCGCATCCAAAATAAAAGTTTTTGTTTACATAATATATGTGTGTGTACTGTGTATATTTATTATGTCTATATAAATACACACATACATGTATATATTTAAGAAAAATATGCTATGTTTATATATTAAATATATTTATCTGTAATATAAATAATATAAATATATACAGTACACACGCGTATTATGTAAAAAAGAAACCTTTATTTTGGATGCGATTAATCGTTTGACAGCACTAATTAATTTATATAAATATCTAGAATTATGAAATATTACATTATAATGTATTTTTACATATTACGTAAAGACTGCATTTCATGCAATTATTAAAAATATATTACATTATTTAATATTACTACATAAAAATATATAAAAATTATGTATATTATATAATATACATATAAAAACAAATAAATACAATGCAAAAATATTGCATTGTAAAATATTATAATAAAAAAACAATTTTATTGTAACATTGTATTATAACATTTTATAATATAGTAACTATATATATATATATATATATATATATATATAAATAAATAATGAAAATATATACAATTTAATTAATAATAATACAATTTAATAATTATTATTATTCTTTTTTACTATTATTATTCATTTTTTTTCTATTTTGCTCCTTAATTAATGTAGTTTATTAACTGGCTTAATCTTTGCGTACAGGTGACCGAGCAGAAGGTGCCGAGGCTGTACTGGACAACGTTCTCAATAACAACAGCATCAGCAACACCAAAACAACCTTTGTCCTGGATAGCCGTTTCCGCCTGCTGTCTCTAAAATTTAGCCGAAACGAAAGCAGAAAAACCGTTGGCCGAGACCCCCTGGGTCTGGCTCAGCAGCCCTCCCCAGCCACAATCCTGCTGGATGGGATGTGACTGCAATGCATGCAACGACAATGTATCTGATGCATTCATCCACATTTTGTGCGAGAGGCACTGGCAGCCACCCGTCCTCCACTTCACCAGTGTGTCATCCCAGCCCACTCCTCTCACTGTCTAGAATGTTCCACCAACTTTCAGACTGAACTTTCACTCGATCTCACGGCTGTGAGAAAAGCAACCCGTGACACAATGTGCTGAGGAGACAAATCTGCCACTGGAGGGGCAAAGAACTGAGTTATGCTTTGAAAAGTAGACAAACATCTCGGTAAAACACAATTAACGTTCCAGATCTAGAGAGTCTGAAGATGGCGTTAGCACTTGTCAATTAAGGAGCACTTGTCTTTTTACTTATAAAATGCATAAGAGATTTGTTATGATGTAGATTTATGCCACTGGTTGTCTTTAATGTCTTTGTAACAGTGCCATTGGAAAATATACAGTCATTTGTGTGGCAGTATAATGTTTCAACCGTTACTGAGTTCTTGTAGATCTAGGACATCTGCGCATGATCTCGCTTCAGCCTGGTGCTCAACAGACTCACCTGCATGTCTTTCATAAAGACTTCCATCTTCAAAAAGGACTCAAAATCTTCAGAGGAACTTCTGCACTGTAACAATGACTCACAAGGAAGTGAAGCTAACTACCTGCATCACAGGTCACCACCTCAGCGTCATCCAGGGACCTGCAGCAGCTACTGGCTGATCCATACTGGTCACTATCACCTTCCTCCACAAGCCAAATCCACCGCATGCCGCCCAGTGCTCTCTCTATGTAAAGAACAATCATTGTTTTCAATGTAAATAGAAAAAGAGCAATAGATTCAGACTCACAATGTTTTTGTGGAAGACAATGGTTCACAAAGTAGCATAAAAAGATGGATCTACTGTACTTGCACTGTGAGGGGGGCAGAAGGCTTATGTGAATGATTGGATCCAGGTGGGGGACTTGCTGCAGTGATGAAGAGGACAATTACTGAATGCTCCATCCAGCTTCTGCGTGCAGTAGCCACTGATTTTGACAGATGGCACAGCTTCAGGTCTAGTCAGTAGGCTGTGTGGTGTTTTTGTGTGACCTTGTGTCTCATCTCTTTTTCTTTGTGTTCTTTTTTTCGCCTTTCAAACGTTCTTCTCCCGTTTGTTTTGTTGGCTCTTTGGTTATTGTCGTTTTGAGAACCGATTGTGAGGAAAGTGATTTATGGCGTCTTGTTGTTTACAAAGCTTGTGTAATTGTTTTCAGACTTAAATAAAATGTTACCTGAAATGAAACCTGATGCATTGTTTTAAAATGAACATACGAATGCTTGAATGTTTGCATAACGTTGAAAACACAAACGGCAAAATGTTATATCTTAACGTTATATTAAAATGGCGACATTGAGTAGTTTAAATCACTGAATATTACTGTTTACCATTCTAACATAAAACGACTGTCAAATATTTAATAGTTATCCACATACATCTTACCTCACATTATAAAACCGAAGCGTTGCGTTAAAATTCCCGCTTTCTTTAAACCGATTCATTTTGATATTGACGAGTGCTGAGGCAGACCAGCCATGCTGTGGAGATTTTGCACACACCACTTATCAAACGTTTGACGTCGGTAAAAAATAGATTTATTTGTTCACTTATTAATTGATTCATTTATTTAATATATTGTAAACTGTAATTTATTCCTTTGATGGCAAAGCTGAATTTTCAACAGCCATTATTTCCAGTCTTCCAGCATTTATTTGAAATAGAAACCTTTTGTAACATTATAAATATCTTTGTCACTTTTGATAAATGTAATGCATCCTTGCTGAAAAGAAGTATTCATTTACTAAAAACAAAAAAAACATGGGAATACACAAACAGCCAAAATATAAACCAAGCACCTGCCAAATTGATAAATATATGTGGAAATCAACTAAAAACAATAAATACTGAAAGAAGTAATGGTAATATTCATTGTTAGTTTGTTATCTAATAAAACCTTATTGTAAAAGTTACTGGTGTAAAAAATGTGATAATGTCTGATAACATGTTCACCTTCATTTTAATCTGCAAATAAATACATCAGAGCAGATGAATGAAAATCAGCTTTAAGCAATCCCCATTACATCACATTCAGTCGAAAGTTTATGATGTAAGAACATTCAGGTCATTGCTATTATGTTCTGTAAACATACAGTACTCTGTTGTGCTGGTAGATAGTGACTCAAACTGAGCAAATTGACATTTGATGCACATAATGGGGATAAAAAGGAGGAAGAGCCCTTGGTATGGAGACACAGAAATAGATCCCTCTGATCTATCATCAGACATCATTAATATACATCCCTGTTTTATTGCCGTCTCCTGAGTGAAAAACAGTCATTTCAGGTTAAGTGTACACGCACACTGTCGTCTTTGAATGCAACTTTGGACTGCAGAACTTAAAGGAGTGTGTTTTTGGCTGATTGAACACTTCCTCCAAGCATGGCACTGCAACGGCACAGGAGTCAGAGCAGTCGTACACTATCTATTACACGCTAACATGACAAATATGGCACTATGTCAGGTACCATCAGTGAGTGGTGCTTATTTATTTGGTAAATGAGCGTATCCATGCTTTAGTGAGCAATAAGCGCTGTCTAGAGCATCTTCAGTGTCTCAAAACTGCGGAAACAATCCGGTGGGCCAATGATCTGGGACTGTTATTGCAGCTGAGAAACCCGCAGTGGAGTGGCACTGCTGAAGTCCAGGAAGAACGGGCCTTCCTGTTTGGGCAGGAAGGTAGAGGGGATGACATTGTAAATCCCGGCAGGCAAGTTCTCGACCTCCATATAACAGAAACCGCATCTGAGGATAAAGAGATCAAATTCTGTTATATAGGGTAGTATAACAATTAAATGTTTTGAATCAATTCTACACAAAACTTTGAACTATTGCAGACCATCAACAAAGATAACAACCATGCTACTGCTTTCAGGATGAGACAAACCATGAAATCTATTTTTCTCAAGCATATTATGCAGTCATATGACTACTTTATACAGTGGGGAAAATAATTATTTGATCCCCTACTGATTTTGTAAGTTTGCCCACTTACAAAGAAATGAAGGGTCTATAATTTTTATGGTAGGTTTATTTTAACGGATAGAGAGAATATCAAGCAAAAAATCCAGAAAAAAAAACACTGTACAAAGGTTATAAATTGATTTGCATTTCAGTGAGTCAAATAAGTATTTGATCCCCAAGCAAAACTTGGTGGAGAAACTCTTGTTGGCAAGCACAGAGGTAAGACGTGTCTTGTAGTTGGTCACCAGGTTTGCACACATCTCAGGAGGGATTTTGTTCCACTCCTCTTTAAAGATTCTCTCTAAATCCTTAAGGTTTCTTGGAAACTCTAATGTGTTTTTTCTGGATTTTTTTGTTGATATTCTGTCTCTATCCGTTAAAATAAACCTACCATAAAAATTATAGACCCTTAATTTTTTTGTAAGTGGTCAAACTTACAAAATCAGCAGGGGATCAAATAATTATTTTCCCCACTGTAGATGATCAACTATCCCTGACCTAGATTTCTTTGTGAGACCATGCTGTGCGTTTCAAGCATTTGCATGCTTATACTAAAGTGGAACACAGGCCAGCTGACTGTTGGTAAACCAAAATAAAATCCACAAGGTTGTATTCAGAATAGCATGCTGATGCTACCATATTACTTTTGCTATTTTTGAAGTCTTATATGGGTCTGGGCAAATAAATACACAACTGTTTAAAAGTTTGGGGCCAGTAAGATTTATTCATTTATTTTTTGGAAAGGCAAAATACTTTAATTGAGCAAGGATGCATTTAAAAGACTTTTATATTGTTACAATATAAACTACAATATAAAATAAATGTTTTTTAAACTTTCTATTCATCAAAGAATCCTCAAATCAGCATAACAGAATTATTTATGAAGGATCAACACCAAATACTGTTCTTTTTAGCAGCATCATATGACCCTTTTAAGAATGGAGTAATGGCTGCTGAAAACTTTAGCATCTAAAATCTAAGCACACTGCATTGAATACTATATGCCATAAAGCAACAAGCTTAACTTGTGGTTCACTTGTCACATTGCAAAATAGAAGGTCAAGTAATATCAGCCACAATTTTTTACTTCTTCTTGAATAATTATTTATATTAATTTTTATATTCAAAGCAGAAAATGTTTTTACACAAAACTGATTAAAAAAAAAGGCAAATAACCATTTTATGTTACAGGTAACTAGGTGATAATAACTGAATTAAACATTGAGGTTGTGTAATGACATTTAGCAAACAACTGATTGGGCATTACACAACAGTATGAAATCATTATGCACTTCACATAATAATTTTTAAAAGCATACTGTAGTAGGCAGTATTTAAGTGTTTTTACTGTATACTCTGCAGTATGCAATAAGCAGCACACTAGCATCCCATCCCAAACACAGCCAATGTGTCTCATATGGAAGAACGGAAGTCGACACAGGGTTTCTGACACTATGATTTTCTTTAAAGCAATAAAATGGGCTCTGCTTCACTTTATATCTAGTTATCTTCATCACAAAGAGAGTACTTCTTTACCGGTAATCTCCGCTCCCTCTCTTTTGAGAATCTGATGATCCAGAATCCCCTGCAGTAGAAACGGTCACCACCTCAAAGCCCACGCTGTACTGCCTGCAGAGAGAAAACCACTCATTTTTATTCACAGGCATCACGCTACATCCTCACACTCTACAGTGAAAAGAGAGAGAGAGACAGAAGGGATCTGAAAATGTGTAGGTGTTTCTTCCGCAATAGAGTAGTTGCACAGGACGGCCCTGCCAACGAAGCCCATGAAATCCGAAACACATGCAAAACACTATATGATTGCTTAAGGTTAACATACTCTATGCAAGTTACACCTAATCATAGCAAAAGTCCTTCAGATTATACACTACCATTCAAAAGTTTGGGATCAGAACGATTTTTAAATGTTTTTTTTAAATAAGTCTCTTATGCTCATCAAAGTTGCATTTATTTGACCAAAAATACACAAAAAAAACTGTAATATTATGAAATATTACTGCAATTTAAAATAATGGTTTACTATTTTAATATACTTTAAAACATAGCGTTAATACTGAATGTTTAACGTTATATTCATTGCATACATATACTTCGTAGTAGACATCCTTAACTTCTTTCTGCTGTCTGTTGTTGGTGTTTCTTTGTTTGAATATGGCGCTTATCACATGCTGTGTGGTATCGGCGTTTGGTATCGGGGCATTTTAACGAGTACGAGTACAGGAGACCAGTATCGGGCCCGATACCGATACCAGTATCGTTATCGGTGCATCCCTAATATACACTACCATTCAAATGTTTGGGGTCGGTAATTTATTTATTTATTTTTTAAAGAAATTTTTAAAAAAATTCAGCAAAGATGTGTTAAATTAATAAAAATTCACGGTAAAGACTTATATTTTTTGAAAATATTTCTATTTTGAATAAATTTAGCTTTTTTTGTTTTACTTTTTATTCATTAAAGAATCCTAAAAAAAAAGTATCACGGTTTCCAAAAAAATAATAAGCAGCAAAAGCGGTTTCCAACATTGATAATAAATCAGCATATTGTTAATAAATCAGAATGATTTCTGAAGGATCATGTGACACTGAAGACTTGAGTAATGGATGACGAAAATTCAGCTTTGCATCACATGAATAAATTATATTTTACATTATATTAAATAAACATTTTATTTTAAATTGTAATAATATTTCACAATATTACTGTTTTTTTCCCCTGTATTTTTAATCAAACAAATGCATCCTGAGCAGAAGAAATGTCTTTAAAAAAAACATTAAAAATCTTACTGATCCCAAACTTTTGAATGGCAGTGTGCACTGATGATCAGGTTTGAAAGGATATATACGTTTATTACAATTATGTTAGTACTCCTATTGTAACCTTTGAAACGTAAAGAAACAAAAGTAATGTAATGAAATCAAATAAAATAACAAGCAGTCTGACCTCGAACCACGTAGTTCGATTAGCAGAGGGCCTGCTTTCTCCATGTTGAACTGGTATATGGGGTTGTTCTTGAAGGTATCTCTGTAGTTTCCACAACCTCCTGCACTGGCCCCCTTCCACTGGCCATTTATCTACACATAGAGAGAGATGTTAAACCATCCGGAAGTAGTTTCCAACAAAAACACCCACTTAGAATATTTTAAACAGCGAAAGCAGAGGTGTGAACTCACTCTTTTGGTGTTGGTGAAGGGTGTTGGGATTTTGGAGAAATTAAACTTGCATACCGAGTACACCTGGAAAGAGCATATTCATGTTGATATGATTAAAATACTATAAAAATAAAAACTATCGCACTTGATTGTGTCTTACCCTTAGTGTGTAGTTGATGGTGTTTTGTTTCTCATACTGAGAGACCACCAGTGTGAAGGTGTGAGTTCCAGGACTAGTCAGCTTGATCTTGGTTAAGTAGTGAGGACTGTTGATCCTGATGCCATCAATGTAGGGAGGAGGTTCAGCTTCAGAAAAAAATCAGAACCGAGCACATAAATGAATTAGAAGCTATAGAGAATAAAGATATACACAACTGAATGTATTTGACTTCTTGAATTATGTGCTTACTTACCTGGATAATAGACTTTCTTGCCATTGGTTTTGTAAACTACTAAAGTAATAAACTCCCGGTTTTGAGCAAAGTCATCCTTGAGAGTGAATGTGAAAGTAAGAAAATCGTAAGAACTTGTGAAAATTATTGTAATTATAACTGTAAAAATACTACAGCAAAAACCTGTTAATTAGTTATGTTCCACTACTGTATACAAAGGAAAACTGTAATCAATATAACCTTACATTTCATGCATTTTACAGTAAAATACTATTAAATGTTCAGTTTGTGGACATGAAAAAAAAAAACTAAGTCATTTACAGTGAAAAAATGCGAACTGACATTCCCAGAATTCCCTGTGTGACAGCTTACATTTGATGCTATTTCATACAAATAACAGTGTTTCTTAATAGCATCTCAGCCTATGGAAAAACTACTTGTGATGATTCATCATGTGGTTTTCTCATTACCACTTGTGTGATTATGGTGGTTGTCAGTATATGTTAAAGGTCCAAAACAGATCTTCGTAGCAGTGTGGCCCTGCTAATTCAGCAGAAAGGGCTGCTGGATGTACTTATTTAAAATGTTTTTCTTTATGCATATTTAATTACAGTTTTAATCTACCAGCTTTAACTGTGTCCCCTCAATCTGATTGTAGTGCACTGCACTGTAATCTGTTGCAGTACCTTGTCAGTGATGTGTCTGGTTAGTAGGACCCATACAGCAGCGCCCCCTTGAGGACACTGCACCTCCAGCTTGTACTGAGGATTATTGGCCAAGCTGTAGACATCTTTCACCGGTCCCTGTTTGCCATCCCAGCTACTGCAATAGCACAATTCACATATATTTTCTAATTATCTGCTATTAATCAGACAATTACATAAATGTAATGACAATGAGACAGACCTGTGAATACATGAGGATTCTTTAAACAGTGCTGGATTCCAGCTCAAATAGATGACATCGTAATACTGGCACAAGTCTTCCCAGATGATCCAAAATACACCTTAAAGAACATCACACAATATAGTCAATAACACCTTCTTTTGCAATATTTGTCATGTGTCATTGCTAGTTTAGCACCGACTTACCATTGTCAAACTTCTGTGCGGTTTTGGGGTCAAAATTTAGGTATTTAAGAAGATCTGGTGTCCAGTTCTTTTCATCACGTTCGCTATATCGCCCTTTCCACCGGAGATGGCTCCATGGGTTCTTCAGCAGGAGGAAGCGTTTACCCTGAGAGAACAAGCAGGAGATAATGATGATGATGTTGTTGTTATAGTCATGAGACTCCACTAAGCAGAAGATTTTTAACGCAGACCGGTCGAGAGTTTCACCTTGTATTCCCTGATGTCTAGGACAGCGTATGCATGTGTGGGCACTAAACCCCACTTCTCTCCCTCCTCCTCAGTCATGACCCCTGTCGCCGTGGTGATGAGAACATCTCCTCTGTGAAACCTGCCAAAAAGTTCAACAGAATACCAGTATTGTTAATGTTAACTAAAACTGAAACTATTATTCATTGGAACACTCTACCAGAAGACATAAGGATGTGCACATCTATTGACATTTTTAAAATAAAACTAAAATCTCATTTAAAATCAACTCAACTCAACTCTGTAAACACTGACATGGTTGTGGATATTTTAAAATTAAAACTAAAATCTTATTTAAAATCAACTCAACTCAACTATGTAAATACTGACATGGTTGTGGTTTAACTGAACGTTATCTTTACTGTTCTTTTTTGGCTCTGATAGGACGTGTATAAATATTACTGTATTGTATGTGTTTGTTGTCTTATGATTATGATTACCTGCCAAGGGACTGCGGATGAAAACTAGCCATTGGCTAAATTCGGTACAATGCATGAAATGGAAACATTTAATGTTAAAATTGTGCATGGTCCCTTTTCAAATAAATGTAAATAATTTGTTTGTTTGTTTTAAATTTCAGCAAATGAAATAAGGCTGAAATAAAATAAACATTTAAAAATAAACTTAAAATAATTTTAAAAAGTAGAGAGAAATGTTGCCTTTGCAACTAACTGAAATAAACTTAAGCTGAAGTACTAAAATGATTAAAGGGGTCATATGATGCTTTTTTAAAGATCATTATTTTGTGTATTTGGTGTAACAGAATATGTTGACATGCTTTAATGTTCAAAAAACATTATTTTTCAAATACTGTACATTATTGTAGGTCCTCTATGCCCCGCCTCTCTCAAACGCTTCGTTTTCTACAAAGTCCCTCCTTCAGACAAGTGCAGTCTGCTCTGATTGGCCAGCTGACCCAGTGCATTGTGATTGGCCGAACACCACAAGCACGCGTCGGAAATGTAACGCCCCTTACCATAATCGCCAGCTTCATCTTTCAAAATAAATGTAAAGACAAAGCCCGAAAGGGGAACAGTCTCGTGACAGACACAGTGATGAATATGTGTTTGCAGCACACAAGCCACGGTTAAGACAGCTGACTCCACTGTGATGTGACCCCCTCTCTCTCTCTCTCTCTCTCTCTCGCGCTCTGTCGCTCTCTCTCTCTTTCTCTCTCTCGCGCTCTCTCTCTCTCTCGATGAGCAAAACTCCGCATTTGAACAGTCAATAGCAAATACTTAAACTAATAACAAAACAGTAGCTGATTCAGAAGCGCCAGATTGTCATAGCAAAATCAGAATTACCTCCTCTCCTAGGTTCACGAAACGGTCATCCATAAAATGCATTGCTGTTCTGTTGTAAGTAATCTTAAAGATTCCTAAATGCATCTACTTCTGGAAGGCCAAATAAAGTGCTTTTGCTTTCGCCTAGAAACACACAGCGTCTCCCTGACATGGCTGCTTCAACACTAACTGCGTTACTGAAACCACGCCTTCTTTCTTTGCGTGCACATTTGGGCGGCATTATGCTAATATTTCCACATAGTGAGGTAGATATGTGGGGGCGTGTTAGAACGAGCCGTTTTAGGGGGGCGTGGCAGAGTCTTAACTTTGATAAAGAATATCTCTTTGGTTTTGAGACTTTAGTCTTTGCAACTTCAGGGATCTTATCTATGCACAATCAGCTTGTAACACTCCAAAGAGAAAGGAAAACTTGAAATCGCATCATATGACCCCTTTAAAACAGAAATATTAATTAAAGCTAAATAGAAATTAATAGAAAAAAATGCCAGCAGCACAACAAAATTACTAAAACTTGAAGTAAAATTAAAATAAAAACGGAAAAATCTTAATAAATACTATAATGTTACATAAATAACACCGTACACAAACTATTTATGCTCAGAATCAATACAGGCAAGTGAAATAAGGCCAGTAAAGTATTGAAGCAGCTACAAACTACCGAATCTAAAGGAACATGTGACCTACAGTGGTCAGAAATCAATACAAACCAGTGTATTGTGTGTGTACTGTGAATGTGTGCTTACCTCTGGTAAAGCATGCGGAAAGTGTCATCTTTGTTAAAGGACTGATTGTCTGAGTGCATAGCGATACGCTCTGGGATCCAGCCGGTGAGAGCGTGCAAATCAATATTCTACAACAAGAAAACATGAAAGTGTCACCATAGTTCTAAGTGTCACTACTGTTCAAAAGTTCTGGTGTCAGGGTTGCCATGGTAACCAGGGTCCTGGGCCTTGTTCACAGACAACTTGGCACCCAGTATGTTTATTGGGTGAGGGGTCTGTGAACGTTTGTTAATCTAATGAATAATTGATTTGTTAAATCAAATGAAAAATGGTGTGTCTGATTGGTCCAGACGCTACATTGGGGTCAGTACAATTTAAAGGGATAGTTCACCCAAAAATGAAAATTCTGTCATTAATTATTCACCACCCGAATGTCGTTCCAAACCTGTAAGAATTTCGATCATCTTCGGAACACAAATTAAGATATTTTAAATGAAATCCGAGAGCTTTCTGACCCTGCATAGACAGCAACGCAACTGACACGTTCAAGGCCCAGAAAGGTAGCAAGGACATCGTTAAAATAGTCCATGTGACATCAGGGGCTCAACCGTAATTTTGTAAAGCTACGAGGATGCGTTTTGTGAGCAAAGAAATAAAAAATAACGACTTTATTCAACAATTTGTCTTGGTTCTGTCGTGAATGCGACAAAGACTGATGCGGAGGAGAAGAAAGCTCTCGCAAGGTCAGAAAGCTCTTGGATTTCATCAAAAATATCTTAATTTGTCTTACAGGTTTGGAATGACATGAGGGTGAGTAATTAATAGCAGAATTCTCATTTTTGGGTGAACTAACCCTTTAATAGATTTCTATTTCAAATAAACACTGTTCTCTTGAACTTCATCAAAAAATCCAGAATAAAAAATATCATTATTTTATCCATTCACCATCAGCCATAACATGAAAATCAACCAGAATTGTAATATATGTGTATTCCTTTGTATTTTTCTGTAAAAAAAACACATTCATTTTGGTGACAGAAATGTTTTGTTTAGAGAAGCATCGGAGTCTGAAGTGCCACTCACAGAGTTGGAGCCTGGAAAATCGTATCCACCCATGACCTTCATGTAAGCCTTCTCAATGAGCGACACCCAAAGTTCATTGCGATTACTGGAGTAGGAGCAAAGCAGCTCGCCATTGCGATCCACCGGGAGGAAATCGTCAATAATCACCTGACAGAGAAACACACACCTGAACTATGACAACACAATCCTGAACCTGTTCATCTTCAAACAATGAAGACGACAATAGAAAAAACTGGAGTTTATTTGAAGAGGTGGGGCTTAAAAGAGGTTAAGCACCTTTCTCGGGACGCCGTTAATGTGCAGTTTCACCATGTACTTCCCACAAGGGTTATACTCTGGCTCTCCTTTCCTGTTCTGTGGGTAGATGATGCTACATACAAACACGCAAATAAACATTTTATCATTGTGGAAACCACCCAATGACTTCTATAATTCTTGTTATATAATTATTATTAATATAAATAACAGTAAATTAGAGGTGCTTGTTCAGGAATTTTTGACATTCCAGCCTGAGGACACCTGACATTCTCAAGTTGATTCAGTCCATGAGGCATCCAAAAAGCAGCTTCATAATCCAAGCGTTACACATGAGTCAAACTATTAGTGTAAACAGTAAGGCCTAGCACATCCGTTGTACCTTGTGATTAATTTTTTGTTGTAGCGTCTCTCATACGCTGCGCTGATGGCCAATGAGGCAACGAAAGAACAGTCTGACACAACCGTCTGCAAGCATGAACAAACAAAAGAACATTACATAAGCTTAAAGTCACATGAGCAAACAACAGAGCTTTCTGAATGGCAAAACTGATTTAAATAGTATTCGAAACTATTACTGGCCAAGTTGTTTCCTGTTAACCGGCTGCTAAAGTTTGAATGAGAAGCAGAGATGCATAAAGCGTGACCTGCTTGATGCTGAAGCTGGACACAGTGTAGATCATGGTGGGGTTATTGCAGATGTCATCAGGTCGAACCCAGCGTGAGAATACAGCTTTCTGCTTTGGCGACAGAGCTAGTTTCCCACATTTGTCCCTATTTATAAACATAATCACGTCACCCAAATATTTTGACAGTGTTATATTTCACAGTGTTATAAGACTACTGCTCTTCAATACAAAAATATTATTACAAATGAAAATAACTGGTTTCTATTTTAATATTTTTAATTGTAATGCATTCCTGTGATGGCAAAGCTGAATTTTCAAAAGCTTTTTTAATATCAATGTTGAAAATGGCTGTGCTGCTTATTATTTTTGTGGAAACCATGATATAGCGTTTTTTTTTTTTCAGGATACTTTGGCGAATAGAACGTAAAAAAAAAAAAAAAAAGAGAAAAAAAAACAGCATTTATTTGAAATAGAACTCTTCGTTTACTGTCACTTTTGATGAATTTAATGTCTCTTTCAAAAAAACAAAACAAAATCCTACTGACCCCAAACTTTTGAGTTAGTGTAAATCTAAGCAAAATACAGCTGTTGCAGGGTACAAAAATACCAGTGGATGTCAGTGAAACAGCTGCACTTGTTCAAATTGCACTCATATATATAAAGTACTCACGAGAATGGAACAGGAAACGCAAAACGTTCCCTCAGGTCAACACTCATGAATGGAACATATTCAATTCCATTTATCTTAGAGGTCTTCCTGCAAAACACACACGAAAAAAATTAAGTAAGAATATATTTTCTAAATATTATACTTTCAAAATGTCAATGAACTTATATGCATTATGTTGAAACAATGCTAAAAGAAAAAAATGCAATTGTGGCTGATATCAATGAGGCAATTTTTTTTCATGTTGTGGCTGATAACCAATAAATTAAAACCCATATTATAAAATTATATAATGTTTTGTCCAAATAAAATAAATTAAAAGTCAATTTAGGCATCACAACATTATAAATGCACAGCATAAAAAAACAGATATTCATTTTGAGATTCACAAAAGATAGATTTCACACTATAATAAAATTATTAGCACTTTTGTAAGATTAACTGTAGTGAGTGTGAGATGCCAGGTAAAGGTGATAAAAATGCACACAGGGGAACTGAGAATGCACAATTAAATATAAGACATCATGTTTGCCGAGCCTACCTGAGCACCTCAATCTCCTCTGCTGTGTAACGTTGACCCTGCGGCTCACTGGACTGCACTGCTCGGACCGGCTGCGCTTTGTCCTGGAGGGAGAAGTCTGGGCCCAGCGGAAAGAACTGCCTCACCTGAGCAGGGCCTTTGGATGCAGAGGAGGCAGCCTTATCCTGGTTTGCTGGTTTACTAAGAGAGTCTTTCAGTCCCTCTGCCCTGAAAGAGGAAAAGGAGATGAAAGGATGATGGGTAAAATGTGCATTGCACTGATTGTGCATCATTCTATTTTCAAATGTGTGATAGTTGTGATTCTCGTAATATTCTATGGTAATCATCAATATGCCACAACTGCTGTAGATACTGCTGTTGATTATGTGGTATTTCACACAAAATATTCATAATACACTGGAGTATTAGTATTTTAGCATTAGAGTAAACAGTGAAGCACCTGTCCAGAGCCTGCCGAGCAAGCTGCTTCAGTTTCCCCTGTAGTGCTTGATCTGATGTCTCATTGGACTGTTTGGGAGAGAGAAAGAGTTCAAAGATTACAGGGCTTGGCTCAGTTTCTAGTTACAGAGGAGCCCATATAACCGGCAGTGAGAGATATGAAACCAAAACAACCAACTTAACACCACCACCTGTTTCAAAAACTGACAACTATTACTTCAGAACTGCTGCTAGTATCTAAGTCCACATGTATAGTTGTGATCGAATTATAGAGTTCTTTATATATACTACTGTTCAAAGGTTTGGGGTTAGTACAATTATTTTAGAATTCTTTTATAAAAATAAAATAAAAAAATACTAGTATTTATTTGAAATCAAACTTTTTGTAACAATGCAAATGTTTCTACTGTCACTTCTGATCAGTTGAATGTCCCCTTGCTTAATAAAGATATTAATGTCTTTGAAATAAAAAAAACCCTATTGACTGTTTATTGACCCTTTTTTGAGACTTTTGAACAAAAGAGTATGATCAAACTCAAAACATTTCCCCTTATGTGACGACTCACCGCTTGAATACACAACTCCACAGCTTGTGTATAGAGCTCAATGGCCTCATCTGCGTTTTCCTTCTCATCCTCTTCAAAAGCCTGTGTCACCAGGAAGTACGCCCTCTCCAGATCCAGCTGATGCTTACTCTTCAGAGGGTCACTGCTCTGTGCTTGAACTAATCACAGGGATTCAGTCAGTGAACTAACACATTTACAATGAATGGAGACTTAGGCTTGCAAGCTTTGAAAAGCACAATAAACATTGTCCATAAGACTTGTGTATTATATTCTAAATCTTCTAAAGTCATATGATAGCTTAGTGTGCGGGAAAAAAACATATATTTAGCCTAGGTTCTTATTCACTGAAAATCTTGAAATCTGCCTCAATTATGTCCAATTTTTGAACATTTTTTAAAGCAGTGGTTCTCAACCTTTTAGACTCCTCCATTGTCCAACAGAGGATCCCAGAATCTCATTCAATAAGTTCATCAATGAAAAAAATATTCATTAAGGGGGGGATAATTTTGATTTCAGGGTTTCTGGCATTATAATTAAGGTTTTAAGCTCACTGACTCCAGTCTGTTCCTCACACAAAGCTGACATTTAGAATATTTTCAGAATATTTGAAATACAGCACATGACTTGTATAGGTCACTTTCATTATACTTTTATGGCCCTTCTGCATCCATTTTGAAGCTTGAAACCAATCATTGTTAAAAAGAGCAACCGATACAATTCTTTTGTGTTCCAAGGGAGAAAGTCATAGAATTTTGCAATGACCTAAAGGTGAGTAACATTAATGTAGACAACTCAAATGTAATGCTGTTCTCAAATGACATAACACAAGAGAACGAGGAAGAGAATTCCGTTTAACTGTGAACTAGAAAATCTGACAGCATTCATTTGTGATTCCCAAATGATGCGTTTGTCACACCACTTTCAAATGAGGTATGACCTATGCAAGCTTTCTAAAGGTTGGGCCGCGGAAAATATGAGCATCATTTCTTCCATCTACAACAACGAGGAGGTTTCACTTTTGTTGACCAGAGAATGCTAGAAAACATTCAGCCCTAAAGAATCAACTTAAAATAAAGTGTAAATCATGATACTGAGCATCAATAGATAAAAACAGCTTTTTGATGAGGTCATATTGGTATTAGTTCACGTAAACTGACCGGCACTGAGTAGAGTCTGTACTCTGTCCAAGTACTCGTTTACTTTGTCTTGAATGTTCTCTAGATTGGATCCAGCCATGCCTGCATAGATGAGAGCCTGGGCAGCTTCCTATTCAGAACCACAAAGAAAATATGAATATATTTATTCAATATGGAATATACTGTATATTGATATATGAATTTATTTGAATGGGAAAATTGTTTAATGGCAGCTTTTATTGCCATAACATGGAACAAGCTGATAATTCCATTAAAGAATAAAGCCTTTCCAGGAAGTTTAAGATCAATTAGCCTTAAATGTCAAATAGGATAATCTTACCTTATAGTAGAAAACAGCTTCATTGTATTTCCCCTTCTGATCATGCAGTACAGCTGATTTGGCAAATTTAATAGCATCGAGTTCAAGAGCTGTACAATCCATGATTGACGTTTAAAGGCTGTTAACTGAGTTCAGCTTCACGGCTAAATGGCAAATCATTTTAACCTGTTCTTCATCATAGCAGCTCCTCCGAGGATTTGCGTTTCTTTCTTGAGTTGAACTTCGCGACCTCGAACTCCGAAATAAAATAAAGGCAAGACTGAAAAATATCGATTTCAAGGAGCTTTCAAACTTAGTGACTCTAAATAAGGCGTGAAGACACAACGATTTAACTTGCTATGATGCCATCAAAACAAATCCTCAAGCCCGCAGTACTTCCGGATGCGGTGGGCGTGTACTGATGTTGTCACGACACGTCTTTGCTTTCAGAGCGGATGCCGTCCGACTCATTCTGCGAATCGGTTCCTTCAACGAGGTCATTTCAAAGAACCGGTTCAAAAACAATTCAGTGGTTCTTATTTCATTCATTACGTGGTGCCCCACATCCCTACCTCTAATATTACATGTTCTAGTCTAAAATGTTCCAGTAATGCCACATCATGTAATAAAGGTGATCTTCCTAGAGAGGGACACATAAAATTCATTAAAAAACAAAGTCATTTTGAACTTACGTATATTTAGGCTATATTTATATTTACATTAAACAATACAAAAAACTATTTACATATATAGGCTACAGACGTTTTAATATCCCCGGTTCACCCTAAATGTTTTTATATCTTGCTTGCAACTTATATAAATAGTGAACAATGAACAAATAGTTCGAACTACTTTTGTAAACCAATCCACTGAAAAGATCCGACCCAAAGAATGATTCATTTACGAATCGGACATCGTCGTGATTCGCGACAAGAGTGTGGGAAAATCCACCACTCCCCCCCAGAAATGAGTAAAATGCGTTGGAATTATTTTTGAAAATTTTAAAACTTCCCCTATGATTGGAAATATCACGGTCATGTTGCAGCTGTTCAGAAACATCTGTACACAAGCATACACGTGTAAACCATTAGCTTAATTATGCCCCATAAAACTGGATGTGTAAAATCTGTGTACAGTCTTTATTTCTCAACTTCAAACAAATCAAAATCTGGATGAAAATGTTTGTGAAAATGCCATTACAACAACACAGTCTAGCCTGTATTATTTTAAAGTTTACAAAATAATATTGTGTTTTAGTTTTTGCCAATAGTCTATCTATCTATCTATCTATCTGTGTAAGTGTTTAAGAAGCAGACGCTGGCAATGATATGTGATTTAGGCCCCGTTTACACCTAGTTTCACAGTGTCGAAATATTTCACCTGTGAACACATCCTCTGCACACATACATAAACAAACACATCTGATGCTGTGTTTTTAACCCTGAAAACTTTGATATGAAGGAGCTGTTGGCCATAAAATGTTGTTTTCATAGTATGGACTTGTAAACTGTGACCTCCTAGTGTTACAAGACATGTTAATCAAGTCTGTCTGGACTATGTTATCTGGTTGTCGATACTCCTCTATGTGGCTTTCATGATTTTATGAGAAATAAACAAGGAAAGCACATTCTTTGACTTTATTGTTTATGGTGAAAAAGAAATTAATAAAATAAAATTTCAACACTAACAAATACTATTAAAGATTTTTAAATAATGCATCTTTTTAAATACTGTCAAACTGTTTTGCAAGGCACGGTATGTATACAGATATCCACAGCAGACGCATTCACTTAGTCTTTAATCTCCTGAAGTCTATTTCAGATAAGACATTAGAAGACCATTACAGCTGGACATTAAAGTCTATAGTCCATTAAATGCAGTCTGTAAAAAAGTGACTTTTCTAAGACTGTAAACACGTCACTGAGAAAAAATGTTTTGTCTACATTTTTCCTCTGACCTAAGAGGCATGACAATGATTTGATGTTTAAACATGTCAAAACATTAAGTTTTTTTTTAACTCAAGGCAAAAGTTGCAAAAAGAAAAAAAAAAAATTAATGGATTTCTCAAAATCCATCTGTGCATTTGGTGAGAAACTTAAATATGGTGTTTTTGTCTGTGTATCCTAATTAAAAATCGCTGCAAAACAAAAAGCTATATTTAACTGTGTGAGAAACATAAAATCGCTGGAATTTGTTTGCACCATATAAAACACGGCTCGTTGGTTAGGCATGAAAATCACTTAGGTAACCCACTGGGTGAATTTCTCAGTAAAAACAGAAAGATAGCAAATAGTTATCAAGAGTGACTGAGAGAGGGAGGGATATCTCCAGTCATGCCTCCCCTAATCAGTTTACAGCCCCATATGGTCGACATATTGGATCATTTCTGTTAACATGCACTCTCTGGGTGGCCTTCTAGACAGACTCAGAATACACAATTCATTTAACAAAATAGAAAATTAAAGTAGTTCCCTGAAGAGTTTCCACAAAAAAAATTTAAGCAGCACCACCGCTGCTTTATAAGAAATGTTTCTTAAACACAAAATCAGCATATTAGAATGATTTCTGAAGGATCATGTGACATTGAAGCCTGAGGTAATGGCTGCTAAAAAAAAAAAAAAGCCAGCAGGAATTCACAGAAAGAAATTCATTTTTTGGCCTTATACCTCTTTCATTTGTACTATTTATACCATTTGTGTTGTTCTATTTTTGCCATTGTAAATCTGGCCCCAGGTCTGGTATCTGTTAGCTCTAAAACTAGTTCTCTGACCCGGTTTTTGGAATTACGACTCTTTCCAGAATGGTGGTCTGTTCTTGCTGTTTAGTTTGGACCAAGTTTGGATTGTGGTTACATTATATTTAACTTTATAGCCATGATCATTTGATTGAGATGAGGTGAATAAAGCCATAAAACTTCATTAAAAAAAAGAATTCCATGTAGAAATGCTTAGTTTTTATTACAAGCCTGTTCATTCTCCTTTTGACAGAGGTCACAGTCAAGACTGGAGAACACAGGAAACACTGAGAGACTTATAAATCAATGTCTTTGACTCAGCCTTTTGAAGACTATGAGAAATACAAAAAGAAATTGTGTTTTCCTTATGACACAAATTTGACTCACTAAATATGAGAAAGAAACAGAGAGTTAGACAGATGAAGTGACCTCAAGTGCAGGAAAAACACTACTACTATTATAACTATTTTATTTTCAACTCGGGCATCAAAACGTATAGGTCATTTTAGAGGTCAAACTGACAAAATCTAAAACCAAAGCCAAGACCAACAACTTCTGCAATCAGAGAACATTCAGTGCTTAATGAATTGCTCCTTTTAACCCTATTGTTCATTTGGGGGGGTCACACTTGTGTTGTTCGCGGTCCAAACTGACCTGAAATGTAACTATTTTATTTTCAGTAAAATCAATGTAATATTGTTTTGTTCCATAATATTTGTTCTTTTTTATTTTGTATTTTGAAAGAATTTCATGGTACTAATTAATATTTATGCAATAATTATGATTAATACGGAGGGAGGGGTTCGAGCAGACCAATCACAGCGCTTGCGGTCTGCGTAGAATTGACGCGCTGTTAGATTTTTGGAGAGGTGCACGTCAGGCTACGGCGTAGGGTGTGTGTCTATGCGTAGGCTACGGCGTAGGTTCGATGCAGAAGTATAAATTGGGCTTTACTCCAAAAACACCCGTTAACCTTGTAATTGCAAACAATTAGATACAATAATTTATGTAATTTATATGTATATTAAAATACTGGTAAATATAAACAGCCTATTTAGTTCCCCTCACTCTACAACAAATATTTTCAATTTAACGGTATTCAGAACAGAACAAGAATGAAAAATAAGTAGTTATAAAATTATATTTTAAAGGGGAAATGAAGCAGTCAGTCAAGTTTACATTTAGGAAAATAACTTCCATTTTAATAAAAAAATATAAACAAACATGATTAATGTAACCATTTTAAAGTCCCCCTGTAGTCAAAAATGTTATCCTTTAAAACTCATCTTTGATCATAAAAATGACATATTAAAATTGTTTTTCTTGTGAAAATAATTTTCTCATGCCTTAAAATCGCTTGAATGCAACTCTACACCCTTGTCTCATTTACTATACGCGGAGCTATGAATACAAATTAGCCCCGCCTCCACTCAGTCACACAGCACAGCAGCCAGCCATGAGCCAGCCAGCGCCTCCTGAACTGTAGTAAACGCGATACAATGGCAGTGGCAAGTGGAAATATTAGTTTAATTATGCCATATGTGTTTGAACCAGAAATAAGTTGGTATGCTCAACGTAAGCAAGGAGACTGATGGCTAACTTCGTGAGGTAACATTATCTGTTTGCGCTGGTTCACACGGATAATGACTGATAAAACTGTTTTTCCTAGCGGACAACTACAGTGGATACTGTAACATTCGTTAAATTTACTTACTTGACGATGTTGTGTCCTCAAAATGCCTTGAAGACTCAAATGCAGCCAAGTTTGTGATTCCAAATCGCGCCCGCGATCATACACGTGTGACGTGCAGATGTCAATGCGGGAGAGGTGCGTCTGACTCCGGGCTACTTTTACACTGCTACCGCGGGTTATTATTCAAGTTCTTCTTCTTCTTCTTCTTTTAGGATTTAATGGCGGTTGGCAAACCAACTTAAAAGGTGCATTCCCGCCACCTACTGGAAAGGAGTGTGAAGCGCACAATGAATAGGAACTTTAGAAACAAGAGCTATCTTAAAAAAAAAAAAAACTTTTTTTAAACCAAAACCGGTATCCTACATCCTATTAATCAATCCTGTTTCCTTTAAATAAATAACTAATT
>NW_015625652.1:1406290-1452252 GCF_001515625.1 Sinocyclocheilus rhinocerous | reverse complement strand
ATTTTATTCCTTTTATAGACTTAATTTCTGTTTTTCTCCTTTCACAGAAGCGCTGCAGGTGCATGATGCTACGATTGAATCTTCATGGTCTTGTTTATGCTGCTAATCACGCATATAAAGCTAAAGCCCTGTACAAACAGATTTATAAAACCATGCGTACGCCAGAACCTGTGCAAAAATCCTTTTATATATCCCTGTCAGCGGAAGATTGTGTGTACATGCCTCCCCAAAATCACCATATATGGAGCTTACAATGCCTAGTTTTACTATGCATAACCTAATTTGCATATCATTTCCATGCATATTCCCATCCACGTGACACCATGTTTAACACCGTCAAAGGAACAAGACATTAGGAAAATATGACATGCGGACTAAAATGCAATTTGTACGGTACAATACATTGCTAAAAAATCATTCACTGTCCTTGTCTTGTTTTCGAATAAATATATCAAAATGAATGTAAAAACAAAATTGTATAAAATACTTCTCAGAGAATCTTTTTAGAATAGAGTGGATCTCTTTCTTTCCACTGGCCAAAGCAGTATATAATTGTTTTAAACAAATTAAATGTTTTAGGATATTTAAATAGGCTATAGTTGAATCAGAAAGTCGTGGCCTGTAAATAAGTGTACATAATTGTCTGACGCGGCGTCACTGACAAAATATCATAAAAAAGAAACGTGCAAATCTTATCGTTTGCTTCAGATTCTATCCTTCAATCACAATGCTATTTTCATAATGTTCTGAATGTTCGCGAAATAAACACCTCCGTGCAGCCTTGGTTGTGCAGTAGGCTAATATATTCTGACCTATTTAAACTTGCCAGTGAACCGTTCGACCACCGAATCCAGCATGTCTGCCACAATATCGAAGTAAGTGCGCATTTTTGATGTTCTTGCTAAAAAAAAATGTTCTCTTAACATGAGATCTGCAGTTTAAAGAAACATTACTGTGTGCCTAGCACTCCTCGCTGCCATTAAAACAGCATGCAACAAGAAAAGTGATAAAAAAAACCAGCGCATCCAGTACAAATATGTCTAAATATCTAAATTCATACGTTTTTGTTTAACTTTTGAATAATGACTTTATGTAATGTCAATGCTTAACTCCATTAATGAGCAGAATATTTAATCTAAATGTGTATATTGAAAGGAAAAGAGAGTCTGAAATCATTAGGCTTCGTTATTACGCCAGTAAAAGAGTGCGTATGCACTTGTTCAAGACCCGTACCCGCACATATTTACGCCAAGTTTATTTTTTATAAATCTCAATATGTACGTGGAAAATTGCGTACGCACATTTCCATGCCCATTTTGTGCGTTTGCAACGTTTATACATCAGGCCCCAGACGTGAGATTTGATCGTAGCCACCGCTCACGTCCATATTGATCAATTCCAAGTTTTGCGTTGAAACGACCGTACGCCCAATTTTCTGTCATAGGTTCGTTTCGTAAATGAGGCCCATTGCCTTTAAAATCCAATTTTTGAAGTCAGATTAGTGCCATCTGGTGGGAGTAAAAAAAAGAAAACATCTACAATTTCATGGTTTAGCCACTAGATTCCTATATAGCTCTATATAAAAGGCTTAAAGACTTATTTTATTAAGTTGTGGATTTGGATATATATTTAGACATTCTCAAAGACAACTTTTTGTAAAGGTTTAGATTTTTATTTGTTTGAAAGTTTGGTTTGAAATGTCTACAGTCTTAATGTCAAATGTCTAATTTTACTACAGTCAAACTCGAACACAGAGAATGACATTTTGTTACACAACATCAAAATTCAACAAAAATGCAACAAAAGTGAACAGGAATGTTTTATCAGAGATTAATCAATCTGGTTTCAACCTCTTATTTGAGTCTTCTGGCTCAATTTTGCCATATTGTTACAGCCACACCAGTTCATTTGTGTGTATAATAGTGTGTTGTGTGTGTGCGTCTGTTTTGTACTCTTGATGTTTTAGTGTGTAACCCCTTCCTTGGTGTCTGTGTTTTGACTGCATGTTTGGATGAATTATTTTTATTTCACGCATTTGCAAAAACATGCTTTGTGTTACAGTCACACTAGTTCATATAGTATGTGTGCCTATAGGGGGAGGGGTGGGTGGAGTGTGTCTATTTTGCACTCATGATATTTTAGAGTGTCACTCCATTGCAGTGCACTCTTTTTCTGCATCGTGAATGATTTATAGATTGTACACACAAAAAAATTCTATGTATTTTCGTATTTTTGCATATTTCCCATTCATTGTGATGGTCATTTTTGACCGCGAACAACAGACCATTTCGCTTTTTCGAATAAAGTCCATACATTTTTTTTTGTGGTCACATAGCAACTGCCACAAAAGTCACTGAGTTTCATACCATTCCGATGAAGTAGCGATTGTTAAATATTCTAAAAAAAATTTTCCCCGGTCCAAAATGACCAAAACACCAGAGGGTTAAAGCAGTATCGATTTTAACATAACTTTGAATAAGGTTAAATGTCTAAGCTGAGTTTCAAGATTTGAGAGTATTTTTAGAAAGGGAGGTTTCGAGATTATTCCTAATCTTTTTTATTAAATCTCTCAATGATGGATTTCTACTTTATTAGAACTGCAGACAGAAAACACTAAAGTCTTTAATCTAATCACTATAAACTGGAAATGTAAATAAAGGGAAGTTTCCTTTTTCAGTGTTTATCCTTTAAGTAAACAAAGGAAACTCATTTCCGCAGTGGATGTTAACCGAGTAATCTTATGATCAAAAGAGCTTAATCTCTTACTAGAATTAGGTGCAGCCTTTAAGTTGTTACATGGAAAATTTCCTCTCAAGTGCATCAAACACTAACCCTATTTCAGTGTTTCATTTTGCTACATCAATTTCTTTTCAGCTTTGAGAAAACATAACCTACAAATGTTTAGAGCTCATTTTCAGCCTTGTTCTGCAGCTCAAAATATCACAACTCACTTTTATCCATGTGAGGAAATTGGAACATCTGGAATAGAGCATCACTGATGTGTGTTATCATCTTGACATCACAGAGAAGTTCTAACAATGATTTCAGCCAAGTGTTTTGTGCCAAAATACCAGTGAAATATTATCTTAAAGATAATAACATGCAGTGATAATAACATGACTTCCTTTCTTCTGTGGAACATAGAAGTGTTTTTGTCCATGGAAGTCCAACTGTTTGGTTAGCAAGTAACCAAAAGACGGTTACCAAAATATCTTCTTTTGTATTCCACAGAAAAAAAAGGAACTATCCCTTTGGCATTACTTCATGAAAGCTAATCTTGCTTGGTGGTTTTAAAACCAGATGGTGCATGAGCAAAATTCCAAAGAATCACAGTAAGTTGCTGGCCACAGTTAACATTCATCTCTCACTGTTCTTTTGGCTATGGAGGGATGTTATTATACAGGGCAATCTCAGTTGTGTCCCAAGAGCCCAAGAAAGATGGCATATAACCTGAAGCAACTGAAACAAGATTCATCTGGCTAAAGAGACATTCATTTCAGTTTTTTTCCTTGCCAGCTGGTGCTCTCTGAGTGTTTAAGTTTTGAAACGGATGGTGTAAAAAGTGTTTTGCAAGTAATTTAAAAGAAGTTGTGGGATTTGGTAGTTTGGTACCAAAATGTGATAAAATGTAGGACTAAAAGTCCAGCTGTGCTTCCCAGTCAATCAGCGACTTCACAGGCACATTTTGTAAAGGTGCCCCCTAATTGGTTTCAGACAGGCCTTAAAAAAAAAAACATTACATCATGTCTAATGATCTAGAACAGTGCTGCTCAGACAGCACATGTAAGTCTGCAAAACAATGCTAGATTTTAATAAAATGCTACGAACCATATAACAGATACTACTCTGGACTATTGAATATCTAGTACACTGAATATCGAAGTAAAAAAAAAAAACATGAGGTAGAGCTTTTTCATATTTAGCTCCTAAACTCTGAACTGAGATCAAATCTACATTAAAATAACATTTCTTAGCATAAGCTTTCAAATAACCCATCTTGAAGCCTAATATTACAGTCATATCTTATGAAATGTTAGTGTTATGAGATCATTTTGCAGCTGGGGGATGGGCCCTATGCGAGTCTGATTCCCTTCAAAGTTTCCTCACTGTTTTTTCCTTGACTCAGTCAACTGTGGCTGCTCAGTGGGTCTCAAAAAGATTAAAGGTAATTTCTTGATTTAATGCATTATTTGTTTTGCATCATTAGGTCCTTACATTGTATCATTGAAACATGCATTTTCCGTAAAGCTGCTTTGAAATGATATGCATTGTGAAAAGTGCTATACAAATAAACATGAACTGAATTGGGCAGGACAGCAAAATAAATAGACTTAAATATTTTAAAAGGGAGGAGAACACACTGTTGATAATATTTTGGCACAAATTAATCTCTCCTTTTGGGAAGCTAAATTATGCAATGCAACCAGCATATTGCATGTCATTCCTTCATCCTCAAAAAAAACAAGTTAAAAGAAAAGCTATTGCCTACATTACATACAAATTCATTTGTGACCAGAATAAATATTGCCCACAATTTGTTTCGTGCAGTGAACTTGTGGCAGCCAAAAGAATGACATCAAAAAACACAAAACCCCCCACAAACATTTCAAAACTAAACATTCAAACTAAAGGCAAGTCTGGTGGACATTGAAATAATCGTAATAAATTAACTTTTGCATGATAAATCATTTTAGGACTGTGTGAAACCTTGGCCTTGAACCAAAAACAATCCGGAGCTAGTAATCTACAACCAATTCAAGCAAGCTTCAGAAATGAAATATAATATATATAAAAAATATTTAGTATCTAAATGAATCACAGTTGCCTTCCATCTTATTTTTGATTTAGGGACGAAGCTATTTTAATCCATCAAAATTAAATTACTGTTTATTATTCATCTATTCCTGGCCTCACTTGTAGCCTACACTTTATGTCCTACAGGCCGATCTAAATCCAAACATTACATCCATATTAGATATTAACTTCAATTACTCTATAAAACTTCCAAATTCTGGAAATCTTCAAATACAATACAAATTGCAATGGCAACAGCAGCCAGTTAATATAATGTCTGTGATCCAGGAAGCATTCCCTCAGCTGGGCCATGACAAAAGTTTACTGGGTTTAAACAGGACCAGGTTTAAAGAAGAAAGTCATTTGTAGTATCTTATGCCAAGGAACTATGAAATAGTTAGTTGCTGCTGTAATATTTTCTGTGTTAACATCACATTCTAGGCCAAGGATGCTAGAAAAGACGGTTATCCTTCAACTGCCAAGTAACTTTTTGCAGCAGACGGAGTCTGCAAAGGGGAGAACTGCTCAGTGCCAGACTTTGAGTGATTAACATTATCCAATCAGACACATTTGGAGTATGAAGTCATTAAGCTGGCTTGAAGATAATCTATATATTATGGGCTAAAGCAAAAAGAACAAACAAGAGATACTTGTTCAAGAGAAAAACTTTCAGACTTTGTCAGGGTTAGGAAATTTGCAAGCTGATAAGGGAGTTAAAGACTAAATTTCCAGGAATTGCTCAGTGTCAGGTTGCCAGAGTAAAGGAGCTTGAAGGAGGCAGATATCAAATAAACTTAATCCACTTGGGGAAAAAAAAAAAAAAAAAAACGCTTTACATGACGGAGACAGGACAAAAGAAACTGAGGAAAGGCAGGGCTATTTATACAAAATCAAACGATGGATTAATAAGAGGATTAATGCAACAGGTGGAAACTAATGAATGATGATTAACTAAATGAGAACAGGAACTGAACCAAATAAGGGCAGACAGAAACAAACACGTGACCGATCACAGGGGGCTCAGGAGACGAATGAGGGCTGGACGGGACCAGCGGAGACGAAGGAGGCTCAGGGGCTGGAGCCGACACTGGCGAGAGGATAGGGGCCAAGAACTCTGGAGGGAGCGCCATATTCAGAAGTTCAGGGACATGCACTGGCGCCGACACTTTTACTGGTCTGAAGACTGGAGCGGATTCTGGAACGGGAGTGGCCTCTGGAGCGAAGAAGATGATCCCAATGTTCAGGGATGTGGAGGTTTTGGTAGCAGGCTTGGGATGAGTTGGAGTGCTCAAATCGCTTATGAGATAAGACAGGATGAGGCCTGTTCGTATTTCTCTTAACTTCCACAATATAATCAGAACCATTAAGCCAGAGAATTAAATTAATGGACTCAAAGGACAAACTACGATCAGGAGACAGGAAACAAATAACTCCCTCATCCAGTCCCATCTGGAAACAAACATGGAGCATACGATCACTCCAACTCACCAGATGGGAGAATTCCACAAACTCTTCCACATATCGCGCCAGAGGACGACCATCTTGCCGGATGGAGGAAAGTAAGTTTTCAGCCCAGTTCATCTTCTTGGTAGGTCCTGTCTTCTGTCACGGTTTGTCAGTGGAAAGGAGCTTGGAGGAGGCAGATATCAAATAAACAGAGTTTTAATAAAGCCACTTGGGACCACTGGGAACCAGGAGAAAACAACCTCTTTACATGACAGAGACAGGACAAAGAAACTGAGGAAAGGCAGGGCTATTTATACAAAACCAAACGATGGATTAATAAGATGATTAATGCAACAGGTGGAAACTAATGAATGATGATTAACTAAATGAGAACAGGAACTGAACCAAATAAGGGCAGACAGGAACTAAACATAAACAAACACTTGACACTCAGCAAGCAGTGACTGAAAAAGAAAGACAGACCATGAATAACAGTGAACAACAACGCTACGCTGACAAGGGGTGGACAAAAGGGAGGAGAGAAAAATAAAAAACACTACTGTAAGATAAACGAGCAATGTGCAGTGCATTCATTTCATAAATTTAATTATTATGACATCTTCTTCATTTTGGCCTTTACAGTCTTGCAAGGCCTCATGCCATATAGAGAAACTCTTCTCTAGAAGCCATAAGTCATTTGATTTGAGTGTTTATTAGCTGTATGGCAGGGAGCTGGTAAAGCATTATATTAAACATGTTTGTCGAAGACATCATTATTTTTGATGCCAATAACTGAAGTTACTACCACCGACACTACTGCTAAATCAGAAACATTTTTAGGATCGTCTGCCTCACATGTTTTCATCTCTGAGTGAGAGCTACAATTCCCTTTTATGAGACTAGGAAATCCGCTGTCAGACACAATGTCTATTTTACAACCGCTACAGCCATAAAGTAATACATAATATAAAGTCTTTTTGCAGTGATGGGTAAGATCTGGCTTGAAGGAAACCAGGGCTGTATTTTTACTCATAATATTTTGGTTTATCCTGTTTTTATGTTCAGTAAAAATTATTTTTGTACTGTCCTACACAAATAAACTAACAACAACAATTGCATCAAATGCCTAATCTGTGTGTAAACGTACTGATCTTAAAATAGATGCATACTGTATGTGAGAACTGTCCACTGTTGGTTTCTTAGTTTGTCCAGAGGGTTTCTTCATGCCACAAAAGCAACAAAATAAAACTATAAATCAGAGAACAATGTTTAGAGAGATAATAAACTTCCATGTTGACATCTTAAATAAAACAATCCTGCCAGACAGTATTTAATTTATTTAATTTATTTATTGTCAGTGAGAAACTGTGAGAAAAATGTCTGAATATCTTCTCAATGGAATGTATATTGCAAACCAAATTATTCTGAATTCTGATGAGACGTTCTCACACGTCAATAATTTTCTCATGCAGTGATAAATGCATCGCGGAAATAAGAGGACACAACACACCAACAGACAAGACAGAGCAGGTCACTTTTGGAAAAAGTCGCAGATTTCATTTTTATGAAATTCAAACCTTAAATACCATTTTGTGGCTCTTTAATGTGTGGCGACAGATTGCTACTCCTCAGTTCAAGCAGCACGTGAACCAAACATCTATTCCTTTTTACTAGTTGTAGCACAAAATAAATACAAAACACTGATATTTTTAAGTTTAGTCAACTCGAATATCCAAGTTGTCATTAGTACAACTTAACATTTCAAGTTAAATAAACGTTAAATTTTAAGGCAGCACAAACACTTTTTTTACAGTGTGAGAAATATTTGAAAGCTTAAAAATGTCACTTGTTTTTTCAGTGATGTTGTCATGTCTGATTAAAGGTTGAAACCAAGTTATATCAGTGTGAATAATCAGTTTTTGCACAGACAAAGTATTGTCCATCAAAGAACAGCAGCATGATCCAAATAATTGCTGCATGATGAACAGACACTTAGTGTTGCATTTTGGGCTTTGAATATAAAACATGAGTGCTTGAGAACAAAACAGTAACCACAAAACACAACACAGAGACCAGCAGTTTCATCTTTGGATTACAAGGCAGACAAAATCCATCTCCACGAGTTTCTCAAATCCCATCATCACAAAGCCAATTTTTTTTTCTTTTTTGCAAGCATGATCCCCATGCTGCTCCTTGTCTGTGTTTTAATGGCAGAGAGGTGTGCAGATTAAAACCGAAAGTGCTTGCTGATGAACGTTTGTTCATTGATGTAAATTCAATATCTTAATCTCCAACCACTGAATTTTTAGAAGTTTCAAAAGAATTCAGAAGATTGTGGACTAGTCAATATGATGGCACTTTTATGTTATGACATTAAAATATGTGTCAAGGTAAAGGCTACCTAAAGTTCTTACTAAAAAATATAACATGATTTGTCTGTTGATTGACTAATGTGATTAGGGATGTAACGGTATGAAAATTTCTTATCACGATTATAGTGACCAAAATTATCACGGTTATCTGTATCATCACGGTATTGTTAAAATGTGCTGGAGATGTTCAAAAATTACTGACACATAAATCTCTTCACCAAGTTTTATATTTAAAAATCAACAAGTAACCTCCGTGGACAAAGCAGTATTGCGATTAAGAACACTTCCTTTAGGTATTACATGGAGCAAAGATGAAAACAAATGCCATCGAATCGTTTCTGAAGACAGTTAGAACCTTCAGAGGTACAATAATTAGTTAATTCATATATTCATTTGTATAATTCTTTTAAAACCTCCCAGCTTTTCCGCCTTATTTTCACTCAAAACCAAACTACTCTGTGTGCTGTGCGCACGTGAGACTGTTACTTAAAACTGTGCTTTATGCTGGACAGTATTTATTTATCGCGAGTTGTTCAAATCGCGGTAATCTAATACGGTTTTAATGCTAATTAAAAGATGAAACGGTAATACTAACCGTGGGGAATTTTATCATGATTTATCGTCAAACCGGTAATCATTACATCCCTATATGTGATTAACCAATTTTTTTTTTAAATAACATTTATTGTTTTCACTCTACAAAAACAACTCATTTAAAAATCACTAACATCTTTAATTTGTTTAGTTTTTAGTACAAAAAACACTATAAAGGTATAAAATATCCAGTGAGTTGAAAAGGAAATCCTAAATGAGTCCAAATCTGCTAAGTGGTAATAAAGCGATTTTTCACTATTTTTATGGGATTTGCATTTCCATAGATTTAAATAAAACGTTTGACTGACAGAAACACTTCCTGATTGGCTAAACAAAGCCTCTTTTTATTTTATTGTTCACTATATGTTAGTGTTATCTTTTGGTGAGTAGAATGATTTTCAGCATATTGTTAGATGAAAAAAAATTGCTGACAGTACCTGTGTCGATAACGCGTGTTGTTTATTGATGTTCACCACGGTAAACCCTAGAACGCCACATAGAGTGCCTGTGCTTTCACTGGAAAGCATGGCCTCATGTGCCCTATTGCTGTATTATGCTACAACATTGTCAGATTGTGATTGGTTGACACTGACAGACATTTCAAGAGTTGATTAATAACTGCTCAACTTTGGATTCCATGTAAGTCTTGCAACACTGAAGAGAACTGAACCCAGATCCTTAACTAGACTTAAACGAATCACAGACTAATTAGAGAGGTCCTTGCAACACTCTAATATTCTTCATTTTACTATCAAGTTTGGGTTTATGTAAATAAGCATTCATATGGCAATGATTAGCTGGTGGACTGGGTGTTGTTTATCTAAAAAAAATTTAAAACATTTTTTTAGTGCAGTGAATTTATGTTGTGGTTAAAGGAGAGCCGGTTGCACACCCAGAGAAATATGCAAACAGCTTGACGTAAACAAATCTTTTTAACATCAACTATATGACTTACATATGACCAATGCCACATTTACGAGAGAGGTTAGTACACATGCACATATGCGACACACACTACAGACATGAACACATCAGTTTTGACCATATTGACATTTAGCAGTAACCACAGTGAAAGAAATGTGTTAGTTTCTGTGGGGGGAAAATCAGCTAGGAAAAGAAAAAAGGAAACCTAAATCAAGGTTTTCTTTTATATCACAATACATTTCATTTCGATTAGTACCAGAGTAAAAATGTAAGACCAAAAATGGCATGCAGGAGAGAACGTAAATCTGGAGGAGAGGCATTAAGCCTGATCTATTTTAAATCACTAGTACATTTAGTGAATAACAAGAATTTTTGCACACCTTTATCCTAAACCTGTTTCCGCCTCAGAGGAAAAAAAGGAAATTTTTCCCAATTTATACTTTTGATGTTTTATAATTTTATGACTTTATCTAACTGATTTAACTTCCTAAAATATTCTACTGGTGGTCTATAACAAACTCTGTCAGTTTCATAAATCAGTGAGCTCTTGCTTGTTGTTCTTGATATTTAAATAAGTATTCACTTAATCAGATTGAGCATATAGCAGTAAGCATATTTGCCGTGCTGTCTGAGGGGAGGGCTCCAAGTTCGGAATGTAGCCCAAACCCAGAGAACATACATGTATAAATATTTATCATGCTATTTAAGTGGATTATCTGAACATGCTCCTCCCAAACTTTGTTAATAAAACATAATGTCATTGAGAGCAAGGAACATGCATGTTGCATATGTTCATGATTACAAATGCATGCAAATTTACAATTTAAAATGCTTTGAAGATTTTAGTGTAGTATTTATTTTGACTATGCACTGAGCCAGTGGCATTGGTACAGTTAGTGTTATGGCATGTTCTACTCACTACATTGTTTTTTCTTTCCAGATTTGAAATAATGGAAATCAAACAGGGACCCTGCTAGTTTCAAATAATTTCTGAGGAACTATAAACTTGCTTAGAATTTCCCTTTCCCAATCACGAAGAAACATCTGCTCAGCTGCACAGATGTAATTGGAACTCTCTGAATGGAGTTATATAAGACACATCCCCCTCTCAGCTCTTTTTGTGATCCTGGAACAACAATTCTTTTCACAGTCACCTAGAAATTAAATACTTTGAGGTATATACAGTATCAAAAGAAAAAAAATGGGAAATGGCTTGCACTTTCAAAGATAAATAATAATGTTAGATACTCTTGTTTTTTAAAGCAGGAGTAAGATGTTTTTAAATCATACATTTGCATAAACACTTGACTTCATAATGGTTTTGTAATGATATGAACCATAAACCCATAACTAAACCACAAACAATATCCCAAAGGCATTAGCCAAAACAAATCTGAAGAGCCTGCTTGTCTGGCCAATTCTGCATAATGTTCCCTTCTGTTTAGCTTTGTCTGACACATCTATTGGGATAATTCACAGAAACTAAACCTGATGCTGACAATTCAGTCAACATTTGAGTTTTCTTTCACCAAGAATGTCCACGGTGAATAAATTTAGCAATCATCATAGCTGCATTTGTTACAGTCTATAAAGCATGCTCCCATATAAAACTACAGCTTAAGTTGTAGAAGAAGGTAAAAATCCAAGAATCCCAGAGAAAACATGAATCAGAGAAAACAGAGAAAACCAGAATCAGTCTAAACAGTAGATAAAAACATCACAACAACCCACAAGTAATTGATACGACTCCAGTCCATCAATTAACATTATGTGCGTTTGTAATAAACAAATCCATCATTAAGAGATCTTCTTTATGCACCAAGAGCTTGTAACACTCTAAAGAGAAAGGAAAAAATGAAATCGCATCATATGACCCCTTTAAACGTTCACTTCTGGCCAAAATATGATTCGGTATTCTATAATAATGCTTCCTATAGTGAAAAAGTCCATCCTCTGATGTCCTCTCACATCACAATACACCAACATTTTTGTTTAGAACTGTTTTGGATTATTATTATTTTCTTTCTTTTTTTATGCTTGTAAAAGGTGGTTGATCTGTGCATATTTCTCTCTTTATTTAGATGAGGTAAAAATGTCTTCATGGATTAGTTTATTACAAACACTAAGCTTTTTCCTTCACAAGATGTTAATTGATTGATTGATTGAGTCGTGTGGATTACTTCTGGATCATTGTGATGTTTTTATCAGCTGTTTGAACTCTCATTCTGACGGCACCCATTCACGGCAGAGGATCCATTGGTGAGCAAATGGTGTGATGATAAATTGTTCTAATGAAGAAACAAACTCATCCACATCTTGGATGGCCTGAGGGTGTCAATTTTTTATTTTTGGGTGAACTATTCCTTTAATTAAAAAAAAAGTAAATGGGCTGCCTGAAACAGCAAGCTGTAATGGTATGTGGACTATGTGTATGAGATGTCTTCTCACCTTACAGAAAGAGCACATGTTCTGAGTTATCGCTACTTTAACACAAGGGATAGTAAAGTGCAGACATGTATGTAGTACTTTGGTCATGCCATGTAAAATCCATGTGTGGCCAAAATTACAATTTAAAATCAGTCAGGTCTTTTTGACATCTTTCTTGGGGGATCCATGCACTTTTTTGATAGTCACCAGTGTTTGATTCTACATTGCTTCAAGATAACTTCCAGGGCTGGGTTTGGGAGTTGACTAAAGCCAGCACAGCTTGAGGTGAAGGCCCATGTGTGGTTGTCTGGGATTGTTCCTAAGATATATGGCTAAAGTTGGGGAGTGTGAGAGGCAAAGACTGTTTTGTCATTTAACAAAAATGTGGTCCTTGGTGAAAAGTTCATCCATTCATTATTGTGTCAGCAGATAATATATTAATTCTGCACATCTTTTTTATAATGTGCTAAACAAGTAACATGCACTGGTCAAGAGCATTATGCTAACAATGATCTTAAATATTCCTAGCAGTCTTCTAAACACTCTTGTTGTCTTTCATTGCACAGAAATCTGTAAATGCAGCTGGATCTGAGCAAACAGCACAATGTTGGATATACTGAAGGGCTTTAAAACAAGTCCTTCACAATGATTTGCTGACACACATGGATTACAAGCCAAAAAATGGCCATTTTGATTTCATGGGGTCTATAGAGTCTTTAATGGGCCAATTAAAAAAAAATCTATAGCCTATAAGTTATATAATGATTCTCTCTCTCTCTCTCTCTCTCTCTCTCCATGTATATTACACACACACACACACACACACAAACAGATGACTCCGTTTTTAACAATTTTTAAAAAAAGAATATTATTTCGATACAATCTTCCAAATGCATTGAACTATATTCAGAAACTTAGTAGACATTAAAATTCACGAAAAGAATGAATATTCGGCGGGGGCGGGGGTTCAGTGAGGAGTGGTCACACGGTCTATGCACAGACACGCTCGTGCGGTGGGATTTTTGTCTCGCGCTCTGACAGATGTACAAGTAAGTGCACACGCTTCATTCTTGCATGCAGAGGCATTGCTTTCATTATTGCTGAAAATTAATGTTGTGTGTGTTTTTATTATAATAAGATATGGGTGGTTCTGCAAGTGTTTGGAGAGAACTGCTAGAAATATGAGGCTTTAAAGTAGCCTATTTGGAAACTGGTTTGTATCAAAGTAAAGCTCTCTTCTTGCATTTTGTGTTTAAAAATGTGTCAAGGTTACTTTATTATAATAATCATGGTGGTGATAACGATATTTTTTAACAGTTAAACGTGTCTCCTTTCACATAGATGCAAATAATTATGCACATTTTCTGACAAACATTATTTTTAAATGAATTTTAAATTACATTTTACATTTACGTTTAATTTTAAATGTAATTTTTTTATTTAATGTATTTTTGCAAGTCATATATCAAAATAAATTATTTCGTTATAATATTGTAGCCTATAGAATTTTTGTTAAACTAGTGGCCTGTTTTTTGAGGTCTCTTAAAAGTGTGCAAATCTTGATTTATGACGTGAAAAGTAGGTCTAGTAATGATAAGGGGAAAATAGTAGGCTACATTTACTAACTAACTAACTAAATAAATAAATAAATAGAACTGGTAAAAATATACTATAATATAAATATTTGCATTTTGTTTACACAGCAACTTTTTTATGGTCATCACTGAAGAAAGCGACTTACAAACAGATGGTGTCATTACGAGTGTCTACCAGTAGGGGCAAACTGGGCTAACAAGATGTAGTCGTCTGTCTAAAATAAACGCTTCCTGAAATAAGAAATGTAGCAAATGAATTGGGAATATACTACAAAAAGCTGCTGAATAAGTAGGCACAATTTGTTCAGTTTTGGGTGGCTATGCCTATTGTAAGTATTTGTTTAAAACGTCCTCATCTTTTTCTCCATGCCTGCATGAATATGATAGATTCGTTGCTTGTTCTGGAGTGGTCTCACTGGTCTGAGATATGCCATTTCATTAGCAGGAATTTCCTTCAGCCCTGAAGGCTTGCATACAGTGTCGCCAATCAGATAAGGGCCTAGTCTGGTTTGGAAATGAGGGGGAAATGCAGTGTTGTTGCAACAGTTCCTGCGGAGGCACACAACTTAAGCTCCTCACATATGAACTATATTCTTCATTTTTACAGCGATTAAATTGCACATAAAGCAGTTGTGAAAGAACAGTTTTAGAGCGTCTGGTAAACTAACAGAACGGAAATTGTATCTAGTCAAAATGTGAATGGTTTGGCAATGCCTTGAAGTCTGACAGTCATGAAGGTCTTTTTTTAATTAATTAAGGAGTTCAGAAGGGTTTCTAAGGTGTTAGTTAGCTAATTTGGTGTATGTAGGCCAAAAATTTGCTCTTGGGTTTAGGGATTTTAAAAGCCAACTAATTTGCACATCTGGAGCTCGAGTTAGAGGTGATCAGATCCATATGTTCTATGCTGTCATCATGCTTGATCATATAAAAAACATAGTACCATGGGATGTTTACATCATATGCAACATATGCAGCTGTGTTATAGACATGGTCAGTATGCAAAATAAATGGGAGTAATTAGAAGAGAGCATCAAAGGCGTATGTTTACCTTATCAGATGTGGTGTGCATTGCCACATGGTGTCTGTCAGCACTTGAACATTTGCCATTGTTGAATACAATTCTAGTCAAAGTCCAGATTGGGATTTTTTCTTGGTATATTCTCTGTACTGTCATCCTTACCATTTATATTATATTACTATAACTGAATGGCATGATATTCCTGTCTCTCTCTTATCGCTTGTGTGCCGATGTTTATTTTCCACACTCCTTTGTTGTCATGCATGCTAGTAGCATTTTACCTATCTCCAAAATCAATTTCTGACTTAAAATCAGTAAATTATTAGAATTAGAAGATTGTGCTGTAATCAGTCATTTACTTTTAAGAAATAAATAATCATAACTTAGCTGTGTCTAAAGGCTTTCATTTGCTCAGATTCATGGAATGTTATGGTCATTAGATGATTTACTTACTTTATTCATTTAAATGTTGTCCTATTAATATTTGTGTCAAACATGGTCTGATCTCTGAAATCATAAGGCAGGAAACAATTATGAAATAAACGCGCATGCAAAGATATGCCTCAGTGACATGTCATGGCCTCTGGTTTTGGTTTTCTCAATCAGTCAACTCTCTCTTCACAGTTTAATTACTTCCATGTGCACAATATTTGATCCACCTTTCCTGTTACCCTTAAACATATGGGCCTCACAACAGTTTTTCACTCAGTTGGTTCTGGCTTAAGGGTTTAAAACTCTTTTGGGAAGTTTGGATATTATTATTTTTTTCTGTCCAAATCTGTTTTATCAAAACTGTTGACATTTTTAATGGCATAGAACAGGGGTGGGCCACCCATTTTCTTTCATCCTGTACTGGGGTGTTGTTTAATGTGGGAGAAGAATAAAATCCTGGTTGCCACAGTTTGCAATGAATTTAAGCAGTTCTACGACAAAATGATAATGGAATCTAAACAGGTACAGATTTTATTTTGCTGATTTAATGAAACTTAAATTAAATAGTAAAATAATGATGATTATAATAATAGTGATAATAATAAATTAGTCAAATAAACAAAAATTCAGTCAGATAGTATTTTTATATATACTGCCATTCAAAAGTTTAGTCAACAATATTTTTTACTGAAAGAAATGAATACTTTTTTTATTCATCATATTAAATTGATCGAAATTTATCAAAATTTTCTATTCATCAAAGAATCCAGAAAAAAAGACAACTGCTTGATATCACAGAAATATTCAGCAGCAAAACTGTTTGAAACATTGATAATTATACGTTTCTTGAGCAGCAGATCAGCATATTAGAATAATTTCTGAAAAATCAAAATTACAATTTTTTTTGCCTTTGTGTTGAAAAAACTTTTTTCTTTTATTAAAACCTTAATCTGTTGGAAATGTTCTCAATTTTTCTATTCTTTATACTGAAAGTGTTTCAAGAACAGCAGACCACATTAAAGCAACTGCACCGTCCAACTCAACTGAGCAGCTCATAAATGAATAAACCGGGGCGGCGCGATGCTGGAGAATTACTGAAAGAAATTATTTGGGATGCACATGCAAATAACTTCAATTGAAACAAACAACAAAGTAAAAAGTACATATAATATTGCATGCCTAGGTTTGCCTATAGGAAGTAATAGCATTGTGAAACACAAGACATAAAAGCTTGTCAATGGGTAAAGCCTTAATATAATGAAAGAGTTGTGTTAGAAATAATTTTGTAATAGAGCAAGTTGTTCTGTTAGAGTGCCTGAAACAGATATAGGCTCCATGTGTCTCTCATGTGTGATTCTATTATAGAAGACCATTTTATTAAACATGAGAGCAAACGAGCAGAATACAGATTAGATGTGACTTCCTTTGAGCTCCTACTTTGGGATGACGGGCACATGTGTAACTTTCTATTCATAGGACATTTGTATCTCTCAAAAACATGAATGTAGAGAAGCAAGCGGATACAGATGTGTCCATTGCCTTGTGGAAGGCAAAGAAGAATGTGACTGAATTTGATTAATGAAAAATAACAAAATATATTGACCTTTATCTCTCTCTCCTATGCCGCCCAGCCCATTAAGTTTTGTCAACCAGTGGCATGAGTTAAAGGAACAGTTAACCCAAAAATGAAAATTAGCTGAAAATTTACTCAAGCTCAGGCCATTCAAGATGTACGTGAGTTTGTTTTCTTCACAGATTTTGAGAAATTTAGCATTACATCACTTGCTCACCAGTGGATCCTCTGCAGTGAATGGGTGCCGTCAGAATGTTTCTTCTTCAATCCTCCAGTGAAAAAGTTCATTCCCTGTTGCTTAGAACTGTATTGAACTGTTTTCGCTTGTAAACGGTGCTTGATTTGTGCATATTTCTCTCCTGATTCAGATTAGGCAACTTTTTCACTGGAGAAAGCAATATTATGGATAGAGGACTCATATTTTAGCAGTGGTTTGAAATTAAAAACATCTTAATGATGGATCTGTTTATTATAAACATGCAGCTTGTCACTTTACAAGACGTTAATTGATGGACTGGAGTCATGTAGATTACTGTGATGTTTTATCAGCTGTTTGAATTCTTATTATGACGGCACCCATTCACTGCAGAGGATCCATTGGTGATGTAATGCTAAATTTCTCCAGATCTGTTCCAATTATGAAACAAACTCATCTACAGCTTAGATGGCCTGAGGTTAAATTTTTAGCAATTTTTTATTTTTGGGTCAACTATTCCTTTTAGTGTAGAAATATTTGTTATTTGATTAATGGCAGACAAGGGACAATGTTTGAAACCTGTTTTCAAACAATCATTATTTGCAATCATGAAATTTTGTTTGGTTCCACTGCTACCATCTGGATTCAGAGTGTGGCTTCCCAGAAAGGATAGGAATGGTCTAAACATTCATTACATTTTGCATTTATTTTTCTTCAAAATAAGAAAAAATCTTAGCAACTGAAAACATTACATGGGACTACGGGAAGTCTAACATTTATGTGGTTGTTGGGTCCTGTCTTTGAGAGGTTGTGTTCTTCATGCCAGGAACAGATTGGAATTCCTTTCTTCTCACCACATGAAAGATTTGGGGTCTTGGGGTCTTGGGCTATGAGCGCTTGAGGGTTTAGACAGGCCCACAATTTACTTTAAATTTCACAGCTGGTCTGTGTGTGAAACATGCTCTCTGCTGTCATTCCAACTCAAACAGGAAAAAAGAAACCCTTTTGTTTGCCTCACTGTAGTAGCTAATTTATTTGGTCATTGCTATGTTTTTAGTTCATTTGGTAGCAGACAAACAGACAGACTCATTTCAGTTATTTGTTTAAAATATGTATTTTTAGGAATAATTGTATCTTTCTGATGTATTTTTTTTACTTGAAAATTTTTTTTTAAATATATTTTTTATTCACTTTTTATAAAAGCCAGATATCCACTGGTGTAAGGAGCGTCTTGCTCAAGTTAGGGGTCAAATTAGGTTTAGTATCAGGTGATACTAAATTTATTGGAAATATCATGCTAAAATGATTTCTTTTTTTTCTGTTAAGGTCTTCGGGACGTGCTCAGACAATGGGGAAGATACGGACATTTCTTTCTGGTTTAATCATTATATCATGTTTCCTTGTAAGCACTGCACAGCAAACAGGTAAACACCTTCCAGACAAATACTTGCCATGTCTAATTTACTGAAAATGAACAATTTCCTAAATAATATATGGATTTTTATTTTAACATGGCCCACAGAAAATGAATGTTATTGATACTATTGATGATGAATGTTATGTGTGTTTAGTGTTTTTGAGCAATTGTCTATTATTATTTTTTTTTTATTTTTTATTGTATTTATAGTTTGTATTGGGATTTTTGATTTTATATACTACCGTTCAAAAGTTTGGTCAGTAAGATTTTTATTTTGAATAAAAAGAAAACATATATTCAGCAAGGAGAATGCACTTAATTGATTAAAAGTGACAGTACAGATTTAAATTGTAACAAGTAAATTCTATTCTTTCTATTCATCAAAAAAAATGAATCATGTTTCCCTCAAAAAATTATTAAGCAGCACAACTCTTTCAAAATGTGTTTTGAGCATCAAATCAGCATCTTTGAGAATGATTTCTGAAGGATCATGTGACACTGAAAACGGGAGTAATTGCAGCTGAAAATTCAGCTTTGCCATCACAGGAATAAATTACATTTAAAAAATATCTATTAAAATAGAAAGTAGTTGTTTTTTAACTGAAATAATATTTCACATTATTACTGTTTTAGTGTATTCTTAATCAAATAAATGCAGCCTTGATGACATAAAAGACTTAACATTAAAAAATCCTACCAACCGCCAAATTTTGAACAGTAGTGTATATTTGTGTCATTTATGACACTTATACATGTCTTAATTGTCATGTGTTGTCTATCATTGATAGGATGCCTGGATGAAAATCCATCATATGACATTGTATTCCTTGTGGATAGTTCTAGCAGCATCAGTACTCGAGACTTCCGGGATGTTAAGACGTTCATGCACACGTTCGTGGATGGTTTGGATATTGACACTAAAAAGGTACAAGTTGGCCTTGCTCGGTTCAGCACCGATCCCCGCAAAGAGTTCCTGATAGGGGACTATGCAAACAAAGCGGAGCTGTTTAAGAAAATAGATAACCTTCCATACCGAACAGGAGGCACATACATGGGAAAAGCCATGAATTTTCTTAAGGACAACTATTTCACGAGTGCGGGTGGAAGCCGTATCAATGTAAAAGTGCCTCAGATTGTTGTGGTGATCACAGATGGAGACTCAGCCGATGATATAAAAGGACCTGCTGAAGATCTGCGACAGAAGGGTATTATCATCTTTGCCATTGGTGTTGGTCCAACGAATATGACTGAGTTAAAGGCTATCGCCAACAGACCACCTGAGCGTTTTGTGGTTAATATTGACAATTACCAAGCACTGCAAGGACTGACGACCACCATGAAGGAGACAGTGTGTATCTTGATGAGGGATCAGGGGAAAGGTAAATTAAGTTTTAAAAACCATGTTCAGAAGTCAACAAACCAGTATACACTTGATTTCTGAATCTGTCTCTGGCAATCCAATCACAAGTGATCAAGCAAGATAACTGTTTACACCTGGTACAGTGTTATTCAATACGATTTATATACAGTTATATTTGAATTAGCTTTTAATTTTTTTTGAAGCTTTACTTTTATTTTTAGTTCAAGTTTTAATAATTGTATGTGCTGTTTATTATTATGTAATGTACATCAGTGATGTTACTAACTAACTGTTATTGTATATCGACAATACAAACACCCACAAAAGAAAGAAAGAAAGAAACAAAAGAAAAGAAAAGAAAAGAAATGAAATTTATATCAAGCATGTTGAAGAATCTTGATGAATATTTGCTTTTTTAGTCTAAGCTGAGCTATGCTCATGCTGAGTACATATAAAATGCCAAAAAACGACTGTTGCACTCATGCCTCATGTCTTTTGCAGCTTTTTCTTGCTGAAGTTGAAAAGAGTTCTGCCCTGTGTCTTGTATTTTTAAAATCATTATATGTGAATGGCTTCTTACTAACTTTTATCTTAAATGACCATCACTGCTGGTTAAGTTGTAAGCAATAACTGTGTAATATGTTGAATATTCATGTATTTATATGTGCAAATATATAAAATAGTTGTCAATTATTCATTTTGTGTCTGTTTCAGCCATTGCCCCAAGGTTTGCTGATGTATTTGTCCTGGTGGATAGTTTGGCCCAGAGAGAAACACAGCAGATAAGGGAACTTCTCAACCAACTGGCTGTGCAGCTCAATGTGGGAGATGGATCTCATAAGATCGCACTGGCTCAATTTGGAGAGAACGTCGTCAAGGAGTTCCTGTTTAATGACTACAAAGTAACGGAAAAAGCCAGAGGGTACATAAATCGGTTCGAGCCCAGGCCCAATGGAGAGCGAAAATTAGGACAGGCCATAGATTATGTTCGTACTCACTTTCTTAACACGGCGTCTGGCAGCAGAATTGCTAAAGGCTACAAGCAGTATCTGCTGGTACTGAGAAAAGGGAACTCTTCCGACTCCACTCTGAGGGCCATAAGAACAATGAAGAATGAGGATGTGACTGTTATTGATATCAGATTGGAAGCAAATTTACGCTACCTGTCACCTACGCTACGCACTTTCCAGGTTGATCAGAATATCATTGATGTTGCAGCAGATATCACAAAACGAATTCAGGAAACAGAAGTTTTCAATGTTACAGGAGGTTAGTTTGCCTTTATTTGAACTACGAACAATACCGACATAACAGCACATTATGAATTATATATTCTTTAAGGTGCATTAAGTAAGTTTGACACAAGATATGAATAATATTTTTGATTAAAATCAATGAGATGATGACTACAGTCATATACGTGACAGAGAAGCTGTTTTATCTACATAAGGTGGGTCACTCACCACCCTCATGGTGGCTGCTATGTTGAGATCATGACAAGCCAAGTTTTGCAATTCAACCAAATAGTAAACATAATTGACCTCAAACGCTGATTTTTTTCACAAAAGCATTAACATATGTTGCATATCAGTCAATCTGTTGTAACATCTCATAAACACCATTTGTACTCCAGAGCTTAAGGGGGCAGCAGAGAGCTTAATATTGTTGTCTTGTTTAGCAAAATGAATAAGAGCCAGTAAAACAAACTGAAAACCTTATTTGTGACCCTGAACCACAAAACAAGTCATAAGGGTAAATTTTTTGAAATTGACATTTATATATATATATTATATATAGACATTATATATGATGTATGGTTAGTTAGGATAGGACAATATTTGGCCGAGATACAACTATTTGAAAATCTGGAATCTGAGGGTGCAAAAAAATCAAACACCTTTAAAAGTTGTCCAAATGAAGTTCTTAGCAATCCATATTCCGAATCAAAAATTAAGTTTTGATATATTTACGATAAGAAATTTACAAAATAACTTCATGGAGCATGATCTTTACTTAATATCCTAAAGATTTTTGGCATAAAAGAAAAATCTATAATTCTGACCCATACAATGTTTTTTTGGCTATTGCTAAAAATATACCCCAGCGACTTAAGACTGGGTTTGTGGTCCAGGGTCACATTTGTTTAAAAAAAACATGCAGTGTACACCGTAATATACAACTATAATTTTAATAAAATGTGTAATTTTGTGATAATTGTTACTGTTAAAATTTACCACAGTATTTTCCACTTGTTAACCTATATTAATATATTTTTTATTGTCTTTGAACAGATTGCACATCAGCCCAAGTGGCGGATATTGTGTTTATTGTGGACGAATCGGGTAGTATCACCAGTAGCAACTTTCAACTAGTGAAACGTTTACTCCACCGCACAATTAGTGGCCTCGAGGTGAACTCTGACAGTGTGAGGGTGGGAATGATTCTTTACAATGACAGACCTAGTGCTGAATTCTACTTGGACAGTTTCGTTAACAAGAGAGATATTCTGAACTATATTAAAATCCTACCATACAGAGGCGGAGGAACTGCAACTGGTGCGGCCCTGAAGTTTGCCAAGGACAATCTCTTTACTAAGTGGAGGGGCAGCAGGAAAGCTCTCGGTGTTAAGCAGATAGCTGTCGTCATCACTGATGGCAAGTCACAAGATGATGTCACCTCCCCAGCTGCTGAGCTGAGGCGCTCAGGAGTCACTGTATATGCCCTCGGGGTGAAGAATGCTAGTGTGGAGGAGCTCCAAAAAATAGGATCTTACCCTGAACGGCAGTTTGTGTTCAATGTGGATAGTTTTCAGATGCTTACTTCGCTGGAGAAAAGCCTCAGAAAGAGCCTTTGTAAGGTTGTGGTCGATAGAGGTTTTGACAAGAACAATAGATTCATCCTAAAACAAGGTAAAAGCAACAAACAATGTAGGAAATGTGTTAAAAGAGTCAAAAACATCATTAACTTCCTATATTGTCGAGGGAGTACATAGGCCTACTATTTCAAGTAATTGATTGATAAATTAGTTATATTTAGTTAAATTCAGCATGATGTTTTTTGCCTCATAACTTTTAATGAAATTTTCAGCCACTTTATGTAATAGTTGAGGAGAAATGATTACATAATGATAATATTTTTCATAATAATTGTATTACTTTGTATTCTTTTCCATACATTTTTTAGACTTTATTTTTATTTTAACATCATAATACCCTTAATTTAAAGAGCTTGTGCTGAATATGTTATGCTTTAATTTAGTATGTTATTTTTGCTTTTGGTTTCTGCTTATAGTTTCTTGTACAGTACTTGTAATTCAATCCTCACTTTTAGGATGTGTGAACACAGAGGAAGCCGATATTTATTTCCTGTTGGACCACTCTGGCAGCACTCGTGCCGACTTTGAAGATGTGAAGGAATTTATCCTGGGCTTCCTGCAACTATTCAACATTGGACCCAATCAAGTTCGTGTGGGAGTTGTGAAAGCCGATCGTGATCCAACTTTACAGTTCAGCCTGACGGAGCACAAAAACAGAGTCTCCTTAGAAGGGGCTGTGAAGAACATCATTCAGCCCTATGGAGGCACAGAGACAGGCAAAGCACTAACTTATGTGGCCAGTCTCTTTAGTCAGGCTAAAGCATCCCGTCCGGCTAGGGTTCAGGAGATTCTCATTGTCATTACTGATAAGGAATCCCAAGATGAGGTGAGTGAACCAGCGTCAGAGCTGAGGATTCAAGGTGTTTCAGTCTATGCCATTGGATTAAGGGATGCCAACCAGGATGAGCTCTTGAGAATGACGGCTGACGCAACTAAGCAGTTCTATGTGAGCAACTATGATGCTCTGAATGCCCTCAAGAACGAAATTATCACAGATATTTGTTCACAAGAGGGTAAGACTAATACATATACTGAAAAAAATCCATGTTTTTGTCTGGTTTAAAACAACATACATTTAGAAAAACTTGAAAACATTAAAATGCTTGTTAAAGATACACTACCATTCAAAAGTTTGAGGTAAGTTTTTTTTTTTTGAAAGAAATCAATGCTTTTATTCAACATGGACACAGTAAACTGATGTGACACTAACATTTATAATATTACAAAAGATATTTCATTTTCAAATAAACACTGTTCTTTTGAACTTTCTATATATCAAAGAATCTGGGAAAAAAACTACCATAGTTTCCACTAAACTGCAATTTTCCCCAAGATTATTAATGATGATAATAAACTTTTGAGCACCAAATCAGCATATTAGAGTGATTTCTGAAGTATCTTGTGAAACTGAAGACTCAAGTAATGGCTTCTGAAAATTCAGCTTTGCCATAACAGGATTACATTTTTGAAATCGATTAAAATAGTTAACAGTTATTTAAAATTATAATAATATTTTACAATATTACTGTTTTTACTTGGTAAGCATTCAAAAACATTTGGAAAATTCTTTAAATTCCACAAACTTTTGGATGGTAATGTAGCGTAAAGATTTTATTTCTAAGTTTGAATATGTTAGATGTATTTACTGGATTTTTTCTTCTACTTTCTTTAGCCTGCAAGAACAAAGTGGCAGATATCATGTTTTTGATTGATGGCTCTTCTAGCATTTACAGCCTAAACTTTACATCAATGAAGACGTTTATTACCAAAGTTGTAAATGGTACCGTCATTGAAAAAGATAATGTGCACATCGGGGTGGTCCAGTTCAGCGATAATCCACAGGAGCAGTTTCCACTGAATAGGTACTACAACCAAGATGAAGTAGCGAAAGCGATCAACAGCATTACACAGCTAACGGGAAACACATACACTGGAAAAGCGCTCTCATTCATTTCAAAGTATTTTGATAAATCCAACGGCGGTCGGCCTGATGTTCCACAGTTCCTTGTAGTTATCACAGATGGGGAAGCTCATGATGCTGTCGCTGTACCCGCGAAGGCCATCAGAGACAAGGGTGTGACCATCTTCTCAATAGGTGTGGGCAGTGTAAACACCACACAGCTCTGGGAGATCAGTGGAACTCGAGATAAAGTGTACGTGGAGAGGGATTTTGATGCACTTCAGTCCATTGACAAAAACCTCCAATTCAAGCTCTGCAGCCCTGAAACAGGTGAATCATAAACATTCCTAAAATGTTCATGTATGCCACGTTTACAGCACATCACTGTTGAGAAGATCAGCTTTGTGTTTTGGATGTTGTTTATACAGGGTCCTGTCTTTCATTTCATGAGTTGAATTGTGAATTCTGCAGGAAGTTGAATTGAAATTCAATGTACTGATTTATAGTTCCAAAAAATTCAACAGGCAAAGGCATTCTGCAAAATGCCACCCTTGGTAAATTTGAATTTGAATTTTTCCAAAGTAAAGACGTTACATTAGAGTAAATTCTATAGGTCAGTTTTGCACACAATTTTACTTGAAGAGTTAATAAAGGGGTTAATAAAGGCCTCTTGAAGCAAAGCGATGCATTTGTGTTAGAAAAATATCCATATTTAAAACTTTATAAATCGTAATCTCTAGCTTTTGCTAACTGTTGTATGCGCATACAAGAGAGAGTGGCGTTTACAGCAAAGGAAAACCAGTCTCCTCTTGGATTATATCGAAATCCTCTGATGTTTTCCTTTACAAATCCTCGTTTTGTACTTCTAATTCGTGACCGGTGTTTTCTTTTACTCTCCCCTCTGAACTTCTGCGTTTGTCACTTCTCACCGGAGCTTAGGCTATGCCTACATCCTACGCAATTCGCTATAACGCCACTCTCTCGTGTACACGCGTATGACAGTTAGCGGTTAGGGTGAGTAAATCATGGGGCCATTTAAATTTTTGTGTGAATTAACTTACTTGAATAGCAATTTTGCTTCCTGTTAGTCACCCAAAATTATTCAAATGCAAACATGTTGGTTGACTACAAAGTATTGCTGTGAACAACATACTGTAGATATGACCAGTATCAAGCAAGCACTAGTACTTGGAGAATATTAATAAACGTTTTTCTCATATTACTTGTAGATTGTCCGGGCAAGCAGTTGGCTGATGTGATCTTCCTGGTGCAGTGCACCAGACGGATTCGTATTCAAGACTTTGAAAACATTAGAAACTTTTTAATCTCCGTGGTGAACAGCACACAGATTGGGGACAATCTAATTCGCTTTGGCGTTATTGTTTACTCAGGCACTCCAAATCAATTTTCTTTAAACCAGTACAACAATAAACGTCAGGTAGTTGAGGCCATAGAAACCTTGAAGTCCCCAACTGGAAACGAAAACACGGCTAAGGCTCTTGGATACTCACTCAATTACTTCAAAGAAGAGAATGGTGGGCGCCAGAAACGGGGCATCCCTCAAATGCTGTTCGTAATTACGGATGGTGATGCTAGAGACCGAGAAAATTTACGTGCACGGGCTGGTGAGTTTGCGGACAAACGTATAAATGTGTATGGAATTGGAGTGGCTAGAGCTCAAGAGAGTGAGCTGGAGATCATTACCAAGAACAAAAACAAAATCTTCCATGTTGATAATTACGAGGGCCTTAAAGGACTGCAGAAGAACATCTCCAGTGTGCTTTGTAATGCAACCAAACCAGGTAAAAGCTTTTGTTTCAGACTTTAAGAATTCAAAGTCAAATTAGATGTCAGATGTATCAACATGATTAGAACAGGATTGTCTCTGATTGTTCTGTCTTGCAGAATGCCAGATAGAGGTAGCCGACCTGGTGTTTCTGATTGATGGATCTGAAAGCATCAACGAGGAGTCATGGAGAACTATGATTGCTTTCTTGCTAAATGTTGTGAACCGGCTCCGTATTTCTCCAGATCTTTTCAGAATTGGTATAGCCCAGTTCAGCAGCTCATATCGGAAGGAGTTCTACTTAAATGAGCATATAGATGTGGAGGGGGTGAAATCAGCAATTCGACAAATCACGCAAATTAGAGAAGGGACAAAAATTGGAAACGCTCTAGGTAACGTTGTGGAATTCTTCGAGGAGAGCAAAGGGAGTCGCACAGCGAGCGGCGTACCGCAGAATCTTGTACTTATCACTGATGGCGTTTCATCAGACAGTGTGAACGAAGCAGCCGAATATCTCCGACGTCGTCGAATTAACGTCTTTGTTATTGGAATTGGGGATGTCTCGATGCCACAGCTCAGTTATATTGCCGGGTCACCGGATAGGATGTGTACTGCGTTAGGCTAACTGAGACTTGTCATAGCACTTGCATTGTATTGCTCTTTTGTTGGATTTGACTGCTTCTGTTGTCTTCATTTGTAAGTCGCTTTGGATAAAAGCGTCTGCTAAATGACTAAATGTAAATGTGTGATATTAAATTGTAGAACTGAAAATAAATTAGAATATACCTTTAAGATTAACACCGAATTAGGAATCCACAGTATGTTTGTACTATATTGGTTATTTGGCCAATATTAGAGGTTTTTTTTTTTACTTATCATTTTTGTTTTATTTTGGATATTAAATGTTCATAATTAATTGTTAATTTCACATATTTTTTTCATTTAAATTACCTTTCAGATTACCCGTCATCTAACTCTCACTTAAAATTAATCTTTATTAACACTAATTGTTTAACTATTAATTTACTGTTAAATGAAATCTTTAGCAAATCTCTAAATGTAGATTTTTCATATTGCACATTATAATGTTCTGATGCCTAAATTAACTTGTAGCATTTAAAATAATTGATTTTTAAAAATCGTTTCACTTTTAATTAAATTAGGCAAAATAGGATAGAATTTGAATGTCAGCTATTTATTACCTTTAGCGTGGCAATAATTATTAATATATGCATATAATTATTCACTTATGCATATTGTTGTGATTAGAACATTGACAGCATTCAATTTATCACATATAAATTCTGTCTCTCTTTATTTAGGTTGTACTATTGACATTGGCATCGGATTTGACAACTCGCTCACCAGTTCAAGTTCTCTGTCAATCTTTAGAGACCAAAAAAAGCTGCAGTCCTACCTTCCCGAGATCATCCGGTACGTTTCAGTTGTGCACAACCTGTGCTGTATCCGCAACCCAACCCTCAAAACCAATGTAGGGTTCCGATTGGTCGATGGTAATGGAAAGATGCTGGATGATTTTTCCTTCGAAGAGTACGATGAAGGTGTGGTAAAAAAACTGATGGCACTTCAGACTTCACAATCTCTGAAATTCAACACCCAGCTTCTACGCTCGTTTGAGGAGAAGTTCAGAGCTTCAAATTCTTATGTAAAGGTGAGAACAGCAGTTAACAAACCAGCACATCTGAAAAATACATCAGAGATGATAGATAGATAGAGAGATAGATGGATGGATAGATAGAGAGATAGATGGATGGATGGATGGATGGATGGATGGATGGATGGATGGATGGATTGGTTGGTTGATTGAACCAGCACTGACCACCATAAACCAGCATGAACCAACAAAGATTTTTATGTTGTTCTAAGCTGGTCTTTTCATCAGAGAAGAACGTTTTTCTTTGATTTTTCTTTCTAGGTGCTCATCATCTTTACAGATGGTTTGGATGAGCCTGTTGAGAACCTTCTGCTTGCCGTCAACAGCCTCAGGACCAGTGGTACAACGATTAAACAGCAATGAGTTTCTTTAAAACACTGCACTTCATGCTGCAGTTACAGTTACAGATGTGCCTGCTTCAAATCAACGGAGGTTGAATATGCACATTATGTTTACTAAGACTCCCTTTGTGACATTCACAGGTGTAAAAGCATTGATGACTGTGGCGCTAGAAGGATTTAAAAACTCTGCTGACCTGCAGAGGCTGGAGTTCGGTCGAGGGATGCACTACAAGCAGCTTCTCTCTATCGGCATGCAGAATGTGGGCAGTGTCATGCAGAAGCAGATTGTAAGTCAATTTAAATATCCAAATCATAGACCAAAGGATGAGACTTTGAGAGAATCGGATCATGGCGATGAGGAATGGCTTTGTATTTCACAATTTTATTGCTATGAGAACTTTTGGGCCTTATTTGTCACATGCAAGTACATTGTTATTTGAAGTACATTAGCTGCCTTATCAATCACAACAGTGTTTTGACTGCTGTGTAAACAAATGGCTTTCTGTGGGTGGGAGTGTGAGGCTCTCTAAGAGGAAGGGAAACAGCTGTGCGTTTTTAAAGAGTGCTGAAGAAAGATGTCAGGGTGTCAAGTACTTGGTATCAACAGTCACTTTATAACATAAAACGCCTTCCGCCAAGTGTTTCTCACTCTCGCACTTTCTTCCAATCCGCAGGATACAGTTGCCTCAAGGGAGTGCTGTAATGTGATGTGTAAATGCACAGGTCACGAGGGAGCACGTGGAAATTATGGTCGTCCAGGGATGAAGGTGATTAGATTTAGGACCGTAGATTTACTGAACAATATTTGAAAATGGAGATAAGTGTTTCATTTGTCACTGTACTGCTGATTAGGGGTCACCTGGACTGAGGGGACTTCCTGGCTTCCCTGGAGAAGAAGGAGGACCTGTAAGTTCTTCATTTTACACTTATTTTTATGTTTAAATTTATTTTCATTTTTCAAAATCAACTTTCATGTGATAAGCAAGTTACTTTACAATGCCATTGGACCTCAATGTGTTTGTCGTGTTTGTATCCTTAACATGATAACACATTTTTTTGTAATAATGTTAAACTGTTACTCTGGCCCGACACGATAATGGCCTTGGACTGGTGTGGATGGTTACCAAAGTCATTGTAGAAATAGTGCTTTTACAATACACAATGTTCAGCTTTATAGAGGAAAATAATGTTGAAAATGAAGAAAATAAAAGGAAAAAAATTGAAAATGCATTACATAGTACTATATATATCTTACTCTAACGATTAAATGTAGAACAAAACAACTTTTTCTTGGTCAATGATGTGGCTGTTGTCATCATCTAATATGAATGTGCTATTTAAACACACACTACCATTAAAAGTTTGGGGGTCAGTAAGATTAAAAAATATATTTTTTTCATCAAGGATGAAATTGATCAAAAATGGCAGCAAAGAACTGTACATTGTTATAAATTCATTATATTTCAAATAATTGCTGTTCTTTTGAACTTTCTTAATCATGGTTTCCACAAAATATTAAGTAGCACAACCGTTTCATTGATAATAATAAATATTAGAATGATTTCTGAACGATTATGTGACACTGAAGACTGGAGTAATTGATGATGAAAATTCAGCTTTGCCATCACAGAAATAAAATAGATTTTAAAATATATTGAAATAGAAGCAGTCATTTGAAACTGTAATAATATTTTACAGTATTACCATTTTACTGTATATTTTAGTGGGCATGAGAGACTTTAGAGATACCTTACAACCTCAAACTTGGTACTGTATTTGTGAGAAGTACTATTAATTTTTGTGTAAAACACTTTTTGCATAAAAATGCACAGTAAGCTCTTTCAATATCTGAATATATTGTGAATATACTAAAATACTGATGTCCTATGACTTTCATGTACAATACATATGTGTTTCAGGGTGAGAGAGGGCTTCCTGGGTTGAATGGAACTCAAGGACATCAGGGATGCATTGGAAGAAGAGGCATAAAGGTAACACGCAGTGCTATGTGTTTTCTTACTTAATTTTAAATGTGTTTTTTAGCGCTGAAACCTGCAACATTTAGTTTTTGCTGTTTGTTTATTTTTCTTCAGGGTGGCAGAGGCTACAGAGGCGATAATGTGAGTACATCCATAAGAATATGGACACTGACATCTGAAGTTCACATGAACACGAGAGAGCAAAATAACTTTAAGATACTGTAGCTTTATACATCATACAAGTTTCTACCTAATTATTGTCAGACAGCAGTTACTAGCCGGCATCTGTGTTTGGATTACTGTCTTTGATTGCCATCTGGAAAGGTTTGTTTTAGCCTGTGGTTTTTGTTGTTTTTATGAGGTTGCATATAAATTGGGTTCCTGTCTCCTTTCTTATTCGCTTTCATTTGGCTTGTTAATGAATGTAATGTAACCGCTGATTACTTATTAGTGTCGTAAGTCTCTTTTAATCTTCTTTTTTAATAGGGAGATGATGGAGAATATGGTTTAGATGGGGTAAATGGTGAACAGGTAAGAAAATTATGGTGCACTTCTAACATCCAGTGAGTAATCCAGGGCTGATACATAGATATGATGCAAACTAAAATAAACAAAAGTTATCTTAAATATATAATATCTGTATGATATCTTAAATGCTCGCTAAGGCAGTCTCACTATTATATTAAGTTTATTCACAAAATATGTATTATACAGTATATTAACCACTTAGCAAAAACCTAACAATTGCACGTTTTGTTCAGAAAAATCTAAATATCTAGTTTCCCCTGAATTTTCACAATATGAAAGTCATGCATTTCTGTCGATAAACAAATTCCACATCTGTCTGTTCCTCTCAGGGTGTAACAGGAGCATCAGGAAGCCCAGGAGAGCGAGGAGATCCAGGCAGCCCAGTAAAATCCATTACATATATTATTTTTTGTACTTATCAACAATGACACGGTCTCTCTTTAGTGTTGTAATTTAATTGATTTATTCATATGTATGATCTTCATTGTGCTCAAACTGCAGGGTCCAAGAGGTATCAGAGGAAACCCTGGAAACCCAGGACAACGAGGCCTAAGAGGAGATCCAGTTAGTAGACTTTAGCCGCACATAATTATCCTTTAATGTAACAAAACAGTTCATACTATCATTAGAATAGTGATTTTTAATTTACATTGATTTCAAAAGATTGTTCAAATTAGATTCAAGTAGTTTGCATACAGTAATTCAGTTAATTTGTCAAGCTCACTCTGTTCCAAAGGAATGGTTTGTGGTTAACATGGTTTCTTGTTGCCAAATTTGGCAAAGAATGTCTCTAGCGTCTTGAAGCAAAATTGTAGGGTACTTGTGGGGAATAATAGCAGGTGCAAGGACAGCGACTGATAAGCGTCAAACGTAGATGTTCCAGTAGTGTTTGGCTGAATTTTGACCCCTGTTAATCCATTCGATTATAATCAGGGAAGTCCAGGATTAGACAACAACTCCCGCGGTCCTAAAGGTGACATCGGCGGCCCAGGCATTCAGGTATGGGGAGATTATTTAATTTTACTAACAACTGACCCTTAACAGTGACATTTTACATTTACATGTCTAAGTGTAGTAATAGAAATTTTAGGGCTGCAAATAAAAATGATAAACTAATCTGTTGTTTGTAATCTTTTTGATTAATACAATAAAAAAGTGTCATTTTATTTTCTGTATTCTGTATTTTTTTGGAAAACATGTTATTCTGCATCCTGGCCGATGTTCTATTCCAAAAAATGTTCACATTTACAGTAATTCTATAAAAACATAAAAACAGATATAAAAGCTGTAACCCAGAAAACGGATGTCAGTGACAAAAGACCAGACGATAATGATCAATAATGAAATTTGTTGTCGACTATATATTTATTATACATTTTATTAGTAGTATTTATTTTTTATTGTTGCTTAGTCCTTGTGTGTGTGTATGTATTTATATATGAATGATTTAACAACAAATATCAATTATTTTCTTATCATTCTCTCTCTGTGTGAACAGGGTGAACCAGGTCCAGATGGTCTTCCTGATCAAATTGGTGATAATGGCAGACCAGTAAATGAATCTTAATCTTTGATATGTAAATATAGTACAGAAGTATTAACTTATAAGCCTGTTTTCTCTTTTAATATCTTGATCTTTATTTTCAGGGTCCTAATGGCAGAAGAGGCTCAGCGGGTCTGCTGGTAAAGTACTGTCGAAATATTATTTAAGCCACTTCTAAAATTATACCAAATAACTTTTTTGTTGGTGAATTCAGGGTCCCAGAGGGCCTTCAGGAACACCAGGACTACAAGGACTCCCTGGAGCCACAGGTCCACTGGTAATGTAGAGTTGTAGCTGAATGCTGTTTGCCAGTTTGTTAACAGTGAGAAAAGATGCAATTGAAGATGACATTTGTGTTGGAGTACTATTAATTATGTGAAATGTATGTAACCCCCATTCAAAATACATTTGATCTCATATATGTAAATATTTTGAGTTTGAGCATGTGATCGAGTCTTTCTTTCTGTCTCTGTTCAGGGTGCTATTGGTCCACCTGGTCCAGTTGGGCAGAAAGGTTATATCGGTCTACCTGGACCTCAGGTGCACGTTGAAAAACAATGAATTGACTATTTTATTTGGTTACTGTTGCCATTAATATCCAGTAAACCACATCCGGCCATCAATGAGATTGTGTTGATTTCTTTTACACAGGGATCTCCTGGCTCTCCAGGAAGGCCAGGATCTAAAGGAAGCTCTGGGTCCAGGGGACAGAAGGTCAGTGACTTCTTTTTAAATCATCCTCTTTATTTATAAATGTAAGCTTTTTTAGCAATAAACCTTCTCATCTTGCAGGGCCAGCCAGGTGATCCTGGAGACAAGGGAGCTTTCGGATCTCCAGGCCCTAGAGGACTGCCGGTTACTTTTTCTTTCTTTTTTATACGCTACCGAAACTCAGCAATGTTGGGCATTATGCATCATCATTTAGCAAATTCAGAAATGCGGTTTTGTTCTTAAATGTAACAATTCAACATTTTTTCTGATTGTCTTTATTTGACATTTGATACAGATGCAACCACTGATTGCAACATTTATTTATCATAGGGAAAAGATGGTGCAGATGGCTATGGATTCCCAGGACCCAAAGGACAGAAGGTTTATAGAGAACTATGTTGCAATAATTTGTTCTAAAATATCAAATTTGTGCGATGCCACAATATACAGTATGGTATTATTTCACTAAAAACAACATATAGTCTTTTAATATATATTTTAAAATTATTTATTTTTTATTTCTTAAATTTTTTTCTTAGGGAGATTCTGGTTTCCCAGGTTATCCTGGACTTCAGGTGAGTTTTCATTCATCCAAAACTTGGAAGTACAGTAATTATAATGTGGTTGGTTCTAAAATAATCACTTGATAGTATAACCAATAATGAGTGAACAATGTTTAGTCACTCTCTTTTTTGACATTCAGGGTGAACAGGGTTTTAAAGGAGGAAATGGAGGTGGTGGTCCTAAAGGCAACAGAGGAAGAGGGGTAATAACATTTTAAAGTTTTATTTTTTTACTCATTCTATGAACCTTAAGGAGACTTAATTGGATATCTGATAACAGGGCAATGCTGGAAGGCCAGGACCACTTGGAGATCCTGGCAGCGAGGGCATGACTGGACACAGGGTATGTTTATATTAAAATTATTCACATCATGATCATGGGAATTTGAAGGGATACTGAATGTTGTTTTCTTCACATAGGGCCCAAAAGGACCACGAGGAACCAGACAGATTTCTGTAAGTTTCTGATTTTATTTTTTATTTTTTTATTACTGCTGTACAGTTTAACATTTAAAATGTTATATGTACTGGAACCTGGAAAGAAATTGTGGGATTTTGAAAATAATACTTTAGTTCACATAATGTAAAAAACAAAAAAATCTAAAACAACAGTTTAAAATAATTGTTTTTTATTTTAATATATTTTAAAATTTAATTTATTTCTATGATGGCAAAGCTACATTTTTAGCAGCCATTACTCCAGTCTTCAGTGTCACATGATTCTTCAGAAACCATTCTAATATGCTGATATTTTTGTGGAAACTGCGATGCATTTTTTCAGGATTCTAAATGTGGTAATGTAAATTTAATACAAATAAGTACAAATATAGTATATTTGCAAAGTTACAATAATCAAAATAGAGTTGTGTCTAAATATGAAATGTCTAAATTTGAAATATAAGTAAATATATATATACACACACACACACACACACATATGTATATACATCTAAATAATATAAATTATTTTGTAGGACTGTCAACTGATCTCATATGTCCGAGATAACTGTGGTAAGAAACCTTTATTTATGATTCTTTTTTTTTTTCTTGAAATAGATAATAGCCTTATGATGATGCTTTTTATTGACATTTTTGTTGTTTTTTTAACAGTTTGCTGCAGAGGTAGGTAACTTTTTATGTCATATTTCTAAGAACACTGAAATGAGAAGCCAAAAATGTGAAATAAATTTTATAAATGAAAATTAAAAATTCATTTCATTCATTCATTCAATTAAAATTAAATTCATTATTAAATATGGTCTCTTACTCTTCTCTCTCTTATATATTTGTCTCTTCAGATAACATAAAATGCCCTGCCTACCCCACTGATCTTGTGATTGGCTTGGACATGTCTGAAGATGTGCTTCCTCAAGGCTTTGACCGCATGCGTTCTGTAGTCCTTAGACTGCTGGACAATATTAACATTGCAGAGAGCAGCTGTCCAACAGGGGCTCGGGTGGCTGTGGTCTCCTACAGCTCCTACACCAGATTCCTGATCCGCTTCACCGACTATCACCGCAAGAAGCAGCTTATTGAAGCGGTGAATAACATCGCCTTGGAACGCACTTCAAATCGACGTAACATAGGCGCTGCCATGCAGTTCGTGGGCAGGAATGTCCTGAAGCGTGTGCGAAAGGGTGTCCTGATGAGGAAGGTAGCGATCTTCCTCACCGCTGGAGAATCTCAGGATTCGACGTCCCTCACCACAGCCATTCTAGAGTACAAAGCCCTGAACATTAAGCTTGGGGTCATCTCACTAAGAAATGTCCCTAATATTAGAAGAGCTTTTGAGGTAAAGTTACTGTAAGCACACTTAAATCTGTATTTTACTTAACTTTTTATTATTTAAAGGAATAGTTCACACGAAAATGAAAATTCTGTCATCATTTACTCGCCTTCATCACTCTTTTCTATTACTTGTTAAGTTTAAGTTAGTGAATTGGTTCTTCAAACCTTTCTGAATGCTGACTGAATTTTTACTTTTGGGTGAACTGCCCCTTTAATGATTTCATCATGATGTGTGTGCCTAACAGAAGAAGTTTTAATACAAAACTGTTTTTAACAGTGTGTAGGCCTATTCATTCTCATTGTGTGATGTTTTGTTGTATGCAGGCAGATGAAACCCAGAGTTTTATCTTGACTGTGCTGGGTAGATTGCAAGAACAGAATACTACTCTCAGTAAGATCCAGAGTTGTGTTATTTGCTTTGGTAAGACCCAGTCATTTCTCTCCATCTCTCTCACACCCAGTGAAAAAATACGAATGTGTCAAATAGCAATAAGAAAATAAGGAAGAATCATGATTCATTCTATAGAAGATGATCTAATATTTAACAGTGCTACATGAAACCAAAAGAAGACCCATCATATCATATCATATATCATATCATATAATATGTATAGTATGCCATTCAAACGTTTGGTATCTGTAAGATATTTTTAAAAGAATCTGCTCACCAAGCTCACCTCATTATTGTGAAGTATTGTTGCAACTGAAAATAACTTATTCCAGTCTTTAGTGTCACATGATCCTTCAGAAATGATTTTAATGTGCTGATCTGCTGCTTAATAAATATTATTATTATTATTGTGTGAAAAACTGCTTAATATTTTTGTGGAAACCATGATCCTTTTTTCAGTATTTCCTTGATGAATAAGTTCAAGTTAAGCATTTACATGAAATAGAAATCTTTTGTTACATTATAAATGTCTTCACTGTCACTATTATTAATGTAATACATCCTTGCTAAATAATAGTATTAATTTAAAAACCTTTCCCAATATAATAAGTGTACAGTGTCTCAAACATTGTTTATATTTGCAAAAAGTCTGCAAATAAGGTCAGACAATTCAAATGAACTTAAACATTTCTGATCAAATTAATGTGTAAAAGTACTATATTCGGATAGGTAGCTAAAAGCATTAAATAATACAAAAAACTGTTTAATAAACATACATGCGAGGAATGGAGTATGTGTAGAACCTTGTGAATGATAGGTGTTTGATTTCTGCAGATCTCCCTATGGAGGTCTGTGGTCGTGGTTTGTTTGTGATCAGCTCTCTTTTCTCTTCTAAGATCCCTGCAGACCAGCTAGAGAATGTGACGGCACCAACCTGCCATCTGCTCCTCAGGAGGTGGACATGGACTTGGTGGTGATTGTGGACGGCTCCCGTAGCATCCTGTCTGACGAGTACGAGGGTGTGAAGGAGGTGCTCGGCGGTGTGCTCGATCAGATCGTCGTGAGCAGTCAACCCAACGGGGCCGACAGACAAGCGAGAGTGGCCGTCTACCAGCAGAGCTCCTCGTACAGCGAAGCCCAGTCCGGTGTCAAAGTGATTTTCAGCTTCCAACAGTTCCCAGATCGCAGTTTAATGAAGCGGAGCATCTACCAGGATCTACAGCAAACCGGAGGCTCTTCCCGACTGGATCTTGCGATGGAATACGCCATAATGCAGGGCATCCTCACCGCTCCTAAGGGCCGCAAGAACAAGATGGTGTTGGCCATCATTGGAGAGGAGATGGCATCTCAGGACAGAGCGAAGCTGGACCTTATCTCCAGGGTGGCAAAGTGTGAGGGTGTTGTTCTCTTCACCCTGACGGTGGGTGACCACATCAGCACTGCTCAGGTGGAGGAGCTTGCCAGCTACCCCTTAGAACATCACATCATTCACCTGGGACACTTGAAACATGGAGAACCTGAGTATGCTCAGCGCTTCATGAGGACGTTCTTCCACATTCTGAGCAGTAAGGAATGCTTTATGTCCTTTAATGCAGATTTGAGGACTTAATCTTTGGGATAGTTCAGCCAGTCAAACTATGCTCACACTGATGACACTCAGAAAGCACAAAAAACATGTGTTTTTACCATGAGGGTGAATAAATGATTAGGATAGCTTTGCATAAATTTGTTCATCTTGAGGGGCTTGTTTGTGTTAATATAGTTTATTTGTGATTGCAGAAAATGTGAACTCCTACCCTCCTCCATCACTCCAGCGTCAGTGTAGCAATTTTCAACAACGTCCAGGTCAGCGTTTGGACTTCGAGGCTGCAGAGAGACCTGTATATAGGTATCAACTGACAAAATCTGATCTGTTGTTCTAATCTAATGTTAAATATCTGTTTGTTTGAGGTCATAGAAGTAACACTGAACATTGAACACTGTGTTTATTTATTTATTTAGTTTCATAGTAAGAAGGAAGGTGCTTATTTAATAAGCTGTAGGTTAATAAAATAAATCTGCAATAGTGATAAATAAATAAATACATGTTTATTTATATATACATTTATTTATAGTGAATGTAATTTACATATAATGCATGTCATTTACATAGAAAGGTGCAGGTTAGTAAAATTCAGGTTAATACATTTGCAATGAATTTATTTATTTATGAATGTAATTTACATAAAAAAGGCAGGTACTTATTAAGACGCAGCTTAAAACTGGCAATAAAGTACATTTATTTATTTATGTATATAAATTTATTTATTTACATAGAAAGGCAGGTTAATAAAATGTGAAATGAAATAAAATGAAAAGAAATAAATAAATAGTGAATGTAATTTACATATAACAAATGTAATGTACATAGGAGGCAGGTGTATATTTAAAATGATTCAGGTTACCTTTTTAAAAATGTTTTATAAATGTAATTTACATGGAAAGCAGGCAGATACCTATTTACAGTTTAATAAAATAAGCCTGCAATAAATAAGTACATGGAAAAAAGCTTCTTAAGATGCAGGTTTCGAAAAATAAACCATATATATATATATATATATTTTTTTTTTTTTTTTTTTTTTTTCATTTATACATAGATTTGTTTATTTATAATGTATGTAATGTATGTTTATTTATAATGTAATTTACATAGAAAGAAAGCAGGTACTTATTTACAAAGATGCAGGTTATTAAAATAAACCTGCAATTAATAAATACATTCTTATATTACATTGCTTCTATTGTTCTCATTTGTATGTAAGTCACTTTGGATAAAAGTGTCTGCTAAATGACTAAATGTAAATGTAATTTATTTCATTCAAATCTAAATTTATTTATAATTAATTATAAATTATAATCAATTTAATTTATTATAAATTATGCTCAAAACAAATGCTATTTCCTAGTGTTCCTGTGGCATCCATTGCATACCCAGATGTAGCGGTGGAAGAGGAAGTGGAGGAAGAAGACGCTGCAGTGGAGGAGACTGAGGACCAGCAGAACTCAGGAGTCAAGTCTCCTATTGACCGCATTGACAGTACGTTCTTAAAAACCTCAGCTCACATCACAGTGTCTCTAGTGTTAGTGAATTATATTTCACTTTAAACAAAAGCAATCTTATATAGACATTGCTTATATAATTCGTGGCCTAATGGTTAAAGAAGTCGGACTTGTAACCCGAAGGTTGCGGGTTTGAGTCTCAGGTCCAGCAGGAATTGTCGGTGGGTGGAGTGAATAACCAGTGCTCTCTTCCACTCTCAATACCACGACTGAGGTGAGACCCTTGAGCAAGGCACCGAACCCCCAACTGCTCCCTGGGCGCCGCAGCAATATGGCTGCCCACTGTTCTGTGTGTGTGTTCACTACTGTGCATGTGCACTTGGATGGGTTAAATGCAGAGCACAAATTCCAAGTATGGGTCGCCACACGTCACTTCACCTTTTTTTTTCACTTTATAAATGATTACTTTACAAGATCCTCTGCATGGATTAACAGTAAATAAGTGTTTTGCTTTCAGATCCGTGTCACCTGAACAGTGACCGTGGCACCATCTGTGGTGAATATGTGCAGCGCTGGTACTATAATGAAGCAGTTGGTACATGTTTACCCTTCTGGTACGGGGGTTGTGACGGTAACAGTAACCGGTTTAATTCAGAAAAGGAATGCCTTCAGATCTGTGGCAAACAAAGTAAGTCCTTTGTGCAGTGTCTCATAATAAATCATTGTAAATATGCTTTGCTATTAAAGTACAAATAGCTGAATGTAACCTAACCTTGAATATAAGATGCCTAAATGTTTAATGTCTGTGTCACTAGCAGAACCAAACTAAGTTGCAAAAATAGCTACTGTAGATTTTTAAAGAAAATGTGAATGGAGCTTTTTTGGTTTAAGCTGGTCCTCCAGCCAGGGCAAACTGACATTCAGCTACTGTAGAATAATTAAAAAAAAAAAAGTATTGTCTTCATACTTTAATTCATTTATAATAACAAGTGAGATTTCAATGGTATTTTTACAGTGGAACTTCAAAATGTCCCAGGTTTCCATTTCAGAAATCTGGTCAGTCTTTGAGCCTGAATAACTGAAAAAAATGGCCCAAGAACCCTTCTAAATCTAGCCAACATACCATTCTGACAGACCGACGAAGACCAGCAAAACAGATTAGTCTTTGTCAGATTAGCCACTGCCATATCGCCCTGTAGCTCAAGACTGGTTGCCCACTGAAGCTAAGCAGGGTTGAGCCTGGTCAGTATCTGGATGGGAGACCTCCTGGGAAAACTAGGTTGCTGCTGGAAGCGGTGTTAGTGAGGCCAGCAGGGGGTGCTCACCCTGTGATCTGTGTGGTTCCTAACGCCCCAGTGTAGTGACGGGGACACTATACTGATAAAAAGCACCGTCTTTCGGATGAGACGTTAAACCGAGGTCCTGACTCTCTGTGGTCATTAAAAATCCCAGGATGTCCTTCAAAAAAGAGTAGGGGTGTAACCCCGGCATTCTGACCACATTCGGCCACCCATGTAAAGCACTTTGAGTGCCTAGAAAAGCGCTATATAAATGTAATGAATTATTATTATTATTATTAGTCTAGTTCAATGTATTTTTCATTTCTCTGCAGGGTTGTTTGGAAAGCATGTAGTCCCACCCAAAACTCAAACCATTGGTTACTATGTCAAGTCCTATGAACAATTTGCAATTCTATTTGGTGCCTCTAGTGGCACGGAAATGACAAACTGTACTTTTAAGAAATCAACAATCACACATGGTACTTTGTCTATATAAAATAACTGCTGAAACATTTTTATTCTTTATTAAATCTCCAGATCCTGAAGTAATCCTGCAGGCAAAAGAGGAAACGGCATTAGTGGATGGTGAGAAATGAGCTGTCTCTGTAACTGTTTGTCTGGCTTTTGCTGACTCTCGTGGTTAAAAGGATTTGATCTGGCGATAACAATATATCTCCAGAAGTGTCACTGACCGAACTCTTTCCTGATGTTTCCACTCACAGATGCGTGCTTCATGAAACAGGATGTGGGGCCCTGCAGTGACTATGTTTTTAGCTGGCACTATGACGTCCAGCAGAATGAATGCATTCACTTCTGGTTTGGAGGATGTGGAGGAAACAAAAACAGGTTTAACACGCAGGAGGAATGTGAAGCTCTTTGTGTAAGAGACATTTAATCAGGATCACTTTCCGAATGACACTTTTGAGCAAAGACTTTCTTCACTCTCATATTTAGCAATCATTCTCTCTGAGCTAGAAAATTATATTTGTGCAGGTTATACAACAAAAAACACAATTATTTACAGGCACCAGAACACAATAGCAAATAAGCATATTTTTTTATGTTCGTGGTACTTTTATGGTCAGTTAAGTATGGAAGCTTTGCTGTTTCCGCCAAGGGATAAAAAAAAAGGTAATTGTGGGTTTTTATCTCACAATTCTTACTTTTTCTCTTGCACTTCTTCTTTCAGAGTTTTGATATAAAATCTGTTTTTAATCTCGCAATTCAGACTTTTTTCTCAAAATTATGAGAATATTTTTTTAAATCTGATTTGTGAAATAAAAAGTTGCAATTACCGACATATAGCGTCGTTGCGCTATGGGCGTCCCAAGTTCGAATCCCGACTTGAGGACCTTTCCCGATCCAGCCCCCATCTCTCTCTCCCACTTTGCTTCCTGTCAGTTCTGATCTGAATAATAAAGGCAAAAATGCCAAAAAAACCTAAAAAAAAACACTTCTGTAAGTCACAGTTGTGTGTAGATTAAAAAGTCAATGTATATAAAGTTTTCCAGTGAAGATGTTCTGTGACAGTACTAGTAATGTGCAATAAACATTTTTTTATACTGTTTTGATTAAAATAGTTTTCAGTAATTACACATTTGTTAAAATGTATGCATTTTTTAATCTTTAAAATTTTTTGAAAAACTGCTCACAACCTGTTTTACTTCTGTAATCTGACCAGGTTTTCCAGAATAAAAAAGTACAGTTGGACTTGATTTTATTCATTTGGGAATCCATGTGTCATTTTAGATGTTTCATGTTCACTTGAAACAATGCTAAATATGCTGTGCTCAATGTTTTTTTCCACCAAAAAAGCGAATACATATATGTCATGACATTTATTCAGTAATATCCATAACTATTACAAAGTGATTGATTATAATGCAAGTTTCATCCCCATCCATGTCTTGCACTCAGGCCTCAAAACAAAACTACACGGGTTTAGCTGTGCAGAAATAACACTATAAGTGTAACTACTGCGTGAAACACTGTTTTAGCTCGCCATGTCCTGTTTTCTGCAGTGTGATCATAAAAAAACAAAAACATACAAAGCAAACTGTTCACACACAAACTGTTGGCTTTCAGGGTTTTATATAGTTACATTTAATTTTTTAAAGTGGATTTGATCCTAAATGACTTAATTATATTCATTGGCATTATATTTAAATTTACAGTGCACTTCATCGGATGTCAATTTAACGTGTCCCATCTTGGCACAGGGTTTCTCTCACTTCCAGACTTTGACAATGCCATCTCTAGAGGAGGTGACTATAAAGCCCTGGGTGGTCTGGAAAGTCGCAATATCAGTAATGATGTCGTGGTGACCCACAGGAAAGGATTCTGGGCCACGGCGGGGTGTGTCCTCAGTGGATCCGCTTTTCTGCTTACTGTGGATCTCCTGGTTAGGTTGGAGGGAGACGGAGGAGAAGATCAATCAAATATAAATGTGCAGAAAACAGAAAATCAGATGGAAATGAGGTTCAGACCTGTACTACTTCTGTTCCTTCGATGATCTTGCGGTTGTAGAACACAGAAGGACAGTGAAGCGAGTCGTTTGCACCACCTGCGACGATGTATGACCTCTCAGGGTAGGCCAAATCCCAAAACCTGCAGATATCATACAGAACACACTCGAATTCATAACATGCTCAATATATCTGCACATGCTCTCATAACCTTGGGAATGTAAAACTCTTGCACCCAATTAATAATATTTGCTTGTGGAAATATTGGTTGTGTCTAAATCTGAATGCAGCTGATTCTGTATGAAGGTATAATTTTTAAATTCTACTGAGGGTTCGAGATATTTGGAAAGTGCTTAAATCGTTTGAATGGAAACAAAAATGTCGCTTTCAAATATGAAATATTTCACATTAATGTGAAGGTAGTCTTTGTAAACAGGTTGTTGTGCAAACATTGGATTCGAACAAGCCTTGATGCCTAGTTCTAACCTGCTAAAAGTCGTGGCCTAATGGTTAGAGAGTAGGACTCGTAACCCAAAGGTTAAAAGGTTGCGGGTTCGAGTCTTGTACCGGCAGGGATTGTAGGTGGGGGGAGTGAATGTACAGCGCTCTCTCCACCTTCAATACCACGACTGAGGTGTCCTTGAGCAAGGCACCGAACCCCCAACTGCTCCCCGGGCGCCGCAGCAAAAATGGATGGCTGCCCACTGCTCCGGGTGTGTGTTCACGGTGTGTGTGTTCACTGCTGTGTGTGTGCACTTTGGATGGGTTAAATGCAGAGCACTAATTCCAAATATGGGTCACCATACTTGGCCACATGTCACGTCACTCACTCACTCACTCACTCATAAATCATCACCCCTCAACAGTGATTAGTTTGCTAATTAGTCTCACCTGATTCTCATGTCAGATCCAGCTGTAAGTAGGAGAGGATTGCCATCAGCAGGGCTACAGTATATCCCATGAACACTGTGAGGAGAGGGCTGTAGAGAACAACAGATTCCAGTGTAATGACAGCAGGCAAATCTGGATTTATTTATTATTGTGAACGTGTATTGTAATGCAGAAGTGACAACATACCTGCATCTCTGAAAGCGGCGGTGCAGAGCTAGCCCACAGGGTGAACTTCCTGTCTCCAGTCTCCATATCCCACATGGACACCTCATTGTTACCTTGGACAGCTGAAGAGAATAAGAAAAACCTTTAAAACATTCATACTCTATTTTATATATTTTTAAGAAATCAATACTTTTATTCTGAAAGGATAAATTAAATTCCTCAAAAGTGACAGTAAAGACTTGTAATTACAAAAAAACAAATGCTGTTCTTTTAAACTTTCTGTTCTTTAGAAAAACTGTTTTCAGCTTATTAGAATGATTTGTGAAGGATCATCTGAGTGAGTAATTGCTTCTGAAAATTCTGCTTTTCCATCACCGGACTAAATTATACTTTAAAATATATTTTAAAAAAGTTATTTTAAATTGTAATAGTATTTCAAAATATTGCTTTATTTTGATCAAATAAATGTAGCATTGGTGATCATAAGAGACTTTTTACCTGCAATGACAGAGGACTGGTAGAGTGGATGCATCAGCAGGCGTCTGATTCTCGCTCGGGCTGGGTGGGAGTGGCTGGAAATTGGCAACTGAAAACGCATATCCCAGCAAGCCATTGTGCCATTACTTGTGCCTGTGTAAGTAGGACATAAAATAAGTCCAAGTTTGACACAGCAAACCTTATGAATCACTATAATGGTATAGGAATTTCCTGAAAACATTCTTCTGTAATTTGGGTTTGATCGGCACACATGTGCTTCACTTGCTTGTACGAGCACCAAGAAACACCACCCAAACTATCCAGCCCTCTTACCCACACACAGCCAACACTGGTGCATGTCCACAGCAAAGGAAGTAATGAGGCCTAGGCGCAGGTCATGGCGGAGGGTCCAGGCATTGCTATTGCTGCGGAGATCCCAACCCACCAAAAAACCGTTCACAGTGGCATAGGCCAGAACTGTCTGTGCCCCTGAGTTAAAGTGATGTACGTCCACCGCACAGCCCTCATCCTTGGGATCCAGGAACCTGGAAGAGACTCAATGGCTCACTGATCTGACTGGTTGAGTGACACTGACCTGAGTGTGATGGTCCTGATTTACTCATTTGTACCATTGTATGGCAGCACACAAATTTAGGATGCTACAAGTGGAGTTACATGACCTGCACACACCTGGTCTGACAGGGCTGGACTTTGGGTGATTTGGGCGGCTTGTTTGCTTCAACTGCAAGAAGCTGGATGGAACCATTATCTGATGCAACAGCAAGGTAATGTGACCCCTGACAAAAGGTCAGTGTTTTCACATGGCCTCCAATCCGAGAATACGTCAGCACAGACCTGAAACGATCGCATTTTCAATCATTTCAGCTCACATAAAAGTAAAACAACAACCTAGACAATTTATAGACTTTGTATAGATATTATCTACCTTGTGGTGGTCGTCCTGCCCTCCATTTTCTGGCTGTCCCAGATCTTTACAGTTCCATCATTGGAGCATGTAGCAAAGATGGAGTGCTCGTCGGAAATTTTGATTCGGTTCACTGCAGATTTGTGCTCGTGGAGATGGGCCACTAGAAGACCTTTTGGATGCCACCCTGCAATGTAACAACTGCGGTTACCAGTGGAAATAACCTATGCGAGGCAAACAAGCTAGGAACTCCAATTTAAAGTAGTTCAAAAAAAGTTAGTTACACTACAAGCCACTAACAAAAAGTTACTTAATGGAGCAATATCTTTTAAAACAACTTCATGATATTCAGAATTTGATCATCATCAAACATACATTAGCAGTTTGTTGTCTGTAATATTTTTTAAAAACACTCCCAATTTCTGTTTAATAATATTACAGTATATTGTAATTATATATATATATATATATATATATATATATATACATACA